>NW_023276807.1:144261129-144621155 GCF_003668045.3 Cricetulus griseus | reverse complement strand
TCAACCAATAAATGAATTTAGAAAATGAATGCCAACTCATGGAAGTGGATGTAAGATGGCAAGCACACATACATAAAGACATTAATTTTTACTTACTGATGGAAATGGCATTTAAACAACACGGGATATCATTTACAAATGTTAGCTATCAACTTTTTTTAACATATATGGTTTGTTTTAAAGTGATAGCACCCAGTTTTGCCATGGTTTGGATGAAACCATGAGTAGCAGTTGAAATTTAAAGAGAAATTTGGTAAAAAAAATAGTTGTACAATGGAAAAAAGTAAAATGGAAAAATATCTATATCTAATAGATACTCATAATTTACTGAAACTTGGTGAGAATTATACATGCTAATCTCTATAAACTCCAAGTAAGCCAAGTCAAACAGGCAGAATCCAGTTATTCCTTTTACAATGTATGAAGCTTCTCAATTGTGTATTCATACAAAAAATATTGATTTGCTACTTCATTCTAAAGAATACCTACAATCATTTTAACTGAGACACAAAATGAAAAAGAAATTTCAATGTGGTATTTTCCAAAAGAGGTTGAACAGTTTGCAAAGAGAAACAACTGCTGGTCTGTCCTTGCCCTATACTGTGCATTAAGTGAATAAGGACATGGTGAGCCTTGACTAGTTGTGACATCTTATTACTTACCAGCTCATGTAGCACAATAAACATGGTGTCAGATGCCTAAATTCCCTAGTAAGACAACAAATAGAAGGGACCAAATTATCCCTGCCATGGTGACACCAATTCCATCTTGATACATGGCAACTTCCTGCAAGAGAAGGGTCTCCTCAAGATTTAGAGAGACTGGGTAAAACGCATATGTGGCTGATCCAAGATGATGACCTGTGTTTTCAGAAAGTAAAAAAAAAAAAAAAAAAAAAAAACAATTCTTCTACAACAACTGGGCCCAGACTGCTGTAGGTCTGTAGAGTCATGCAGAGGCACAAAGTGAGGCTCTTCCTCAATAGGCACAACCCAGAGGGTATTTAATAAGAATGCTAGTCTCATAATGCAGCCATTGATTTGTTTAATAGCTTTACAGATGTGGAAAGAATGAAGCAAGGGAGAGAAACTCAAGGAGAAATTATATTAAATGAAGATGCTTGAATACATACCCAATGAACCACATTTGCCAAAGCTCAGAATTACTTTCTCGTTATTGATTTGACAATGGCTTAGAGGCAAACATAAAATAAATAAACAAATAAATCCTATGAAATGGCATTTATTAAAGTAGGTCACTAAAATGTTTGTGAACATCAAATGCCTATAAGTATAAAGAAGCCAAAGTATGGCTTAATCAAAATGATGCATTTGAGACTTAAACTTGTAAAACATAATTCTTAAATTTTAAAGTGAACCTGAATGATCTCTCATCTCCTTAGACATAGATTCAGATATAGTTGTTTTGAGATGATGCCTAAAGGTTTTCCTTTTAAAGAAGCTTCTAGGATTAATAATCTTCACATTAAAAATAGTGACAGAGACCTGGAGAAAAGGCTCTCTCACCAGGTTAAGAACACTGTTGCTCTGCAGGAAACCCATGTTTGGTTCCCAGAATCCATGTGGTAGATCACAACTGTCTATAATCGCAGTCTCTGGGGATCTGACAACCTCTTTTGACCCTATAGGCACCAAACATGCATTTGGTGGAGATACTGATAAGTAATTTGAAATGCAGTGTTCTTTACTTAAACATCAAAAGATAAAGCAGCAAAAGCCTAGGAAATGTTTTCTGATAAGCATTGGTGTTTGGCATCAATACTGGTATTAAAGAAGAGATCATGATTAAGGCGATCATCTGTCATACCAAAGTCATACACAGAAAAGAATTCAAAATAGTTCCTTTTTATTTAAAAGCTTCTTATATCACATGACTTCCCACTTCTGTATATCTCCAAGACTCTGTGTAGAAACTAGATGGTTGTGAGTAAGTCATATCTGAGAGAAATCAAACTTTGACTTGTACTCATACTGCACAATATCATGCCAATTAATATTCTCACATACATGAGGGAAGAATTCACAGAGCCTCAGCCTTAATTATTGGCAGAAAACAATAGCTGGAGAAGGGAGAATCCTTGTTATTTGAGTGTGTGGCTACTAGTAGATTACTGAGATACTCAGGCACATATAATCAATAAGTGAACTCAGTGGCTTCAGTTTTTCTTATTTTTTCAGATTTTTATTTAAATTAGAAACAAGCTTGTTTTACATGTCAATCCCAGTTCCCTCTCCCTCCCCTCCTCCCCTGCCCCCCCCACTAAACCCCTATCTCATCCTCTTTCTGCTACCTATGGAGGGTGAGGCCTTCCATGGGGGATCTTCAAAGTCTGTCATATCATTTGGAGCAGGGCCTAGGACCTGCCCCATGTGTCTAGACAGAGGGAGTATCCCTCTATGTAGAATGGGCTCCCAAAGTCCATTCATTTATTAGGGATAAATACTGATCTACTATCAGAGGTCCCATAGATTACCTAGGCCTTCTCATTGAAACACACTTTAAGGGGGTCTAGGTCAGTCCTGTGCTGGTTTCCCATATATCGGTCTGGGGTCCATGAGCAACCCCATGTTCAGGTGAGCTATTTCTGTGGGTTTCTCCAGCCTTGTCTTGGCCCCTTTGCTCATCACTCCTCCCTCTCTGAAACTGGATTCCAGGAGTTCAGTTCAGTGTTTAGCTGAGGGTGTTTGCTTCTGCTTCCATCAGCTACTGGATGAAGGCTCTAGGATGGCATATAAGTAGTCATCAATCTCATTATTGGGGAAAGGCATTTATGGTACCCTCTCGACTATTGCTTAGATCGTTAGTTGGTGTCATCCTTGTAGATCTCTGGATATTTCCCTAATGCCAGATTTCTCTTTAAACTTATAATTTCTCCCTCTATTATGTTATCTCTTATCTTGCTCTCCTCTATTCTTCCCCTGATTTAAACTTTCTGCTCTCTCATGACTTCCTCTCTCCTCCTCTTCTCCCATCATCTTTCTCCTAGCTCCCCCTCCACCTCCCCCCATGCTCCCAATTTGCTCAGGAGATCTAGTCCCTTTCCCCTTCTCCAGAGGACCATGTATGTCTCTATTAGGGTCCTCCTTGTTTCCTACATTCTTTGGTGGTATGGATTGTAGACTGGTAATCCTTTGCTCTATGTCTAAAATCCATATATGAGTGAGTACATACCATGTTTGTATTTTTGTGACTGGGTTACCTCACTCAGGATGGTTTCTTCTAGTTTCTTCCATTTACCTGAGAATTTCAACATTCCATTGTTTTTTTTTTCCCCTGAGTAATACTCCATTGTATAAATATACCACATTTTCTCTATCTATTCTTAATTTGAGGGGCATCTAGGTTGCTTCCAGGTTCTGGATATTACAAATAATGCTGCTATGAACATAGTTTAACAGATGTCCTTGTATGAATGTGCTTCTTTTGGGTATATGCCTAAGAGTGGAATTGCTGGATCTTGTGGTAGACCTTGTCCTAAATAATCTCCATACTGATTCTCAATGGATTCATTTTTAAAAGAAAAAGATGAAAGTGGATATAAGAACTAAATCTATAGAGGATTTCTGGTAGGGGAAAGGAGGTACATGTGATTATTTTTCATAGTATATACATATATATATATGACATTTTTGAAGAACAAATATTAGTGTTGTGCATTTTAAATGAGCAATCCTTATTAAATTCTTAAGAAAGTTTTGAGTGCAAAGCCTTGATACCTCATGACAAAAGTTGAAGTAGCAGGAAAATTACAGACAAATGAAAGAAAAATGCACATTTGGAAATAGCTAGGATAGCATCAGAATTGGGTCTTCTCCAAGGGCAATGGAACTTTGGTGATTATGACAACATAGTAGAACTGAGAAAGTAGTCACTCACAGAACTACTGCATATTAGAATACTTGTGATATTTTTAAAAATTCCAATTTGAGATTTTTTCCAAGATGGGAATCTCTAACCAGAAGCACAGGTGTGAAAGTTTGCTTCTTAGAAGATTGTACAGTACAGCCTTGTCAGTCAGTAGACCAGCTGCTAAACCCAAAAACCCAATTGATCTTTTCTGCAGTGTTCCTGAAGGCAATGGGATGGATTTTTGTCACTGGATTTTTCTGGGTTGCTTTATAATGCTATTCCTCAACTCTGTGCCTCATCAGAAATATCTGGAAGTATTGTTAAAATGAAAATATCCATGGCATTCTCCAGAGAGATTATATAGGAGGAGGAAGAGGGTGCAACAGCTGTGTATATAGTCTAAGAACTTGTCATTTCTAACATGTTCCCAAGTGATGCTAGTGCCACTCCTCTTGGTACCATATTTTGGCAACCACCCCTCATAGGAAGAATTAGGAGACTGAGAGAAAGTCAACAAAAGGGAAGGAGAAAGAGCAGCTACTAGGCATTATGAAGAATATAAATATTTTTTACAGAGATGGTGGTAGTTTCATTGAATTTGACAAATGAACTGTGACTGTAGTTAGAGAACAAGTGACAGAAATGAGACTGATGGGAGAGAATGAAAAAGGAGCAGATGAAATTGGAAGAGTGTGAGAGCTGAAATAGAATGTGATCTTCATCCTATAGGATGGAATCATGATGGCCCTAACCAAGTGTATACAATAGAATGGTATTCTTAGCACAGTACCTCAGTCATTTGGTGTAGTGAGATATCCACCCCTGTAGCACTGACCATGCCCATTTTGAGTGTGGTCACAAGTGCAGATATGATGGAGGGTAGGACTAGATATGGGGTCTCCAAACTCAGTGTACTTTCTTGCTTATGGTCTGGTCACAGTGGAAAGCCTGGGTGGATCCTTGGAGCTGGTACCAGCAGCAATCACCTGCTTCTGTATAAGTGCATTCTCCCTGAATAAACTTCACTTAACCTGTACTGAGTCTAGTGAAGCTTGATCCTCACACAATAATTTGGTACTTAACTTTTTCAGAATAAATCTAATATACAAATTCATTTAGGGATTTTTTTCCTCAAGGAATATTGGGAATAAAGTAAGAGGCATGTGTATTTTATTACTAAATACTACATTTTAAAAATAAAAACTGAAAAATAATATAGTAACAAAGATTTTAGTTATTTAGGAAACAAATCAAGAAAATTTAAAATTCATTTACCAAATAATAATTTCTATTTGTTGAAGGATTTTAAAAAAATCTAGATGCATGTCATTATGAATCAATACATACTTGTTTAGTGTTAACTCCCACCCTGACAGAAAATCATTTTAAGTATATTCTGTTATTTAGTAATTATAGATATTGATGCTCAATTTGAGTATATTCAGGCATTATTTAAAGTAGCTTAAATGTCATATTGTTATTATACTGATACCTAGAAGAATCTCTTTGTTTCTATTGAAGGTGCACTTGTCTTCAACTATATTGTTTTAGGTTGGATGAGAATTCCTTCAAATTGTAGAAGCATTATTTCTGTCCTGTTCAGTTTTCCATTGTTGTGATTAACACTGATACTGCAAGAAATCCGGGATGAAAAAGTTTATCTGGATTACATGGTCCCATAACATTAGATTGTTGAGGGAAGTTGGACAATAACTCAACCTGAAACAAAGGTAGAAACTGTGGAGGTAATCTGCTTAGGGGCTTGTTGGCAGGCTTATCTTCAGCTACCTTTCTTATACCTCCCTGGATCATTTGCCCTGGTGTGGTATCAGCCATAGTGGGCAGGACTTCCCTTATCAATTAACAATCAAGAAAAAGTGGTTCAGCCATGTCTACAGACAAATCTGATGGAGACAACAATTGACTTTCCCTCCTCTAGGTGATTCTGTGTCAACTGACAAAACTATCCAACACAGTTTCAAGATCAATTGTATTTATCCCAATACTGTTTAATGCATCAGTCTTATCAACTAATTCACCATGAGTTTACTTAAATATTAATTCTGAGAATGGAAAGATAATGGTATTTCCAGATACAGTCATTAAAATAGTAAGAATTGTATTTCTTGTGTCTATAGGATTAAACTCCTGGTACAGCAAAATAGAAATGCTGGTATCTAATAAAAATATGAAGAGAAGTATAAAACTGGATTAATGCAGAAAAAAGTATTTTCTTAGTCATTTGTATTTCATGCAGTTATCTAACCTTTAGAGGCAATGAAACTATCAAGTACACCTATTTGAGTCTGAAGGAGTCATGAGGACATTCAAAGAATCAGCAATGTATACATTAATAGATGTTCCTATTGTCTTGTGAACCAAAATTTTCAAAGATCTGAGTCCAGCCATTTAGTTTTGAATCATTATCTCAAGCCTTGTATGTTTGCCTCAGGAACTTTCCTCTAGTCATGGTGCCTTATGTGAATACAATGCTAAACTCCAATGATGCAGGAGTCCCCATAAGGTAAGTTCTTTGGGTATCAGGAGATAGATGCAATAACCTCTATCTTTCATCAGTTTGGTTTGGTACCTTTTTCATTTTCATTACTTTGTCCTCAGTGGTGATTTATGTATTATGGTATTACATTATATTTCATTACAGAATATACTTTAATGAAAAATGTATTTTCAAGTATCCATGATTAAAGATAATTTGATGAAGAAAAATTACACAGAAACACACCTCAGCTAGCCACCCCCGATATAAGGAATTTGATAACTGGCAGGAACAGAGAGTAAAAGCTTATCTCAGAAAATGGTGGCAATATCTGGCCTAGTGTGAGGATTGGATAGGTCCCGGTGGGAGGATCTTGGCTGTGATTCCAGAATTGTTTTGAGAAGTCATGAACATTTGTTAAATCAGGCACCTGCAGGACATGGGAAGGAAGTAAAGCATACTACGTTTCTGAAAACAAGTTGAGAGTAGGCACTGATTTTTATCCTTTAAGAAGGCATGCTAAAGTGCGGGCTCAATAAAATAGCAAAAGAAGTGAACTCAATGCAGACAGATGAAGAGTCAATGCATTATAAGTCAGAAAGTTGACCTTGGTAAATTAATAATCACTGTTTAGATCCAAAATATAAACCTCTGAAAACAGAGTTTTCCCCATTTGGACTGAGTAAATATTTTTATCATTAACAATAGGACATTGAAGACACCAAGAATTTGCCCAAATGAGTTATTATCTTCTCAGTTTAAAACAAGTTTTGAAAAAGTCTGAGAGGAGAGTTTATTTAAAGAAGTCTATCCATGGGACTAGGTAAGTTTGGGCCTGTTTCCAGCCAGCCTTCCTCTGCCCTGCTCAGAGACACCTGAAGTACTGGGGACTACTCATGGGGCTCATTCCGGCGGGATCCAGCCTACCCAGAGACTGCCTAGGCCCCGGTACCAGTCCTGATTCCATCCACGGGAAGAGGAGAGACATCAGAGTATTAGATCTGTTTGCACCCACCAGAAAGGAACCTTGGTCCCATACCTACCAGGAGAAAAAGAGACTCCCTCTACACTCACCAGAAGAAGGAATGGGAAAAGACAATATAAGAAACACATTTAACAACAGTAAAACCACTATGACACCACCGGAGTCTAGGGACTCTACACCACCACGACCTGAACATCACAACACAAATGAAGAGAAGAGAATGGCCTTAAAAACAGCTTCATAACCTGGTCTTCAGCTGACTCCAGAGGTTTGCTACATGCCACTCCAGTAAGCATGCCAAACCAAATCTTACCCTAAGATTAATGCCACAAGCAAAGTAACCAATACCTGTGTGTTCATTGGATTGTGATCTGCTCTAAGTTTGCTTGGGGGAGAACATCTCACTATCCCTTTAGCTATCAGAAGCTTTAGAGCAATGGTTAATGTGTGGGTTATGTATCAGATATCCTGTATATCACATATTTACATTACAAGTCATAACAGTAGCAAAATTATAGTTATGAAGTAGAAAGGCAAATAGTTTTGTGGTTGGGGAGAGGGTCACCATGTATGAGCAAATGTATTAAAGGCTACAGAGAGCATCAGGAAAGTTGAGAACCACTGCTATAGATCAGCAGTAAAGAAAGCAGCAGTCCCGTATTAGTACGCTAGGTAAGACCCCTTAGATACCATTCCTTTTGTCAGTAAAACAAAAACTTAGGAGTATGTAGGAAGTGTTTAGAAGTACTACATTTCAGAGACCCAGTCACACTCTATTGCATTTCTACTGAGTAGATTTCTAAAGCTACTTTGGGCTAGGTTAGCAATGTATGGCAAGAATCTGCATAATAAAAGAATTACAGGCTGAGGAAAACAAGATAAGTGGAAAGGTTCTTCAATCTGAATTCTGAAGTTAGCTCTGTCCCTGAGTGTTTTAATTACAGAAATCTTCAATAATTTGTCTTAAGCTTATCTCATTATCAACATCATAGATCTTTATAAAACATATAATAACAGATTTTCTCTGAGTTATAATAAAGAAGAAAGAGTACTTCATTGTGTTTGAAGTTCCTGTGTGGGTTTCTCCTTGATTGTCTCAAGCAACAATCATCCAGATGGATAGATTAATGCTAATCTTAGTTATAGATACATAATAGGAAACTGTTTACAGATTATACCTGAAATAACAATATATTTATTTGAGTTTATTTTACACAGATTATCCCTTTTATTTTAGTTTTGATTAACACTCATTAATTGTATATATTAATGGTGTTCAGTGTAATATTCTGGTATATACATACAAAATAGAATGAGTGAAGGCAACTACTCTTTCACATACCCTGCTTCTTTCTGCCATGCTCAGCCATTCACAGCCATTGTCTTTCATTCAGATCAATGTCCTTTAATCTTCACAAATAAGAAAAACACAAGTATTTTTTCTATGTTTAGCTTATTTCTTTTTATATAATATTATTCATTTACATCCATTTTGATACAAAGGAGATGATTCTATTCCTGTTATTTTTTTTAAACAGTAAGTAATATCTCATTATGCACGCATGGGCACACATGCAAGCAGGTGTTGTGCTGGCTAGTTTTATGTCAGCCTGACATAAGCTATAGTTATATGAAAGGAGAGAACCTCAATTGAGAAAAATGTCTTCCTAAGATCAAGCTGTGGAGTTGATGACTTTTTCCTGCACCAAATGACGTGATAGACTTTGATGATCACCCATGGGAGGCCTCACCCTCTCTGAGGAGTGGATGGGGGTGGGATCAGGAGATGGTGTGGGGGAAATGTGAAGGCAGGAGGGAGAGGGGACTGGGATTGGTATGTAAAATAAGATTGTTTTATAATTTAAATAAAAACAATAAAAAGAAAGATCAGATTGTGGGCAAGCCTACAGGGCTTTTTTAATTAGTGATTAATGAGCAGGGTTCAGGAATTTTGAGTGGTGTCGTCCCTGGACTGGTGGTCCTGTGTTCTATAAGCAAACAGGCTGAGCAAGCCCATATCTAGCACTCCACTGTTGCCTTTACATCATCTCCTGCCTCCAGGTTCCTGCACTGTTTAAGTTCCTGCCCTGACTTTTCCTTCAAGTGATGGCCCTGAAGTGTTGAACTGTTACCTGGAAGTGTAAGTGGAATAAAACCTTTCCTCCCCAAGTTGCTTTTGGGCATAGTGTTTCATCACATTAATAAAACCCAAACATATCCACGTGCGAGCGAGAGCGCGCGCGCGCGCGCGCACACACACACACACACACACACACACACACACGATGTGTGTGTGTTTGTATGTATATCTCTCATTTTTTTCATAAATCTGTCCATTTATGTGCAGAGTCTGAATCCAGGTATTATATACTCTAAATACAACTACAATAAATATGAATGTGCAGATATCAATTTGTTATGCTAATTTTATTTCACACATGCTATGTATCAGTGTGTGTGTGTACTGAGATATCTGTATTAGATAGTAGCTCTGTTGTCAATTTGAAGGTTCTCTATACTGTTCTCCATAGTGGTCCACTGTTAGGATCTCACACTTCTAGCAGCAAATGTGCTCTTCTGTGTTATAACCTGGAGAGCAAGCCTGTGCCTTTGGGTCAACAAACTGTGACTCATCAACCTACGTTCTCATGTCATATTAATCTATTTTAGTCTTCATTTGTCCTTTCAAATTTATATTCGTTATGGGAAAGCAAAAAGCCTGTAAGAATAAACAGTCACAGATAAAATTATAAATCATTATTAGTGTATGTTTAGCTATTAGATACTCAATTAAATCTAAAATTATCCACAGATCTTTGCTTTGTTCTGTCTATCATTGCTTTCTAATAGTGAAGTTTCCTAAAAATCCAGTGTTTCATTCAAACACCATTCAAATGCTCCTGCCTTTTGAAACTATTATTATCTATGTGTAGTAAGAAAATTAGTGGTTTTTCTTTACAAATGAAAGGCATATAATATCACCAGTCCCTCTTATCTTTGGCAGCTTTTAGATAAAGTATTGTATTACCCAACCATTCTCCAAAGACTAGTCACCAAGTCATTTGTTTTTCTACTCAATGAAGAACCCTATACCACAAAGAAAACATTAGGTAAAGGATAAACTTGTAATTCAGAAATGTACTCCTTTTTGTTGTCAATGAATTATTATATAATTATACATGCAAGACATCAATAGGGTGAAAACTAGCATCAGTGGGTGGATTTTCCTCCATGCTGTTGTTCATTCCTCCTGAAATCACCTAACATACAGCCCTGGATTAAGATAAACATCTGCAAAGCTGGAACACAGACATTTCATTAATTCTAGATTATTGAACTGTGCTATAAAAGAGCCCATAAAAAGGTACGAGAATTTATTTCCAAAATGTCCTAATTACATCTATAAATAAGTTAAACATAAAATCTTTAGAACAGCTCTCAAAATGAATTCATATCTGAGTTTAGAAACAATTGTAGTTGTCCCTTTCCTAAAATGTTGAATTGTTGTTCATTTATAGATAGAATAAATTGTTGGTTACAAGATTTCCCTTATGTTCTGGCTGGACTCTAGTATCAATCGCCATCAAAGATGTATCCATAAAATGTTTTAAACAACTGCAATTGGTTCAGTTTCTGGCTTCTAACATTTGCTTTTAACAATCACTTCTAATTTACCTTAATGCACTTTCCATATTGATTCAGAAGCCACTGAGATCTCTTTTTATTTTTGGAAAGGCAATAATTAACTAAAAAATTAATTAGCCAAGCAGTTGACTGTAAATGTTTGGTATGAGTATGCCTATGTGAGTTTATTTCATATATGTATGCATATTTCTGTATTATATTGATCCTTCTTCGTTAATCATTCCCTTATACTCATGTTATTTTTTGCCCAAATTACAGCAGATTAGATTGAAGCCCATGTGAGTCATTTTATTCTAATTTGTTTACACTGTCCAATTGCTGATATTTTTAAGGAACTAAATTTCCTTACAGCCGCTAGTATTTCATTTCTGTAATCATTGTCTCTGTTCAAGACAATTAGAAATGATGAAGGCCTCATTGGCTAATTAGGGAGACCTAAGGAACACTGCTCCACTGGCTTAATTAAATTCATTTTACAATTCACAGTACAATCCAAAACTGGCTGTTAAGGATCAGCACATCTTGTCTGTTGTGTTCTATTTTTCTTGTATGGTTTTTTGTTTAAACCAGAGTGCTGCTAGGTTTCCTGTAAAGAGAGTGAAGTAGCCACTAAGAGGTATTAATTCAAACATCCAAAGACTACATCTTAAAGTTTCCTATTCTCTAAAGTGTTACTATGTCATTCAATTCCAAGAGGGTTCCTTTTTGCTCTTGCCACTTCCAAGCCAATCTCCTGTCCCAAGTGAAGAATGAAACACTAAAGGAGAAAATTCTTTGTTTAAATTTTAAAAAGATGAGTTTGTTACTCTATTGGAAATTATTTTCTTATAATTTTATCTTTACTTAACAATAAGTGTGACTCTTATCTATCAAATTGCTCTTACATAACCTCAATAGATTTCTTCATTGCTGCATCTATTTTGATTGGTTTTTATTTTAGTTTCCTTCTCTCATCTTTAATATATTTTATGTACTTACCCAGTCATCGATTTTTCCATTCATTATGCAGAAACTTATTAATGCATAAATTATGCATGAAATATTTGACTCCAAATGAGAATTTTGAGCTAAGTAGTATGGCCATATTTTTCTGTGTGGTTATGGTTCATTTGAAGAAAACTAATGGAGGAGACAGAGGGGAGGCATACAGAGGCCAGGTAAAAACCTCAGCTGTGTGCTGAGCGCTCCTTTTCAGTAGAGATAAATCTGTTTCCACTCTGACAGTTCTCACAGCTGAAAGGTCAGTCAGGATGCCATGTGAACAATGGATTGGAGGTCATTGGAATCACAGTCACCATCAAACAACCTATTCTTCCTTTTTCTAAAACTGCATTTTAATTTACTGAATTGTTAACACAAATAATGCAGAACTGCCTCCTCCAGTCTTACAGTTAAGAGCAGCCATATGAATACTCACCAGTAAATTGGCTCTAAGAAAGTTGCAGTAGCCCCTAAAAATTTCACTGAAATGGAAAGACTGGCGTAGTCCCCTTTCCATTTCTCTTGCATCTGTCTAGAGATTAAAAGAGAGTCTCACATACAGTAATTATTTTTCCCATATGTAACTCTGTTCATTGACACATAACTTTTGGGTCAGTATGCTAATATGAATCTAATCAATTGTTCCATTGATAAATGAGTCAGGAAGACATTTCTTCACTTGCTTTCCTGTCAACTTGCTTTCCTGTCATTATCCCCTATTGATATTACCTTTGAGAACTTTTAAGCCAGGTTCTACCAGATTGGTCAGATTTATAAGCTATGCCTTTGAACAACCAACACATTGTATGTTGATGAAATTTGATTTCATCATATATAAGTTGAAATAATCATATAACCTTATCAATAATCCATGCTTGTTGAAATATTTTTCTTTATTATTTCTTTGTGAATTTACATTTTCCAAGTTATGTCTACTAAGGTCATTATTTGTCTTTCTTCAGTTAAATTAATAATTAGTATATTGAAGAATTTTTATGTATTTCCTCCACTTAAACTACCTATTTAATCAATAATAGCCAAATACTCACTTCAGAATATCATTATACAGTATTTCTATGTAGTGAAAAAAGTACTAAATAAAAATGACAACTTGAAAAGTCTCTTATTTTTATCATACTATTATCTATTGATAGCATATAAATTATAACTAGACTAATAAAATAATTTTCTGGTACAATGAAACTATTGAGAATTTTGCATGCAAGTAAGATATTTAAGACAGTCAAAGTATAAGGTAAAATATTCATTTTATCAGAAACATTACAAATGTAAAGGAGAGTTCAACAGAGGGATATAATTCTTTTTCTGGTGAGACTTAAGAAAAGACACAACTTTGCATCCAGAGTCTTACAGATGGGGTAAGATGGGTAAAAGGGCAGAACAACAGACAAGATAGAATGAGAGAAAACATAGAAATAGAAAAGATGATTGGAAAACAATGAAAACTGCACATTGCCTACAGGTTAAGAAAACAGAAACCATTGATAAGAGACAGTATCTGATGGGTACTAAATGTGAGTTAGGGTAACCAGTTTTGAGCTAATTATCAAAAGGAACTGATAAAACAACTATGCTCATACACATCTTTTAGTAGGAAGATCATCTAAAGGAGTTTCTCACAGGCACTGTAGTGGAGTCCCTAAAATAATGTGTTCCTACCCACTGTTCCTCCTTTGCTTCACTCTCCTGCCCTCACTCCTTTTACATATGTACATCTAGAAATTGGAAGAAGGCCCTGAAAATACTCTTTCCAATGTTGTCTGAATCTTTGTCAACCTCAATATCAAGGTTCATCAAATGATCTCATTCTCTATAAGGAGCTTAACAGCCTTTTAAAATTTACCAGTATTAAAGCAGGGAGAATCAAGAGACATGACTTTTTATCACAGGAAGAAATCAGGGTCTGTGATGTCAATTAGTCTGGTTAGTGTAGGAAGATGAGGTAGTTTAACAAACTCAACTTGTTAATGGTGCAACAGCCCTCAGTTGTGGATAGCTTCAGAAATGCCAAAGGCTAAAGAAGGTTGCCAAACATCACTTTCACCAGTGAAGTCTGGCAACCTCAAATTGTTTCTGGATTATGCTCCTTGCCTTTTCATGATCTTTGGGGTGCTATTTAATCAGACTACTACACTTTGTACATAGGTAGAACTCATAGTTCCTCAGGGGATATTTGATATGTCAACATTAGAAATATCTGCATTAAGAATACCATAATTTCCTACTGCTGTGATAAAACATGACCAAATACAAGTTTTGAAAAAAAAACAGTTTGTTTGGCGAACATTTCCACATCATAGTCCATCATTGAAGGAAGTCGGGTAAGGAATTCAAATAGTGCAGTGTGCTAGGGGCAGGACCTGAGGCAGATGCCGTAGAATGGTGCTTCTTAGCATCCTACTCTTCATGTCCACAGCATCTAAATGTTTATCTCTATCAGGATTGAGAGAGTTGAGAGGACTTACAGCTTGGGAAGTTTCCATACATAACTAAATGCAATTTGGAATGCTTAATGGATTGCTAAACCTTGAAGATTTATGGACTCTTGAGTGAAAGTATTTCACTGATATGATGAGCAGGGCTTTCCTATACAAGACATGTATCCAGCAAGCAAAGCTGCAACTGAGGAGTCAGCAATAGCTTAGTACTTTAAGATTTTGCTCATGCACTTTCTCTAAAGCTAGATTAGTGGTTACATATCCTTTAAATCTGGTTTTGTCACAGAATATCTTGTTTTCTCCATTTATAGTGATTGAAAGCTTTCCTGGGTATATTAGTCTGGGCTGGCATCTGTGTTCTCTAAGAGTTAGTAGAATATCTATCCAGGTCCTTGTGACTTTCAGAGTTTCTATGGACAAGTCCAGTGTGGGGGAAGAATTCAGGAGAGCAAAATAAGAGATACCATCAGAGAGGGAGCTAGTATAGGTTTAACGAGAAATCAGGCACTAGGGAAATGTCCAGAGATCTACAAGGATGACACCAACTAACCATCTAAATGACAGTGGAGAGGCTACCTTAAATGCCCTCCCATGATAATAAGATTGATAACTAACTTATATGCCATCCTAGAGGCTTCATCCAGCAGCTGATGGAAGTAGAAGCAGTTACCCACAGCTAAACACTAAACTGAGCTGGAATCCAGTTGAAGAGAAGGAGGAGTGATGACCAAAAGGGTCAAGACCAGGCTGGTGAAACCAACAGAAATAGCTGACCTGAACAAGTGGGAGCTCTTGGCACCCAGACTGATCACTTGGAAACCAGCATGAAACAAATCCAGACCCCATAAATGTGGGTGTCAGTGAGGAGACCTCAGAAATCTATGGGGCCTTTTGTAGTAAATTGCTACTTATACCTAGCATAGGAAAAGACTTTTATATAGAGCTCATTTCATATAGAGGGATTCTCCCTCAGCCTAGACGCATGGGGGAGGGCCTAGGCCCTATCCCAAAGGATATGACAGACTCTGAAATTCCCCCATGGAAGACCTCACTCTCCCTGGGGAGAAGAAATTATATGGGATAGGTAGGGTGTTAGTGGGGTGCAGGGGAGGAGGGGAGGGAGTGGGAACTAGGATTGACATGTAAAACAATCTTGTTTCTAATTTAAATAAAAGATGGAGGAAAATAAAAGATTTTGCTAATGCAGGCAAAAGAGGCTAGAGATACACAATAAAATGGGTTCAGATGAAGAAAACATCTAAGCAGGTTACAGAGTGTTGAAAGATGTATATATGCTTAAGAAAAAAAATAAAATGGGAGTTAGACATTAATAGAAAAAGGTAGTTTATAAATAATATAAAAAGAATAATCTATGTAGACACCGGAAATACACAGGGAGTATGGACCCTGTATCTTATTTTGTTGAGTTTTGTTGCTAATAAGCAAATGACAGCTGCTGGGAGACATGGGTTTATGAAAGAGACTGCTGAAATTAACCAGCCTAGATGTTATACAAATGCCTTAACTTTACAATGGAAGTCAGAATAGATATTGCTTTGGGGAAGAGGTTATGCTTTTGTTTCCACGGGAAATGAAAGTGATGAAGTCATTCAAAGTTGATAGAGATCAGGTTTTATTGAGGAAGACCCCCTTAAAATCCTGGCTACAGATATAAGAAAATAAACTAGAAAAACTAAAAGATGCATATTTTTACCTGCTCAAACATAAAACAAAAAAATCATCTTTTGCTAGCTTGTGTACAACGTACAGTCCATACCTGTGTTAATGCAGATATGTGTGTTAACTTTGAAAGTTTGTGTGTTTTCAGAGCAAGGGGAGCAGACACCAATGAAAACAGGTATCCCAGGTCATCCAGCCTCTCAGAGTGCCTCTGTTGCAGTTTCCTCAGAGTTCTGTATCCAGAAGAGCTTCAAGGCTGCTGGCTGAGATGGTCCAGCTTCACAGACTATTCTTGCCAGGGCTGCAGAAAAATCTTGTACTTCCTCATTGCACAGAGACTGGACAACAAATGTTATAGTTGGTTTTCCCAGGACTTGACCATGATCTCAATTTTCTCAGGTTCTCTAAAAAGATGTTGTCAGGGACAGACAACAGGAAGCAGTCAAGAGAACACAACACTCACATTCCAAGAGGTAGGGTGGCTGGCTTTTGGTTATTTGATGGGTTATAGATGTTAGTCATCAATTAGGGGGATATAGCAATATAGGATGAAAAGGCAACTATTAACCTCAAATATTTTACAGTGGCATGGATTTTGACACAAATTTCAATTTATTTTTGTTACACTATATGAATTTTTTACTTTCATTTAGGGTATTATGTTTATGCAGCTTTTTAAAAATGTAATATATAATGAAAAATGAAGGTTAGTAGTTAGTCATCTATAACAATCAAACCTATATTCATATTAGGTATGTTTTCAAAGTTAAACAGATATATTTTAGACAAATAAATACTCTTCAACACTGCAAATACCTACAGAATTGGGCATTTAAATATGTTTAATAACCTGAGGCTTTCATGACAGTGAGACACATCTGCTTTTGGCAGCAGCATTTTACTTCAGAAAGATGATTGAACAAACTTCATCTAAAGTTTTCTTTCTTTGTGGCAAAGAAACTGCTCTTGCATTGGCTGCTGACAATATTCAGTACAAGCTGGGAAAGCAGGATACAAAGGAAGGCAACTGCCAAACTTTTCTAAAACAAGACGGACAGTCCTTCAAAATTCCTCCTTCGTACAAAAGTCTGCCAGCCACTCTACAGAACACACAGGAAAGCAACTTTTATACTTGCCAAGACCAGGTGGGACATTCCTTCAAAGTCCTGCTTCATAGAAGAGTCTGCCAGATATTCTAGGCCTGTAGATAAAAGATTGAATGCCCTAAAATTGCAAAAACCTTGGGTGACTGTCCCTGAAGCCAGATGTCTCTGCCATTTATATAGATTTGGAAGCAGCTTTTACTGCGTATCCTGTTTACTCAAATAATGTTATATCCCTCTGGGGTCTTTGATATAGTTGAAGACTAGATAGTTATAGTTACATTTTTTCCTTAGTTATGACAGAAAGTTTGGGGTACAAAAATTTGTTCTCACTATGATAATATAAATGATGGAGTATTTTCTCTGAATTTGCCAAATACAAATGGACTAAATATTGTAAATGCAATTCTTACTTGTTAACTGTTCTTATTGTATATTGTTTTATAATGTTAAAGTTAAAACCTTTCTTCTTACTTCAAAAAGAAGGGGGAATGTTGTAAAATATTATTATAACTAAGCCTAGATGCATTATATTTGTTTATGCTGCAGAATACTAATTTAACTGCATAAAGGTATGTTACTTTTGTTTATGCTGCATTTGTTTAATGATGTAAGGATGTTTGTTTAATAATGTAAAGATTTACTACAAATGTTTCACCGTGTCTGCCTAAGGCACCTGATTGGTCTAGTAAAAAGCTCAACAGCCAATAGCTAGGCAGAGAAAAGGCTTTAGATTGGGCTGGCAGGGAGAAAGAATAAATAGGAGGAGGAATCTGGAGAGAGAAGAGAGACAAGAATTGGAAGACTGAGGGTGATGCCCAGTGCCAGAAGCCAGGCAGCTGCCACCAGCCAGATATGAGAAGCAGAAGCAGTGAAAGTAATATATTCAGAAAGAAATGGAGAAAGCCTTGATTAATGACCAAATCTTATAAGTGTGGTACATCTGAGAGTTTACATTTGCTTCTAACACAAAACTATCTAATCAGTAGAAGCTACCCCATCCCCATCAATTAGATAATGTATTACAAAGGATTTCTTGGGTGTGGCCACATCCCTGGATTATGCCAGTATCTTAAAATCTGAGCTCTGTGAGTTTGTAAATATAAAACGGGAAAAAAAGAAGTAACCAATGTATGGAAATCTTAAACATGCTGGGTGAACAATAGGACACAATTGAAGTTTGAGTGTTCTTGAGGTAACAGCATGACAAACTGGCTTCCTTCTTCACTAACCACATTCCCTTCTCAAATGACCTTTAATTTATGAATTAGGTATATTGATCTTGAGGGAGGAAATGTTAAAAACCATTAACAAAAGACTGTGAGACAACAAAGACAGCCTATTTCCCATTACCTTCAACTGAGAGTTGCCGAAATAAAGGTTACATATAGATTTCTTCAGTCAGGAGATCCTGGAGGGACAAGTGAATCTGATCTACTACCCTTGTCATGGGTCTGAAACAGACTTGGCTGTCTGAATACCTTCAGTTTTCCCTTTTCTAATCTCCAGCTTCCATGTTTTGCCCTTGAAATCCATAACTAGACAAGGTTTGTTTTATCCTATGTTCCAAACTTTATGCTATTATCCCAGTGGCAATAGCTTGCTCCATCCCAGGTTTGGATGATATAAACAGTGAATAAGGTAAATTAATTAATATTTACCAAGATTACTGTGTGTGTATTCTGGAAAAATGGTTTTTTCACACAATATATTCTGATCACAGGTTTCTTTCCCACAATGCCTCCCAGATCCTCCCCACATAATCACAAATCTAACTATATGCCCCTTTTATCTCTATCTTTAGAAAATAGTTAACAAGAAAAAACATAAATAAAATATAATTTAAAAAACAAAAGGCACAAGAAACACACACGCACACACACACAACAAAATCTATACAAACTCAAAATTAAAAACCAAAATGTACAAACAAAAGACCAGTAAGATAAAAAAAAATGCTCAAACCAAACAACAGGAGGCAAAATAAAATTGAGCTCACTCACTGTTGATAATATACTGGTAAGCATGGGGCCTAGACTTAAGTATGGTCAATATAATCAGTGAGACTCCGTTGGAGGAAAACAAATTTTTCCTTTGCACCTGGGTGTCAACTGGTAATAGATTCTTAGATGGAGATAGGAAGTCCTATTCATTGTTGATTCCCAGTCTGTCTTGAAACTGTGCAGGCTGTGTGCATAATGCCACACTTTCTGTGAGTGCATACTTCATATGTGTATCCATACTGTTGTGCCTAGAAGACACCTTTTCCTGGGAATCACCCATTCCTTCTGGCTCCTACAATCTTCCCAACTCCTCTTTCTAATAACTCCATGAACTCTGAGGTGAGGGGTTTGATGAAGACATCCTTCTTAGGGTTGAGTGTTCCAAAGTGTCTAGCTTTTTGTACATTGTCCCACATTTGTGGGTCTCTGCATTAGTTCCCATCTACTTCAAGAAAAAGATTTCTCTGACAATGGCTGAGCAAGATACTGGCCTATGGGTAGAGCAGAATTTCATTAGGAGTGACTTCATTGTTATATTCCTTTAGCAGAACAAATGGAAAGCTATCTGTGACTCAATATGTGATCTAACTTAAACAATGCCCCATGTGTTTTAGAGAATGCATATTCTATTAATGTCAGATGAGGTGCTTCTCATATGTATGTTGATCTTTTCTCTGGATAGTTTTCAAGTACATTATTGATTGATGTTCTGTGTGAATTATTCACCCATTGTTTAATGTAGGGTATTAAAAACCTGCACTTACATTATATTTCTGTCTACATCTCCTTTCAGTTTTGTTAATAGTCTATTTATATATTTACATGTATGTGGTATTCAGTGCGCATGTGTGTGTGTGTGTGTGTGTGTGTGTGTGTGTGTGTCTGTGTGTGTCTGTGTGTGTGTGTGTGTGTGTGTGTGTTAGCATGCACATGCATTTATACACACTTTTCTGAGGAATTTAGTTCTTTTTCACTATGTAATATTCAATTTACCCTCCTTTTACTTACTGTATGTTTAGACTGATGTAGATGTAGCTACACCCCATTCTTTTCATTTGCATTGGATAACTTTATCATGCACTCACCATCCTTTGCAATTTCTTAATACCAAATGAGTCTTTTATGAGTAGCAGATACTTGGCTTTTTATTTTAAGATTACTTTTTCCCTATGTTATCACAATAGAGAATTGAAATGTTTATCCTCAATATTTAAGCTATTACTATGTAAAGATTATTAATGTCATTTGGATAACTTTTTATGGATTTTTGGCATATTCTTTGTTCCTTTCTTCCTAGCTTTTGTTTTCTTGGTAATTTAACAGGTTGTTTTATTAGTTGCTTAGATTTAATTCATTTCCTTTTATCATTCCCATATCTACTATAGACACCTTGCTGGGGTAGTGGTTTTCCCATCAAAACACTCACGAAATGTTCACAGAGCTAGCCTGTCTTAATGACTTTGATTAGGGTATGATAGCTCTTGTTGCACATATTGATAGCTTCCTACTGGAGATGAAGAAGGAACTCAGAGCTTGTTCCTGTTTGAATGATCTACAACAGTGGTGCTATTTGTTTACCTAGTGATCATAGGATCAGTGTCCTCTGTAGAAACTCCACAACAACAAACCCTAAGAGGACTTTCCCCTGTGTATAACACAGGCAGTGTGTCCTGTGGATGACTGATAAGAACCTTAATGATGAGAGCAATGGAGGATCTCTGACAAGTTGCCTAATTGGGACTGCAATGACATCCTCTATGACTGATTTTGGTAGCCAATATGTGTTCATTTCATTTCTTATTGCTGTAATAAAACAGAGATTTGGGGGGGAATGAGCTTAGTTTAGATCACAAATCCTGATTATAGCCCATCATTGTAGGGAAGTCAATGTCACAGAAACTTGTAGCATCCATAGCCAAGAAAAGAGAGCAACGATTGTGTGTACATTTGTGTTCAGCTTGAACTCACAGCAGGGAGGTCTTCCCTTAGCAAATAGCTGAATCAACATAACTCTACACCAGAACTGAGCCTGGGCCAAGGAAGTCTAGATAATCTAGATAATCTTCCAGTCTTCATACAATATAGACTCACCTGTGAAGAATTCCCCATTGGAAGATTATCTAGATTATCTAGACTTCCTTGGCCCAGGCTCAGTTCTGGTAGAGGATTATATTGATTGGGTTATTTGCTATGGGAAGACTTCACTGCTGGGAGTGGCACCATTGTCTGAAGAGGAGATTCTAAATTATTTTAAGAGTTGAAAAGGGCAAGCTGAGCACAAATGTACATACAATCATTGCTCTCTTTTCTTGGCTATGGATGCTACAAGTTTCTGTGACATTGATTTCCCTAAAATGATGGGCTATAAACCGGAATTGTCCTTGTCATCTATTTTGTCATGTATTTCCTGTGATAACTATTCATCCATGCTACTAAGGGGAATTCAAAACTGAAGAATGTTTAATGGATTCAGCAGAGATGGTTGGAGGAAGCATGCAAGAGTCTCCAGCAAAGCTGAACATGCTGATCAATCTATGAGAAAGGGTTCAGTTCATACTATGTTGCCTCCTTATTTTGATCTTTGATCAATAAACTATAGCAGGTATGGGCCTGATAGCCCTTGACACCCTATTGTGGCATAAGCATAAGCAGAGTGTTCCTTACATGCAAAGCAACCCTTTGACATACAACTGCCATCCACAACTTTAGCTCTGAGTCATTTCAAACAGTTGGCCTCAATCATAACAGCAGCTGTTCTGTCTGACTCTAAAATACAGGCAAGCATATTTGATATCCTAGCTGAGAGTTAACTTTGTTAAGGTCAACACCTTGTTAATGTATTTTCAGGGATGTTAGAAAAGGCTTTGTTTCTTAAAAACATCCCCTTATGAATGTTTCATGATGGAGACTAAACTACATATGGCTAATTCACTGCATTACCCCACAAAGAACCTATAAAGTAAGAATATCAATGAAGTAGAACAGGAAGATTGAGACAACTGAGTCAGTATGACCAAAATGACTTGTGTTTTAATAGGTTAAGGCAATGGGGAGATAGGTTTATAGATAATCAGTGTGTAAAACAATTCTTAAAGGAAAGTGAGAGGCATGTCAAGCATACTGGAACTGACTCCTAAGGAAAGCACATAGACAACATTCCATTGCCACCTGATGAAGTGTGGATTTCATACTCCATGAATGGAGTTTGGCTGTCACTCTTGTTCCCTGTGGCTTACATCTAACCCTTGATCTTTCTAAAGATGCTTTCCTTTCCTGTGGAAGCCAACAGAAGCAAACCCTGCCAAAGGCCTATTCAGTATTTATTTCTTAACATTGCTTTCTTGTCTGGAAATTCTGAGTTTGATATTAGTTTTAGTTTTGTTTTCTTGTGTCTATGTATGCATTATATATTGGTTTTGGTTGTTTGTTTGCTTGGATGGATGGTTACCTTTTATCTTGAAGTGGTTCTGTAGCTGTTTTAAGATATCTAGGATAAAGCAGGTAGTGGTGGAGTCACATGCCTTTAGTCCCACCATTTTCTAAACAACAACAGAACCTGTTTTAAAAATTAAAACAAAGTTGATGATTGTAACTAAAGATTTTACCAAAGAAGTAAGTCAGATGTGGGTAGATTCTGCTCTGTGTGAAACTAAAATAGACTGTTTGCCTTATTAGTTGAATTTTAGTAGAGGATGATAGTAACCAGATAAAATATTCATCCCTTATTAAATAAAGATTTATTAAAAATATATTGTGCATAAATCACTATGGGGAACAGAAAGATGGTCAGAAAAAATATAGCAACATAGTCAAGTGATTTTCAATACACCATTTCCTAAAAACAAAAAAATCACAAATAACCATAAAGTAATATGAAACAGTTATGAGGAACAAAGGCAGGATGACCATGCATTTGGTTTGAATAGAACCATCCTGGATACATTCTATAGTTTTAGCATAACTACTCCACTCTCGTCTTTTTTGTGCTTAACTATTTTCCAAAGGCTATGTGCATTCAAACAGCTTTCTGTCACTGCAACAAAGCATCTAAGGTAATTGACTTGTAAAAGAGTTTACTCAGCTCACAGTTTTAATGTCTGCAGTTCATTAATGAGTGATACAGTTGCTTTGCACCCCCCATTGGGGTTAATAACAAAGACAGGAATCAAGCACCTGGTAAGTAAATACATTTATATCTTGAACCAGGAAGCAAAACATAAATAGGAAGATAGAGGGGTTTCATAACTCTCTTTAAGGAGACTTCAACAGTGCACTATAAACATCTTACTATGTATAACTTCCAAATGGTCCCCTACCTCCCAAGTACTAAGTCTTCAACCCATGTCTCTTTGAAGAACAATCCAATGTCCAGTACATAGCAGTTTTCAAATTAAATTTTGTTTTATGTATTTATAAATTCCAATTCTTGGCTGTTATCTCCCTTCCATTATATAATAATATAAGAAAGTTACAGTTCTCTAAACTTAACCTTATGATCATTAACTCAGCAAATAGCTTTATTTTTATCTAACTCAGTCATTAATAACACAGAAGGAATCAAACAAAGTACTAACAAGCAGCATTTCCAGGAGTTATGGTATAAATGGTCCATGATAATCTTGAAAAGCATATTAAATAAAAGTACATTTATTCAATCAATAAATCAAAGTAGCACTGCCCAAATCTAAAATACAAAGTGAACTGAAGGGCATGCATCAAAACTATTAATAGATTAGAGATTAAAAGTTTCCTCTCTGCCTTAGGAAATATGCTATGGATGTATCTTAAGATTTTAAAAGGCTCCTATTACAAGTACCATTTGCCAAATGAATTTGTAATGCCCTATTTCACATTATCAGTGCTAATATTAGTTTTCTGGTAAGAAGAAGGGACTAGAAAATGATAATGAAAATATAACTGTGATAAAGTTGCACTCTGAGACAGTAAGGCACATGGGCGTGTCTCTCTGACCTGTAGCTACAGGCTACACTGAACACAGTTGACAAGTTTTATTTAGAGCCTCTTACACACTGTTGCTATTGATTTGAGTTATTTTTTTAAATTCTTCTAATAATTAAATTGTGTTTTAGATCCTTGGCACACACCAGAGAATTGTCTTCTAAGAACAGGAAATGCTTTGATTGCAAGAGCAGAGACTCTGTTTTCCCAGGAATTTGACATGGCATAAATTGCCTATAATATGATCACTTATCTATGGTATGTTGAGACATGATTCTAACTAATTTACAAAAAAGTAAATTTTGGTAAATAATACAGCACTATACATTGTGTGGGATTAACCTATTTTTCTATTATTCTTATTCACAATAAATGGAGGAGGGGCAATGGATGAGACAGCTGAGCAAGATTTCCAATTTTCCAGTGGAGTGAGCATTGGGTTCTAACCAGTGCCACTAAGGCTGAATAAATAGATTTACAAGTCATTCTCCATAAAAGAAGGTTCTGACAATGCTTAGAGGGTTACAAAATGCTTAATTTTGTAACAGTTTAATAAATAAGAAGCAAAGAATAGAAAATTTATCAGAAGTAAAATGGTTACAAATTATAAAATGTGTTCCATCTTCTGTACTCTTCTTGAGCCCTTTATCTTTCAGTGCTTTAGGAAGATTAAATTTCTGAAGATCATTGGCGTGGTGTAGCATGCTTTAAATCTCAGCATTCAAGTGGCAGAGGTGGATATCTGTGAGTTCAAAACCAGCATGGTCTACAGAGTACTTTCAGGTTTCTGCTGTTCTACGACTGAAACTAAGCATTCCACTAAAAAGCACACTGTATTCCTTTTGTTTCAATAGTAAAATTTCCATTAGTTATATAGTTTTATTATAACAATAATTTTTAGAGAAATGCACATGAACTCATTATATTACAAATGGTTGTATCAAATGTTTGAATTAATCTTAATTCATGAAAGGAACAAATTTTCGTGCAGCTTCCTGAAAGTCTCTCTCAAGAAAATGTTTTGTTTCTAATTATGAGACTTTTATTTACAATTTTTAATCTCAACTTTCTGTATAGAACATACTGATTAAAGCAAGCATTGAAACCTAACATTTTCAAAGTAAAACAGTAGTGATATAACAAGTTCTATAATAAAAAATGAATATCATTTTACTTAAAAATTTCTCTGAAGACCAAATGCACTAGAGGATGAGTTTGTGCCCATTTCTCTGGTTTCTCCTTATGTAGTTCAGATTGTTCTTTGTCAGCTCTGTTTGCAGTTAATTCCACTTCCAGTTTCACATGGTTTTCTGAAGGTTCAACTTGATACATCAATATTATCCTTCTTTAATTTTGAAATAAACACAGCTCACTTTTAGTTCAAAGAAAAACACTCAGGATCCCACATAAGAGTCCCCCATCACTTTATCTTTGCAGTCTTAACCTTCTAATTCCCAAATATAGACACAGACATTGATACCCTTACATTTCCTATGACTATACTCCAAATGTATCAATTGCACTCCAGTGAATTTTAATTGCTCTTTACCTTGGCCCTTGCATGTTCCCTTCTTTCAGTAGGTCCTATGTATGTTTCATCTACTTTCTTCACTCCATCTGGAAACAACTGGCCACATTAATTGCTAATGTTTACTAGGAATAATGGGATCAAAAAAGCACTAGGTGTAAAATAAGACATGTAGAGGTTAGAAATCTCATTTCTACTACTTGGAACTTATAACCTTCTCTGAAGACTGTGACCTCTAAACTTTAGTTTCTTTTCCAATAAGATGGAAATAACGGCTTCCTCCAAAGACGTTTGATGGTAAATATGGAAGTATTATTTTTCTTAGTCTAAGCCTTTATTTTATTTTTGTAATCACATCCCACTTTTCTCCTAAATTAGCAGAGTATCTTCTTTTGCCCTCCCCTGAGAACCTAAAGTATACAAAACATGTCTATCATTTTTTTACAACCTCCACGCTTATATATTCCCATATGTTTACCCGCCTACCTTTCCTACTTCATCCTATCTTTTGTGCTGAAAAGACATACCCCATATTAGCCAAAGATTGACAGGTCCATCGATGATGGCAATGGTATCCTACCTTTTCTATAGATCTCACACTTTCTTCCACAGTATATTATATACTCACTTTCATTGCCAAATGAATTGCTCTGCAAGTCACCCTTCTTCCAAAGTCATTGAAAGGACACACTTTATTTTCCTCATTTTCTCAGTTAGCATCCCCTGCTTAACCCAGAGATATACTTTGTTACTTAATACAGTAATTTGTGTTATTATATTTGATCACTTCTTTCAAAATTCTCATGGTGAGCTTTTATTTTATTTATTTTTATTGAAAATTAATTCTTCTTCATGTAATAGTTCCCACCATAGTTTCCCCTCTCTATACTCTTCCAACCCACCGGTAACCTCCCTTCTCTTCCATATCCACTCCCAGTTTGTTTTATCTTCACAAAAAAAGAACAGGCTTCCAAGAGACAAGAGCCAAACAAGACACAAAAAGACAGTAAGACAAAAGTCCTCATATTAAGGCTGGATAAAGCAGCCCAATAGGAGGAAAAGCATCTCAAGATCAGTCAAAAGAATCAGAGACACACCTGCACCAACTGTTATGAGTCTCATAATAACACCAAGCTAACAGCAATAACATATACACAGAGGACTTGGTGCACACCATGCAGGCCAAGTGATTGCCACTTCAGTCTCTGTGAATCCATGTGAGCCCTGATTAGTTGATTCAGTGAGCAATGCTCTCCTGTCGTCCTCCATCCCCTATGACTCCCACAATCTTTCCTCCCCTCTTCTACTACGGGTTTTCCAGATCTCTGATAGACTCTGCATAATATCTGGCTGTGGGTCTCTGCCTCTGCTCCTAATTGCTTCCAGAGGAAGCCTCTCTGAAGATAACTGGACAAGTCTCTAATTTGTAAGTATAGAAGAATATCATTAGGAGTCATATCATTGATATTGTTAATGTTTGTTTTGTGAGTTGTGTTTAGTTCTACCCTAGATCTCTGGGCTATTTCAGTGTCCAGTTTGTGGCCATCTTGGCAGTGTAGGCGATGGAATCCTTCTCCTGGTATTGGCCTCAAGTCAAACCAAACAGCTTTTAAATTTGCTGTCCTGCTTCTTTTCTCAAAGGTACTTGTAAGTTTTGTTTTTGTTTTTATTTCCATCACTGGGGCTTTAACCAATAGCCAGACAAGCACTCTACTATAATTATCTCCCTAACCTTGAGCAATTTCTTTTTCTATGACACAGGATCTCACTAAGTTGTCCAGTATGGCCTCTTTGAACTTGCTGGATTGCTGGGGTGGCATTCAATCTTTCTATCCTCCAGCTTTAGCTTCAGTCTCCTAAGTAAGTGGAATTGCATGGACATGTCATCATTCCTATTTACAACCATTAATTTTAAGGATGTTTTGCCCCTTATGACCTGAGTGCATGTTTTTTTATTACCTCTACCAGTAAATTCTTTCATTTCATTTCCTTATTATGTTTTCACAGCCATAAAATTCTTTGTTTTCTAGTATCTCCTCTTTTATACATTTTAAATAAAATAAAATCATACTATTCTCTACTTTTCCTTTCCTCCCAAGTCCCCTTCCTCATGCCTGATATTTCAGTTTTGTTAGTTTCTGGTTTGTGGGTTTTGTTGAGAAGCATTGTTAGCTCAAGTAGCTTTATTTCATTTAAGATACATATATCTTAAAGAACATATATATATGCATATATACACATAAATATATACTGTATGTGTGTGATGTATAAAATATAAATATAGGTATATAAAATAATGTGAATATAAAATATGTACTATCTTTTATATATTCATAATATAATAAGTTCCTTGAAGCTTTATCAGACAGACTTGATGTTATTTGTCCCTCCCCCTTCTTTCTTCTACTGTACTGATTTCTCTTCCTCTTCCTCAGTTGGAATCCTCTCCACACTTTCCTGTTTCGCACTTCAAATGCTCTGTATTGTGATTTCCCTCTCCAAAGTCCCCATCATGCCTGATTTCTTTATTACACCAGGTTGTATGTTAACATCTGAAGACTTAGAGCTAGGAATCCAGAATGATAGAGAAAATGAATCAGGAATGATGGAAAGAAATGTGAATTCTCTAGTAGGAAGAGTCAGAGTGGAAGGTTTCTAGGGATCAAAAGCAGGGATTTGTTGCTCAGATGGTATATAGCAATGAGTTACACATCAAACCCAGACTTTCTCTTTCAACATATATTTTCTTGCAAATGTTAGTACCTATTTTCATGACTTCAGTGGCTAAATATAAGAATGCTCAATTTGCAATTTTGTCTAGTAATGATACTTGAGATCTCAGAATCTAAGTTGTAAGTGGTACCAGATAGATAATTGCAACTAGACATTCAAAGATCTTCCTCAATCAATTTATCTAATGCTTATCAAGATATGGATACAGTGTGTGTGTGTGTGTGTGTGTGTGTGTGTGTGTGTGTGTGTGTGTGTGTGTGTGGTGTGGTGTGTATGTATATAGTTTAAATACTAGGAGTTGGGAGACATTAGTGGTTCTAGTTATGAGACAGGCAAATGGAAGAAATCGAAGAATCTGAGTAAAAACATAAATGATATTAACACTGAAAATTAAGAAAGCAAATGCAAACTTGTGCACTAAAATTTGAAGCAAGAGTAGGATAGAATAGACATGAAAATACAAAAAAAAAATGTGTGTAGTAGATAAGGCAGAAAAATATGCAGAAGGTCCATGAAGATTGTTGGGATTGATGCAAGTGTGCACACAATCCACAATGCCACAAAGATGCTCTTGAGTTGAACATGTTGACCCAAGCAGACTTAGTAATAGACTTTGGTTCTTCAAGTCCAACATCATTACATACCATAATTGTAATTATCTACTCATTTTACTTTACCTCCTATAGCTACCATAGACAAATCCACATCAATCTCTCCCATTACTAATGCTTCAGGTCAGACATCACCATTTGCCCCATACATATTCTACCTCTGTAGCCTGATTATCATTCTCTCTTGATCACTTTACCACCATTCTCACTCAAGTCTTATTCATGTTCCGCAATGTCATCACAGTAAGCATTTTGCAATATGTGTCCAGTCAAGGCACTCAATCACTTGAAAGGCATTCTGCTAAACTTCCTGATTCTTTAGAATGATCAATGAGGTTATTCATAATTCTATTCTTATCACTGGTGTAGGCTTAGCTACCACTGGTCATGACAACTGTCTTCCTGTGTTCTGATTGTAATATATAGATACAACATATATTTATATTATAACTCTTATGAAAAGTGTTAATTTAGTAAATCTACTTGAGAACGGGGATTGCTTTTATAAATATTTGCAAGTCCTTTATTTACATTTGTGCCTAACAGTATATATTCAAAAGACATTGTAGACACACTGGGTACATGAATAAATTGATGGATTAATGAACAAGAGGCTATTGTAGAACTAATATGTCTCATATAAAGCCTTCGATGGTTTGAACATGTTTTCCTTTAGAGAAAATAGTTTCAGTGCTTTGCAAAGGGAAATCAAAATTAATTACAGAGAATGAAAAGATTTCTCAGTTCCAAGGAGGAAGTCTTTCTTTCAGAAACTAGGTGACAAGATCAATGATAGCAGTGCTCTCACTGTTAGCACTGGGAAATTGCTAAATGATATTTAAATATATGAAATTACTACTTCTAGTAGTAATTATAGCTTAGGAATTGATTTAATGTAGTCTCAGGGGATAAATTAGCATGTAGCAACACTTAGGTGTTATATAAAAAGGTGAGGTCCTCCTGGATGGCTTCTGCTCTCAAAGCTACTTTCAATAGTTATTGATGCCTTTCTCTAGCAGACTCACCACCACTTTCTTCCAAACATACTTTATGGAGAGTATACTCAACCCCAGAATCATCATCTAGTGCAGCCTGGAGGAAGCAGAAGAGCTTTGATCTTATGCTGTGGACACAAGTTTTAGGGTAGAGCTTCTTCTCTAACACCCTGTACTGTAGCTCAGTCTTCCTAATGAGGCTCTGAGATGGCACCTGCCTCTTGCCAACTTCCTTCCCCTTTGGCTAAATGGATGAGTTTCTCACATTAAACCACTTTGCCTGTACTGATTGCTTTAGTAATACTCTCATCCGGAGGAATCTTGGGTTCTGAATTTTTGTGTCTTACCACAATTTTCTTAAATCAAGCTTGTGTTTACATGTTGCTTTCGACTTTCTCACTTTGAAATTGTATTCTTATGTAATGGTCCAAATCTACAAGTCGAGTATGTTGTAGGTCTCTTTTCAGTTTACATAAGTGACAATAATTCTTGTTGGAGGGAAAGTGGGGCCTATTCTCCACAAAGGATATTTATCAAACTCTAGAGATGTATTTGGTGGTCATAATGGAGGCATCGTTCTAGTATTTGTGGGTAGAGACCAACAAAGCTGTGCTGTTTGCCATGCTTTAATACCCAAGAGACCTCTTACCATCTCACAATGAAGAATCAGCTGGCCCCAAATGTCAGACAGGCTGATTTTGCAAAGACCTGTGCTTTAAATTTATACAATTATTGAGCTTAAAGAATCAACATATTGCATGGCTAAACTGACCTCACTTATAAAATCAGGGCAGAAAGTGAATAAAATTTGCCAATTTGGTATCCTATAACCTAGTCGTTTGGACTCTTTCTACCCACTTTTACCATCTTGATGAACTAGCAACTGACCATCCTTCTTCTACACAGAGCCCTGTAGGCTTAATAAATCCATTTTAATGAGGCACTCTGCCATCCTCAGGTGAAAAATGCCCCACAAGTGCTATTCCCACACAGGGGAGAGCAAGGATTGCTTTGCAGATTGGCACATGAAGTTCATTCTGGCAATGCACCTCCATCCCATCGCTCCAAAAAGTACAAAATTTGCTCATAAAAAATAGAAGCGGACTGACAACTTCAGCATTTTCTTTTACCTCTGTCAGTAGAAGTGGAGTCACTGAAGAATCAGCTGTCAGATGGCTGCATCTTTAAATTATCCTGCAAGTCAGCCACCACTGTTATTGAGTTTCGCTTGCTTCAGAGAGTCTCCTCATGTATAAAACAGGCAGCAGAGGCAGATTACACTGATCTCTCAAAAGGGGGGATTAAAAAGTTCTTAATGTGCCAACTAAAAGTTTCAATCTCACAAACGCGGCATATGTAAAGCAGTAAAGATTGAGAGGAATGATTAAGGGCTCTGTCTCCTTAAAGTTCAAAAGGGGAACAGAGTTCCAACCATCTGATCGAACTTAAATGTCAATCTGTCTTTCAGGTGTTGCACACCAAAAAATTCTCAGGAGTTTAACTTTTTCCTTCTAGTGAAGCTGTGACTTAGTGTCACTGCAAGATGCTAAATTAGTTTTGCCATTTAAGATATCTTAATTAAAAAAGACATATTCCTACAAGTGTGGCCTAACTACTCTTTCATGCATTGATTTGATGTGTGTGTGTGTGTGTGTGTGTGTGTGTGTGTGTGTGTGTGTGTGTGTGTGTGTGTGTTTGCTATTATTTGTGGAATACTTTGATACTTGAAATTTCACATTGTAGATTCAATTCTGGCCTAGATTCAGAGACCAAGAAGTATGATGGAAAAAGAAAAAGGCTTTAAATCAGCTTGAAGTGGAAGCTACCATACCTAAAACCTGTGTTAACCTTCAAATACAAGGTTCTCAATCACCTCCCTACAATGGTGTTAGTAATGTATCCTACTAGTGATATTTGCAAATGTCTGTTAAATATCCCAAATACACATGGAATTATGAAAAATACGTACAATCATGAAAAGGCAAACAAAATACCACAGACAAAGCAAAATACTGCCATACAAACTGAAATCCCCTTGCCTTCAAATGAAACACAGGCTTGTTTTAGTTTACTTTTGTTTAGCTTAATTTAGTTTAGTTTTTTCCTCAGTATGATTGAAGATGAAAGAGCAGTTCTCCTAGAGGTGACACAAGAAGCCATTCAGCCATTACATTCTCCACACGTGGACTCCAGAGTCAGCCTGGGATCACAGCCTGTGTTGGAATACTTCCGCCAGACGTGCTTCAGCTTGGAAGCTGGGACACAGGTATTCCTTCTATAAGTCCTTTTGCCTGTGCGGGCCACCCTAGTTCCACAGGAAAACATAGGGAACAAATGGGTGACTAGGTAAATATCCTCCTTTGATATACCATTAGGCAGAGGACCTATTTTGTAACCTTGAATATATCCTGTAACTCACCTTAGCTCTAAATAGAGAGGAGTATTTATGATACAAGATTATCTTACTGACAGTAGCAAAAAAATTAAATTACATATCAGCCTTTGTATTCTACAACTAATGTAAATTTCCAATAGAGAACATTTTCACAAATATGTGAAAATGCAGTTTAAATTATTTAAATGGATACTGAATTACATGATGGGAAGTATCTACTTAACAGAAAATTATACATTATAGAAGAATATTTTGAATTTGTTTTCTTTGAAAGATAACCTAATAACACTGTACAAGCCATTTCATTTTTAACCTTTGTGTTATTGATAATATTATTGAAGAAAATGAAATAGACGTATTTAATCTTCAACAAATGTTAATAATCCTAAAAAATTATTTTTGAAGTCACAGTGCTTTTTTATAACATGCCAAACAGTAAAACTTAACTCATGACTGACTGAAAATGTTATTTATTGCTGAAACCTAATAATTTCTAATGAATATAAAGTCAACTCCAGCAAAACACATATAAAAGAATTTATTTCATAACATTTACTGAAAACCATTTTATAGGCAATATTTATAATGTTCCTAACTACCAATAAACACAAGGAATATTTCAGTATCTGTCTTGATTGTCATAATTGACCTTGGATTTTACAAGAAATTAATAATAAACTTGCTGGTGACTTTTCTTAGTCTTAGAATGCTATGCTACTGGAAGGGGTTAAAATTTAAATTTTTACTGTAAAAGATGTATGCACTTAGATTTATTTGAGAATTCTGTTTTTGCCTTTCAAGTTCAATTTAATCATTTTAAGAAGTAAAATTATAGTTTCTTCTGAAGACAAAGTTTTACAACACCCAATGTACCATGCATTATTTGCTATGAGGTTTTTGAAGGGTAAAAAGTGACATTATAACCATGCAAAAGCTTGAAAGCCATTTTGACTTTGTAGATATTTAACATAAGCACCTGCTGTTGTGCTGTACTGGCAGGTGGCTAACAATTTTTAACACGTCAAACCTTTTCCCTTAATGCCTGCATGAGGTTTCATGTCATTTTCTGCACTGAGGAGCAGAGTACACCTGCTGTTTGAGCTGCCTAACTGTGGCTGTGTGATGAGCTTGCTGTTTTGGGTGTGCCTATGTTAAAGCTGTGCTTTTAAGACAAGTCAAGAAGCACTTTGACTCCAAAACTGTATATGCTTTTCTTTCATGTGTCTTGGTCACCTCCCAACATCAATACATCCTCCAATTTCACCCAGCTGCTGCTGCTACTTCCCCATTCCACTTATTGTCCTCATTTTTAAGCGCACAGATTTAATTACTGATTCCTACATGAACACGTGTGTGGGGCCATCCATTAGAGTATTGTAACTTGGTTGAATTGTCATGCCACTGAAAATGAAAGACCCCCTTTCCCAAAAGCCGAATCCTTAGCTAAAGTTGGAGTCTGATAAACCCCTCCCCCATCCATGCTGGAGTACTGACTTGCTTGATATTGTACAGGTTATTACAGCTGCTGTGAATTCAGGAGGGCAACAGCCATGTCATGTCCAAAAGACAAAGTTTCAGAAGATTTTCCATTCTCCAGCATTTACATTTTCTCTACCCCCCTTTTCTGTGATGTTCTCTGGACCTTATAGGATTTGATTTCTCATTTAGGGATGGGCATTGAATAGTCACTTTCATTCTCACTGCTTTGATCGGGTATGAGTATCTTCAATGACCATGTCAGAAAGAAACTTCTCAAGAAAAATCAATAGTTAAAATGGGTATAAACCAAGTCTTCAGAAAATAATTCAACAGCACATCTATTTATCCTAAGAATAACAGAGGTTACCCACTAAAATCAGTGCATTGGTAACTTTTTTCCCTGTTGGACCGTATTGCATGTTCTAGAACCATGAAAGCGAGCCAACAGAGAAGAATTTTCTAGGTCACTTCCAGTTGCATCTATATCCTACAACCAACGTGTTTTGTATATTCAGCAAAAGACCTTGCCCTATAACTATGGTAGGCAACCAAGAGTAATGGTAATAGTCTGTGTTGCATTGGGAGCCTTTGCCACTTCTCTGACCAATAACTCATAGGGAGGGTTTCCAATGTTGGCATTAATCAGTAGATGGATAAATTCTAAATGTGAGTCGATAAAGCATTAAACAACGTATGAAGACTTCCTAGTCCATAGATTGTAGCAAGTCACTCCTTCAAGAGGTCACTGTTTTCCTAGGACTGACCTTTAGGTTTGCTAATCCAGAAGACATATTTTATCATTTTACCAAAATCCAATAGTGCATTAAAGAATCAGGCCAGGATGTGAGTAACCAAACACAAGAAATAATAATTCATTGGCTCATAATAGAGTTCTGGATTTCCTCATATTACAATACTGGAGTCCCCAAGCAAACCTCTTACTGCAAAACTACAGACATCTGCTTTATTCTTTAATAGTAAGGCAGAACATTTTGAAGTGTTGCTGAATGACAAGTTTGAAGAATCCCTCAACTGATTTAATAAAATGTGTGGAGCTAATATCATCTTCATTACAATCAGATACTTCTATTGGGGGGGAAAGAAGCACATTTTAGGGTTCATTCTGAGTTAGGTGACTTGCAATGAACAGATGCCAGTTTTCATAATCCGATCTATAATTTAAATCAAGAAGCACTGTGCCCATGACTAGTTGAGAGCTGCTCTCTCTGACAGAGTGGAAGCCTGTTTGACATCCAGACCAAACTAAAGACTCCTTATCTTGATGCTCATACCCTCTGTTATGGCATCACCTTTCCAGGATGCAGAAAACCAAGTGAAAGCTGGTTTTCATTTATTTTGGCTTCCCTTTTCTAACTCAATATAAACCTCACTCTACTTTGGTTGACACTTTTATTCCCCTAGACTCTTGTACAAATGCAAGTTCCTTTATCTCCAATCTTATCCTGAGGCCTCTTTGTTCATCACAATCAGTCCTGGGTATTTCCACACCTCTAGGAACACTTTCAGAAAGTAAAATGATATCACAGTGTTATAACGAGTCCTTAGTGAACTCCCAGTGCCTCCTAGCATTCATTACTTTCATTCAAGTAAACTGGTTTTCTGAAGGTAAGGCCAGTGCAATATTATAAGATATGAAATGGATTATTTTTTTCTAATCATTGTCGGCCAACATTTTCTGTTGAGTTTTTATTCCCATTAGGAGACAGACTATTTTAATGAGCACCAGAGATAGGTTCTACAGTTGTCTGGACACTTGTATTCATACTCCAACTCAGCACAAGATTTCACATGCTGATTTGTGTGAAGATTAACTCTTCCCAATTGTTGGATCTCATTGCAGATTTAGGAAATTAATTGGAAAATGGATGTATTTTCTTTTCTGGTGCTTTCGTTTCTTCCATCTTTTAGAAAGTAGCTATGGCAATAATGAGCATAAAGAGGTGGGCAGTGAACATGATGAGCATTGGTGTATTAATGAGGTTCACCACAGTTTTGTCTGTGGTAGCTGTTGTTGCTTTCCAGCCAACATGGATGAATGGCTTCTACTTATTAGTGTGAATCTCTAATGCGCTTCAGTCTTACACACACTCTGCATAGCTGTTAGACTATGCCAGGTGATGGGAGTTCAAACCTATCCCCTTGCACTGTGATCTTCTCAGTTTCTACACTGAGGAATCTCTTTTCTATAAATCCTTCTCCTTTGGCCATTCCCTCTCCTGTGTTTCCTACAGAAATGGTGTTACCTCCTTTGACAAGGTACACTTGACACCAAGTATTTCAAAACTCCTTGCCATGAGAACAATCATGGTAGTTTGGTTTTCACCTGCTCCTCTCTTCTCTGCTCTTCCTTTCTACCCCTCTTCTCAGAAAAGCAGAAACATAGTTAAAAGTACAGAGTGTATATTCAAAATGAGGGTATACATACCTGTCTCTCACTATAATACAGGTGTGTAGTTTCTGAAGGCATCCCCATCACTTGACCTAAAAGACAGTGCCCAGTGGTCACCTAGTTAGTGAATGCCCACCTTTTCTTGGATGTATTAGAAAGAAAATAACATCACAAATTAAGTATTATAGCAAGGCCTACACTTAGTTGGTCCTGACAGGAGGAATGTGGCAACAGTTTTTGATACCTGTGAATGGAATACTATAATTGTGCTGACATTTTATTTTGCTTTATACAGACTTGAATAAATAGCCATTATTAAAATAAAAAGTCCTATTGAATTTTCTAAGACACATTTTTAAATGTTTTGCTCCAAGTATTACTGAGTATCTTCAATATAGCAGCCATTATGGAAACAACAGCCATATATAGAAAACAGAAAATGTGTCCATGTGTCCAGGTGGATTAGCTTATATACTGTCTTGTACTGCGATACTCACAGTTGCAAACCAGATTTAACAAGAGCCCTTTCTCAGTGGGATGATGTATTTACTAAGTGTGAAAGGGTCACCTAGAAGAGTGAGAATGGCTCTCAGTGGGATATAGGAGGTCAGGGACAATTTCATAGATAAAGAATTGTCCCTCTTGCCTCTTACCAAGCAGGTAGAAATTAGCCTGTTTAACAGATAAGAATGGCCATTCAAGACTAAAGGAACAGCTTGTGAAAAAGCAGGAAGGCATAAAAGAAAGAGGAAAATACATATAATCAAGCATGGCTTGAGCAGAGAGTCCATAATAATAGAAAGATAAGCAAGGCAATTTTATATTTAGCAACTTGCCTTACTGTCTTGAACGATCCGGCATTCTGTCAGGCATAATTTCTCAGTGTTCCTTCTCAAGTATGACTGGAAATTATTAACCCCCACTGGTACTTCCCAACACCCTGTGGAATTTCCAGATGCGACAGAAATCTCCAAATCAGTGCTGAAGCAGTGCATGTATTGCAATTCACTGATACAGAGTCTAGTAAGTTACTATGATTTCAAGCAAGTGGGAGACCTGATTCGAGTTGCATAAAATGCACTGTAACCTCTAGGTAGACCATTGGCAGATGAATTAAATGAGGCAGGGACAATGAAAGCAGCTTAGAAAGTTATCAAAGGTCCAAATATGATGTAAGGATAGACCAGAGTCAGATTACAGAATAGATCATTCAAATATACCTGAAATACTAGTTGTAAGAGAGCTAAAGGAATTAATGAACTGAACTGGAAATATGGTGCCAGCTACACCAAATTCTTTAGGAGTATTTCTAACACAATGACCAAGGGGGCCATGTGCACAATGATCATGCTACCCAAATAAGAAACCAAAGAGATTTTAGAATCATCTATATGAGATTGTTGTAAGATAGCCCTTTTCAGTTTTTTATCACTTTTATATTTAATTTCAATATTCAAACTGGATCGGCCAATAAGTGAAACCAAGTGGCCCTTGAAATTTGAGACATCTATTACAGTCTACAATCATTAAATTACAAAATCAAAGAATTAAGCACTGATTGTAAAACATCTTATACACTAAAATGAAGAGATGCCACTTACCAAAGATAAATCAACGTCAGATAAAAAATTTAAACAGACATATAACCCTCAAGGAAATATAAATATTCATTAAAATCTCCCAAACAAAATAGCCCAGGGTCAAAGGGTTTTAGTGAAGAATTCTACCAGACGTTCAATGGAGAACTAATATAAATACTCAAATTATTTCTCAAAATAAAAACATAGGGAACATTACTAGATTCATTGTTTGAGGCTACCAAACAAAACCAAACAAAGACAAAACAAAGAAAGAGAATGATGATCGATTTTTCTCATGAACATTGATACAAAAATACTTAATAAAATACTGGCTAACTGAATCCAGGAATATATCCAAAAGATCATCCACCATTACCAAGTGGGTTTCATCCAAGAGATGCAGGGTTGGTTCAACATACAAAAATCTGTCAATGTAAACCACTGCATAAACAGACTGAAAGAAAAAAAATGACATGATCATCTCATTAGATGCAGAAAAAGCCTTTGACAAAATTCAACACCCATTCATGATAAAAGTCTTGGAGAGAACACTGATACAAGAAAGATTCCTAAATATAATAAAAGCAATATACAGCAATAGCCAAGATCAAATTAAATGGAGAGAAACTCAAAACAATTCCACTAAAATCAGGAATAAGACAACGCCATCCACTCTCTCCATATCTGTTCAATATATTACTCAAAGTTCTAGTAGAGCAATAAGACAATAAAAGGAGATTAAGTGATATGAATTGGAAGAGGTCAAAGTACTGCTATTTTCAGATGACATGATGGTATACATAAGCTTTCCACAAATTCTACAAGAAAAATCCCACAACTGAAAAAACACCTTATTTGAACTAGCTGGATAAAAGATTAAGTCAAAAGCATCAGTAACACTCTTATGTACAAATAATAAAAGACTGAGAAATAAATCAGGGAAACAACACCCTACACAATAGCAACAAATAATAGAAAATACTTGGGGTAACACTAACAGACAAGTGAAAGACCTGTATGACAATAACTTTAAGTTTTTGAAGAAAGAAATTGGACAAGGTGTTATAAAATGAAAAGATCTCCCATGCTCATGGATCCATAGGATTAGCATAGAAAAAATAGTCATCTTACAAAAAGCAAACTGCAGATTCAATGCAGTCACCATCATAATTCCAACACAATTCTGAAACAACACTCAACTTCATACAGATAACCAAAAAACCCGGAGAAGGAGAAAGGGACAAGATCTCCTGAGGAAATTGTGAGCATGGGGGGAGGGGAGAGGGAGATATGAGAATGAGAAGGGGAGAAGAGAAGTGGAGAGAAGGACATGAGAGAGCAGGAAGGTTGAGTCAGGGGAAGAATAGAGGAGAGCAAGAGAAGAGATACCATAATAGAGGGAGCAATTATGGGTTTAAAGAGAAATCAGACACCAGGGAAATGTCCAGAGATCTACAAGGATGACACCAACTAACAATCTAAGCAATAATGGAGAGGCTACCTTAAATGATCTTCCCTGATAATGAGATTGATGACTAACTTATATGCCTCCTAGAGCCTTCATCCAGCAAATGATCAAAATAGAAGCAAACTTCCACAGCTAAACACTGAACTGAACTGGAATCCAGTTGCAGAGAATGGGGAGTGATGAGCAAAGGTGTCAAGACCAGGCTGGTGAAACCCACAGAAACAGCTGACCTGAACAAGGGGGACCTCATGGACCCCAGACTGATATCTGGGAAACCAGCATAGGACTGATCCAGACTCCCTGAACATGGGTGCCAGTGAGGAGGCCTTGGTAATCTATGAGGGCCTCTTGTAGTGATCAGTATTTGTCCCTAGCATATGAATTGACCTTGGGAACCCATTACACAGAGAGGGAAACTCTCTAAGCCTAGACACACGGGGGTGGGCAGTTGCCGGCCTAGGCCCTGCTCCAAAGGATATGACAAACTCTGAAAATCCCCCATGGAAGGTCTCACCCTCCCTGGGGAGCAGAAAGGGTATGGGATAAGGAGTTAGTCATGGGAGGAGAAGAGGGGAGGAAGAGGAAACTGGGATTGACATGTAAAACAATCTCATTTCTAATTTAAATAAAAAATGGAAAACAAAAACAAAAGAAAACCCAAGATAGCTAAAATAATCCTATATAATAAAGAAAATTCTGGAGGTATCACAATCCCTGATCTTAAGCTCTCCTACAGAGCTACAGTAATAAAAACAGCATAGTACTGGCATAAAAACAGAGAGGGTGGATCAATGGAATTGAATTGACCCAGACATAAATCCACACACCTATAGACATCTCATTTTTGACAAGGAAGCAGTATATATATATATATATATATATATATATATATATATATTCAACAAATGTTGCTGGTCTTACTGGGTATCAGTATGTAGAAGATACATATCTATCACCCTGCAGGAAACTCAAGTCCAAGTGGATCTAAGACCTCAACATAAACCCAATTACGCTTTTCCTGATAGAATAGAATGTGGGAAATAGTCTTGAATGCATTGGACAGGAGACAACTTCCTGAAATGAACACCAGTAACACACACACTAAGATAGACAATAAATGGGACCTCATGGAACTGAAAAGCTCTGTAAGACAAAGGACACTATCAATCGGACAAAACACCAGCATACTGAATGGGAAAAGTTCTTTAACAACCTCATATCTGACAGAGGGATGACCTTTAAAATATATAAAGAAAGCAAGAAAATAGACATCAGAAAAAAATCTCATTTAACTGTTGGGTACAGATCTAGACAGAGAATTCTCAACAGAAGAATCTCAAATGGCAGAGAAACACTTAAAGAGTGTTCAACATCCTGGGCCTTCAGGGAAGTGAAAATCAAAATGACTCTGAGATTCCATCTTACCCCTCTCAGAATGGCTAAGATTGAAAACAGAAATAACAGCCTATGTTGGAGAGGAGGTGGATTAAGGGGAACACTCCTCCACTTCTGGGGTGAGTGCAAATTTATGCAGCCACTTTGGAAATCAATATTGTGGTTTCTCAGAAAATAGGGAACCAATATACATAATCAAGACCTAGCTGTACCACTCTTGGGTATATATCCAAAGAATGCTCAATCATACCACAAGTACACTTGTTCAACTATGTAGCTTTATTTGTAATAGCCAGAAAACGGAAACAACCTAGATATCCCTCAACTAAAGAAGGGTGAAGAAAATGTGGTACATTTACACAATGAAGTATTACTCAACTATTAAAAACAATGACATCAGGAAATTTGAAGGCAAATAGATGGAACTAGAAAAATATTCCCTGATTGAGGTAAGTAACACTGACTGAGAAAGGCAAACATGACATGTACTCACTCATAAATGAACAGTAGTTGTAAAGTAAAGGATAAGCATCCTTGCAATATACAGACCCAGAGAGGCTAGGTAATAAGGAGGGCCCAAAGTGAAGGGGAAGTTGGGGATGGGGACATAAGAGATTGGGTAGGGGGCTAGATGGAATGGGATGGTACTGAAAGAGATGACTAGAAGGGGGGATGTCTTTTGGGGTCAGGTACAAACCTGGTGCAAGGGAAATTCCCAGGAATATATAATTCCCAGCTAAGACTTCTAGCAATAGTGGACTCATAGCCTGAACTGGATATTTCCTGTGATCAGACTGATGACTACCCCAGTTATCATCAGAGAGCCTCTATCCAGTAACTGATGTAATACATGCAGAGACCCATAGCCAAACTTCAGGACAAGCTCAGGGAATAATGCTGAAGAGAGGGAGGAAGGATTGCAAAAGTGAGATAGGTCAAGGAAATCACAAGAAAACCCATAGAAACAACTAACCTCATAGGGCTCATAGAAACTCAGAGTCTGAACCAACAACCAGAGAGCCTGCACATGACCAACATAGGCCCTTTACCTATATATGATGCTTGTATAGCTTGGTCTACTTGTGGAACTCTTCCACTGTCTTCCTTTGGCTGTCTCTTGGAAACCTATTTATCATAGATGATTGCTTTGACCAGCCTTAATATAAGGGAAGGTGCTTAGTTTTACTGCAACTTGATATGTCATGCTTTATTGTTACCCACGGGAGGCTTGCTCCTTTCTGAACAGAAACAGTGGAGAAGTGAATGGGGGGATGTTGGGGGAGAAAATAGGAGGAGAGGAGGGAGGGAAAACTGTGATCAGGATGTAAAATAAATAAATTTTTGAAAACATTATCAAATTAGAAGCTTAACTTCTAAAGGAGGGAATTAACTGTGAATACCACCCAGCTATGAGGCCTATGAACCACAACAAAGACCAGCAGGACACCATAAGCTTAAGGGTACAGTAGTGGCACACAAACCTAGGCAATAACCAACAGCTCCCTGAGTGGAGGTAATAACCCATCAACAAGAGAGAAATCATGTTTGATATTGAAAACTTAGCCAACTACACAAGGTTGTGAAATCATGGATCTTAATCTATAACTACCACTTTACTAGCATAGCATTTAACTATATTTGATATAGATGTAATATTCACCACTCATCAAGGAAAATTCTCTTTGAAACAGATGGTGACCATTACCAAAACAATCAAAATACAGGGTTGTGGATCCCATTTCCAATTGATATATGTACAGTACGATTCACTCACACAAAGCTCAAGAATCACTGAAGAAAAAAGGACAGAAAGATTGTAAGAACCAGATGAATGGGATTTCCTATGAGACCATGTCTCCTAGAAGGGCTTGAAGCTACATGCATAAAGTATCAGCAGCATAAATGCCTAAACATGACCTGATTAAGGAGAATGCAAATATACTTGCTAATGTAGATGGAGGAAAGGTCATGAGGCCTGAAACCTAAGCACAGAACTACAGGCAAATAAGGAACACTGAGCGTTGGAGAAAAAGCCTTCTTCAGGTGTCTTAGTTAAGGCTTCTATGGTTGTGAAGAGCACCATGACCACAGCAACTCTTATAAAGGAAAAATATTTAATTGGGTGGCTAAAATTTTAAAGGTTTAGTCTGTTATCTCCATGGTGGGACCTGGCAGCATATAGGCAGACATGGTGCTGAAGCAGAGAGTCCTTTCATCTTGATTCACAGGCAACAGTGCATGGTCTGAGACACTGGGTGTGGCTTGAACATATATGAGAGATAAAAGCCCACCTCTACAGTGACATACTTCCTCCAACATGTCCCAGTTTAAGTGGTGCATGGTAAATAAGTAAATTTCCTCTTTTTGCTCTTTTCTCTAGTGCTATCTTCTGACAGTTTCTATAGTTTTCACTTTCTGTGACTTATGTTAGAATATAATAGACACCTGAAGTTCTTTGAGAGTAGCAAAAGTGACATTGGTTCTTTCATAGGATTGTTCACATACCATGTACTAAAGAACGATTTGCTAGATGATCAGATGAGATTAAATTTAATGGTGCTATATAAATATAGGATATCATTTTGTTCCAAGCTGCAAAATTCCAATAATAATGCATCTAAGAAATAATCTCCCCCCTTTGATTAAACAATGAAACAACACACATGGGGGGTTAGGCATATAAATTCCAGGTTCTACTCTATCTGTGACCTTGGGTACAACTTTAGGTAACTGGTTTAACCAAAATTTTCATCTATATACATATATTTCAGTTCTTTCAATTATAGAATCATAGCAATACATCTGGACAGTTTCTCAGAATGATAAGAGATAAATAATCAAAGCTTTGCTGAAAACCCACTGTGTCTGAAGCTTTATGGTCTCCACAAATGTTTGTTGAAATAGTCAAACTGACCTTTCAGCAACCAATGAATTATTCAGTCATTGTCACTCCAGAGCAGTCTAAACACCAGTAAGATTACTTTGACATTGACACAAACATAGCACATCTATTTCCCATGGAGGAAAATGATTTAATAGTTCTCATGTTAGAATTATAAAAAAAATTCTCTACCAATAACAATCCAAATAATTTTAATAACCAAATCAAAATGCATTCTCAACAACTTAGTTGGAGTAGAAATTGTACAATAAAATGACAGGATAACAAGCTTCCCTCTAAAATATGTAAATTTCAAGTTTCTGTCCAACTTTCCATTAGTTACTGCATTGTGGCCATTGGGATACAAAGTTCAACCTGATTCATAAATTAAGGAAGCTCATTTCTGGCCAAGAAAGTATTATCAGGACAATATTCAATTTTGAATTACGATTAACATTTTGTTTCATATATATGCTGTAACTTGAAAAATACTCCGTATGAGAAAGAAACCAAGGAAAGCATAAATTTCTTCATGGCTTTCTTGAAATGAAAAAAATATTGTGGCTATCTAAAACACACAGCAGGAAACTCTTGCAGAGCTTAATGACGATAATGACATGAGCCCTGAGTCTGGCTCTGCTGAAGGAAAGATCAAAGTTGGTGATGAGAGCACACACAGCCTTACATTTGTCAGTTTATGAAAAGCATCACATCAAAGACAAAATCTTCAGAGTGACTCCAAAGTGTCACATTGAAATGCTACTACTTACAGATGATTCTATGTTTTCTTTTCTTGCAAAGGTAATAGGATGTCACAACATCACAGAAAAGGAGATTTTTTTTTGCTATTACTGAAGTACAGTATGCACGTGTATTTTCCTGTAAGTACAATAAGCCACATTTTTCTTTCATCCAAGTAAAAAGCTAAGTATTCCTTTAATACACAGTTTCCAATGATGTTTTAGTTTGAACCCACATGAGACCAATTCACCACAGCTGTGGCACCCTTGGTTCAGTTTTCTTATTCTTTCAAGTACTGACATGAACTTTCTCCTTTACTCTCAAACAAATACAATCAGGCAGGCCCAGCATTTGATTTACTGTTTTAAGAGAGTAAGATGGTTCCTCAGTCTGATATTTTATATATAAAAAACTTTTTATATATATAAATAAAAGTTTCCTGCAAAATCTTTCAACTGACTACAAAGTGATAAAAGAATAAGACATAGTGAATCGCTATCAGGCCACAAATGCAGTTGAGCAGGAGAATTAGAAAACTCCCTAAGACTGCTGGCATCTATATAAGGTCCATTCTGGTTATAAAAACTTAAATAAATTCATGATAGTTCATGTATCAAATGGTGAACACAGCATTGTGGCATGCTAGAAGAAAGGCAAATACCATCTCTGTTCTTAGAGGGAGCTGCTTATCCCAAAACTAAGCCTTAAAAATACAATGATTTACAAACTTGCTTTTTCTGTTAGGTACCAGATATCAAAGCCAGAGATTTATACTGGCCAAGCAAGAAAGGAAGCACTCTACCACTGCACCATAAGCAAGTGTGCTTTGCTGTTTTGCTTCACTTTAAACAAAGGATTGCTAGTTGCCTCAGTTGGCTTTGAACTTAATATGTTTCACAAGCTGGCTTCAAACATGTAATTCTCCTCTCAGCTTCCTGGGTGCTGGAGTAATGTGTATGTGCCCACGGTGTCCTGCCAGCTTTACATTAAAACTCACACACGTGAATGAGAGAGAGAGAGAGAGAGAGAGAGAGAGAGAGAGAGAGAGAGAGAGAGAGAGAGAGAGAGAGAGAGAGAGAGAGAAAGGGTGTTCTATCTCAGGCTAGAGAAATAGCTCAGGGGTTATGATCATTTCCTGCTTTACAGAGGGTCATGTCAGATTTGATTCTCAACACCCACACTGTGTGGTTCACAGCGGTCAGAAATTCCAGTTACAGAGGATCCAATACTCTCTTGTGGCTTCTACATGCACTAGGCAGGTATGCAGTGAACATGTATACCTGCAGGAAAGCACTCAAATAAATAAGTAAATACATTTTAATAAATAAGTAGATAAAACTCTCCTTGGGAAGGTGCCACAGAAACAGACATCTCTCAATTACTCTGGCACAGATATAGAAGAAAAGAATCACAAAGGAAACCATTTTATAACGGGAATAGATTGCTAAAATAGGAGAACAATTGTTACAGCTTCCCAAACTAGAAAAATATCAGGACATACAGCAATATACACCAAAACAAAGCCTGTGAGAACTGTAATGAACCAGGAATTAAATTTTTTCATGTATATCTCAAATACACGATAAAACTATGCAGCCAAAGTTTGTGCATGCATATGGATGGTCTGAGTACATTAAATGCATCTGTGGTAGCACTGCAGCGTCATCATTGAGCCAAAGAGAAATAGTGCTGCAAGTCAAGGTCCAGTATTTCCCAAGCATGAAACCCACAAATACAAGAATAAAGCAGTATTTCATGAAAACTGGTAAAACATCAGGAAAATAATGAAAATAGAGAAAGTTGCTAAAAAACAAAAGTGCTTCTGGAGGTAGACACATGAATTAGCGAAGCCTAGAGATGAGGGACCTACTGGGCTTGCTGGGATTAAGTGTGAGTTTATTCTACAAGTGGTAGAACACTGGGTTGTAATTTTTTAGTTGTTGTTGACAGGGTCTCAAAATATGTCCCAGGCTGACCTCAACCTCACAATTTGGCCTCCATTCTGCTGTATTTTTCAAGGAAATATTGTAATGAATCAATGTTTTCCCTGGGGGAAGATATATTACTGGAGAGTGAAACATCAATGATTAAAAGCAGAAATAAAAGACCAACCGAAATAAAGGAATGATGACAGAAAATGGGTAACAAAATCTAATGAGATAAAAATTAAGAAAACTTGCTGACTAATCTGCTTTGTAGATAGAGGGGAGGAAAGTAAAATTTTGTGTTTTATAAGACAAGATATGTGCCATGGCTAGTTAGCAAGATGGCCACTAAAAAGAGCAAGATGTTTTATCAGGAACAAAATGTGATTAATTTTAAAAGGTCCTCTTTTGATTTCCAATGGATTATGTGTAAGGAAGCTGATTGTCAGTGGTCCATTTTTTGGAAGAGTGGTTCAGCCTGAAGTGCCATTAGAAGGTAATAGAACCTGATTTAAGTAGTGGGATTTAGTAAAATGTAATTAGATGTCAGAGTCTCTGCTCTTTGAAAGAAGAGGAATATTCAGATCTTATAGAACCCTATGTTAATCACCAGGAGAGAAATTTTTTCTAAAATAGTAAGCCTAACTCACAGACAGTTTCTCACTCTGGCTCCTATCATGCCACCATTGACCACACACCCTCACCAAACACCAAGCAAGTGAGGCTTCATCATTTTGGTATTTCAAAAGCTGTGAATTTTTTTCAGTAATGAACATCAGACTAATACAGGAACCACATACAGTCAAGTAATGATCAGCAGCAGCCACTTTAAAATACAGATTGCAAAGAAGAGCACATAGCTGAAGTGAGCCCAGGAAGCACCTGAAAAGCCATGATATCTGAACGGGTGGGACAGGAATTAAGTTCACCCAGGAAGAGAAGTATATAAGAAGCAGGTGAAAGTGGGGCAGTTTTTACAAAGCCCACTTATCCCATAAAATTATCAGTTTATCAAGTCATTGGGTATGGGTAACATTTGAAATCAAAGGACATGTAAGTATATACAGTTATGACTGTCACTACATCAAAAGTCACTGTTATTTTTCTGCCTTCCCAAACAATGCAAATACTTCCTGTATAGTGGAAAATTTATGAGTGTGGGATCCAAAGAAATATTCTTAGAAATCAAAACAGAAGGTAAAAATCTCATTGGAGGTTATATTCAAAATAGTTAACAACAGTTATTTTATGCTTAAAGAAAGTTTGTGCCATACATTTTATATTCAAGAATATTCTAATCTGAGAGTTTAATAATTCAATAAAACATGAGATGAATTGTTTTGAAACAGTATAGATGGCATGTATGTGTTAACAGAAAAGCAATGGCTGGAGAGTTCACTAAACTGTTATTATCAAATTGATACAATCAAATGATGGCAGATAACAATGAAAACATATGGAGAACTGGAATGCACATTTTATTCAGGCCATTTCGTGTGATCACAAAACAAATGAGCATGAAATCATAATTCTGATCATTTTTATTGATTAATATTATTTGACAATTTTACAAATGGTTACAGTATGTTCTGATGACTTTTTCAAATTTTCTCCTACCTTCCCCCCACCCTTATCAACCAACCACCCCTTATCACCACCAGCCCCTTTCCAAATTTTCCAAATTCTGGGTTAATTATGGTACCCATATGACCATTGGATTATAACTACCCATTGCAGTCCAAAGCTACTCACAACTAACCACAATGATTCCTCTTCTCTTTGAATATGTCCTTAGCAGAACTTGGATGTAGGATATAAATAAACGAGGCTGAAACTGACCAGGTAACTTCCTCCATAACAGATAATTTTTATAGTTCCCAAAGTCTTTAGGCAGTTTTCCGGAAAAGGAAGGGTATCGATTGTCTTACTCAGGTATGAACACTATGATCTACAAAACTAACCCACCTTGCAAGATGTGCCCTCTTGAGCAATAGTGGTACTATTACAATGAGGGTAACCTACATCTTTCTGATTGGATTGGAACCTGCTTCACTGTTGGGAATCCATGCCTTGTACTACAAATCTTGGCAAAAGCCATAGCAGGGAGATTAAAAGATGGAAGTAAATACTATTGTGTAGCAAACTGATGTAGCATAAAGCTGCCTTTAAATAATCATATTTATACCCGTAGATGTGTGTTAGTCTCATCCTTAATCAGACAATCCTCATTTTTCAATGATGGCAGTGAATGACTACATAGGGTATTAAGATTAAGTGATGGATGAGTGATAGTCCTTAAATAAGACATTTATACCACCCCCTCTAAGGACTAGGGAACATTTTATAAAAGGGAATAGATAGAAATAATGTAAGGGCCAAAATATAGTGTGAGTGGCTACAAAATATCATTTTATGGCCAAAAAGAAAAATAAATCAGTGAAATGAAAACACACAGAAGGTATAGATGCCGGTTCTGGTTCTGCACTAGAATAGACACATCAACAGTCAGACATAGGTGCAGTGGCTAGAAAAATGTGGTCCCTTTCAACATGCATTTTCTTCTGCCCATTTAACATTATCTACTTTGGCCTTATCTCTCTAGAGAACTATCTACAATTATAAACTAAAGTTTCATAAATGTGAATAAGTGAAGGCAGAGTTAAAATGAGTTCACCAGACCCAAGATAAATGATAAATAGGTTTTTATTAGGGAAGGATTTACACAGATAAGAGTGAATAACCATCACAGTCTTCCTACTCAGAAGATGCAGTCTCTGCTCTACAATGCTCTTTGCAACCAAAGAGAGCACAAGCCAGCCCTCCTCTACCTTATAATGGGTCATGTCTGGGCCTGAAACCACTCCCAAAAGGTGTGGCCATCACTACAATTTCACTGGCAAGCAAGATGCCACTACAAATAAGGAAATAAATTTTATTTGTAAATATGTTTCATGTGTTAATCATTTTCTTTCCAAATAATTTAAAAATTTGTAATGGCTTTAAAAGAAAATATTTCACATAATAAGGACTTCCAATCTCTATCACCTCCATTGTAGATTCAGCAGCCCGAGAAAGGATTTTGCTTTGGCTACCTGAGCCTACCTGATGTTCCCAATAAATGAAGATTTTGCCTGCTTTGTTTCTTAACTATCTTACAGGATTAAAGAAATAAAATGGCTCTTGCAGAAAAAGGGAAATATTAATGTTTAGATAAATAATTATTCAGAAGGCCAAAATATAGATTATGCTCAGTTTCCATTCTAAATGACTACTGCATGTGTTATAAGAGTCATTAACGTTGTGAATTTCTGTGAAGAAAGGTTTTTCAAACTTTTTGTGGACAACAAGCTTCTTCCCACACAGTTTCACAATAATTTAAATATAATAAAAAGCATACCAGTGAAAGATGCAAAAGTATGGACATTTTTGTGACTAGGTACATCAGACTCAATAGAAACTTTTGAATGTGTCTCTTGGGTTTTGCATTATTTTCATTGGTGTTGGCATAAAACTTTTCTTGTGTTGGTGTGATTCTGCATGTGAACAGTGAGACAGCAGGGAAGGAGGTTGGAGAGAAGCTTCCTCCCTCTGGGACACATCATTTTGTTAACTAAATGTAATCATTGTTCTTTGAAGAACATTAAATAAAGATAACACTCTTTAGCATGTGATTTTTATGACATCACAGGGAAAGAAAGTACTAAACTACCTCATTCCTTAGACACACAGAGTTTTTTTCTTATCTGAAACTACTTGTCCACCACATCAATTCATTCCCTAATTCACAGACACAGAAATAATCATGTGCTCTGGTTGTTCTCAGGAAAGTATAAAATCCATACTGGAGAATATTTAATACTATAAATACATAATCCATGATTTTTCTTGCAGAGAAGACATGCCTACAAGTGACAAACACTGCTAAAACATTAGTAATTTCTGCATGGAACAAAACTGTATTGACTGTTTGGGTTAGAATTGCAAAAACATTATATATTCTATTCTGTCAGTCAGTTTTAATTTCTGACTCAACTTATTCTTCAGTATTTACAAGTCTCTTTCACTCATATTTTCACTGTTCCCCTAAACCAATTCTATGCACTGGTATGCTAACCTCATGTCAACTGCACAATTTTAGCTAAACCACAAATATTATTAATTGAACAAACTGCAGTTTTTTCCATCAACCTCATTGTTTAATATTGTGCACATATATCAAAAATAGATTATTACAATATTTGATAGAGTCAATTGTAAACAATAATAACAATGATTGTAGAAGTTAAGAAGTAAGAAACAGAGGGGCTAAAATGGTAGCTCAGTGGTTAGGAATACTAGCTATTCTGGCAGAGGACCTGGATGCAGTTTCCAATACCCACAAGGCAGTTCGTAAGCATCATAACCCCAGGTCCAGGAGATTCATCGCTTTATTCTGGTCTCTGCAGACATGAGGCACACACACAGTACACTTAGATAAATGAAGGCAAACAAGCCCTCTGTCAGATGTGGAGTTGATGAAGATCTTTTCCCATTCTGTGGGCTGTTGCTTTGTGTTACTGTGTCCTTTGCCTTACAGAAGCTTCTCAGTTTCAGGAGGTCCCATTTATTAATTGCCGATCTCAATGTCTGTTCTACTGGTGTTATGTTCAGGAAGGGATCTCCTGTACGAATTCATTCAAGAGTACCTCCCACTTTCTCTTCTAAGAGGTTCAGTGTGGCTGGATTTATGTAGAGTTCTTTGATGCATTTGGCCTTAAGTTTTGTGCATGGTGATAGATATGGATCTATCTTCAATCTTCTACATGTCTGAATCCACTTATGCCAGCACCATTTGTTGAAGATGCTTTCTTTTTTCCATTTTATAAATTTAGCTTCTTTGTCAAAAATCAGCTGTTCATAGGTGTGTAGGTTAATAAGAGGGTTTCCAATTCAGTTCCACTGGTCTGTCTGTCTACTTTTTTTGCCAATACCAAGCTGTTTTCTGGACTATGGCTCTATAATAGAGCTTGAAGTCAGGGATGGTGATGTCTCCTGAAGTTCCTTTATTGTAAAGGGTTGTTTTGGCATCTTGGGTTTTTTGTTTTTCCATATAAAGTTGAGAATTGTTCTTTCAAGGTCTGTGAAGAACTGTGCTGGAATTTTGATGGGGATTGAGTTGAGTCTGTAGATTGCTTTTGGCAAGATTGCCATTTTTACTATGTTGATCCGACCTATTCAAAAGCATGGGAAATCTTTCCATTTTCTGGTGTCTTCTTTAATTTCTTTCTTTGAAGGCTCAAAGTTCTTACTGTACAGGTCTTTCACTTTTTTTGGTTAGCATTGCCCCAAGATATTTTGTGTTGTTCGATGCTATTGTAAAGGGTGATGTTTCTCTGATTTCATTCTCATTGTGTTTATCATCTGTATATAGTAGGGATACTGTTTTTTTTGTTGTTGTTGTTAACTTGTATCCTGCTACTTTGCTGAAGGTGTTTATAAGCCATAGGAGATCCCTGGTAGAGTTTTTCAGGTCACTTATGTAGACTATCATATCATCTGCAAACAGTAAAAGCTTGACTTCTTCCTTTCCAATTTATATTCCCTTGATCTTCTTTTGTCATCTTATTGCTCTAGCTAGAACTTTGAGGATAATATTGAAAAGGAATGGAGACAGTCTTTTCCCTGATTTTAGCAGAATTTCGTTGAGTTTCTCTCCATCTAATTTAATGTTGGCTGTCAGCTTGCTTTTATTATGTTAAAGTATGTTCCTGATCTCTCCAAGACCTTTGTCTTGAAGGGATGTTGGATTTTGTCGAAGGATTTTTCAGCATCCAGTAAGGTGATCATGTGGTTTTTCTTTTTCAGTTGGTTTATATGGTGGATTACATTAATGGATTTTTGTGTGTTGCGTCACTGGGATAAAGCCTACATGATCATGGTGGATGATCTTTCTGATGTGTTCTTTGATTCGATTTGCCGGTATTTTAATGTGTATTTTTCCATCAATGTTCAAAATTCTTAGCTATCAGGGAAATGCCACTCAACACAACTCTAAGATACCTTCTTACACTGGACAGAAAGACTAAAATCAAAAACATCAATGGCAGTCTATGCTTGGGAGGATGTGGAAAAAAGGAACACTCCTTCATTGCTGATGGGAGTGCAAACTTGTAAGATCACTTGGAAATCAGTGTGGTGATTTCTCAGGAAAATGGGAATCAGTCTACCTCAAGATCCAGCAATTCCTCTCTTGGGCATATACCCAAAAATGCACATTCATACAATAAAGACATATGTTCAACGATGTTCACAGCATCGTTCTTTGTAATAGCCAGGACCTGGAAGCAACCTAGATGTCCCTCAACTAAAGAATGGATAGAAAAAATGTGGTACATTTGCACAGTGGAGTACTACTCAGTGGGAAAAAGCAATGGAATCTTGAAATTCGCAGGCAAATGTATGGAACTAGAAGAAATCATCCTGAGTGAGGTAACCCAGTCACAAAAAGACAAACATGGTATTACTCACTCATATATGAATTTTAGACATAGAGCCAAGGATTACCAGCCTACAATCAACATCACCAAAGGAACTAGGAAGCAAGAAGGACTCTAAGAGAAGAATGCATGGACCCCCTGAGAAGGAGAAGGGGACAGGATCCCCTCAGCTAATTGGGAGCAAGAGGGTAGGGGAGAGGGATATGGGAGAATGAGAGGGGAAGAAGAGGAGGGGAGAGGATGAAATGGAGGAGCAGGAAGTTTTAGTAGGGGGAGGAATAGAGGAGAGCAGGATGAGAGGTACCATACCAGAGGGAATCATTATAGGTTCAAGGAGAAATCTAGCACTAGAGAGATTTCCAGATAGCTACAAAGATGACACCAACTGGCAATTAAGCAATAGTGGAGAGGCTACCCTAAATGCCCTTCCCCTATAATGAGACTGATGACTACCTCATATGCCATCCTGGAGCCTTCATCCAGTGACTGATGGAAGCAGAGGCAGACTCCCATAGCTACACACTAAAATGAACTCAGGAACTCAGTTGCAGAGAGGGAGGAGTGAAGAGCAAAGATGTCAAGACCAGGCTGGTGTAACCCACAGAAACATCTTACCTGAACAAATGGGAGCTCATGGACCCCAGACTAATGTCTGGGAGGCCAGCCCAGGACTGATTCAGATCTCTAAATGTGTATGTCATTGAGGTGGACTTGGCACTCTATGGGGCCTCTGGTAGTAGATCAGTATTTATCCCTGGTGTAAAAAAAGGACTTTCGGAGCCCATTCCAAGTGGAGGTAGAGGGAGGGATGCTCTCTCAGCCTGTACACATGAGGGAGGGCCTAGGCCCTGCCCAGGATTATATTACAGAGTTTGCGGATCTCCCATGGAGGGCCTTATCCTCCCTGGGAGCAGAGGGGGGATAGAGTGGGGTACTGGTGGAGGTAGGAGAGGAGGGGAGGGGGCGGAAGAAGGAATTAACATGTGAAGCAGACTTGTTTCTAATTTGATCTAATAAAAAATACTTTCAAAAAAAGTATGGGGTTTAATGAGTGATTTGAGTTTTAGTAATGTTTCTTTTATGAATGTGGGTACCTTTGTATTGGGGGCATAGATGTTCAGAATTGAGACATTATCTTGATGGATTTTTGCTGTGATGAATATGAAATTACCTTCTTTCTCTCTTTTGATTAATTCTAGCTAATTTGTTAGATATTACGATAGCTATACCAGCCTGCTTCTTAGGGCCATTTGATTGGAAAATCTTTTCCAAACCCTTTACTCTGAGGTAATGTCTTTGAAGTTGAGGTGTGTTTATTGTATGCAGCAGAAGAATGGATTCTGTCTTCGTATCCATTCTGTTAGCCTGTGTCTTTTTAGAGGTGAGTTAAGACCACTGATACTGAGGGATATTAATGACCATTGAGTGTTGAATCTTGTTTGGTTTTGGTTGTAGTATTATGTGTGAATTTTCCCCCTTTTTGACTTTTGGTAAAGTAGGATTATGTATTGCCTATGGTTTTGTGAATATAATTAATTTCTTTGTGTTGGAGTCTTCTAGAACTTTCTGTACATTGAATTTGAAGATATGTTTTGTGTAAATCTGGTTTTGTCATGGAATATTTTGTTTTCTCCATCTCTAGTGACTGAAAGCTTTACTGGGTATAGCAGTCTGGGCTGTTATCATCCTGACCTTGTTACTTTCAAAGTTTCCATTGAGAAGTCAGGTGTAATTCTGATATGTCTGTCTTTATATGTTACTTGGCCTTTTTCCTTTGCTGCTCTTAATATTCTTTATTTTTTTTGCTTTTGATCCAGTCTATTTGGTTTTTAGTAAGCTTCTTGAACTTTCATAGCCATGCCCTTCTTCAGGTTGGGAAAGTTTTCTTCTGTGATTTTGTTGAATAAGTTTTCTACACCTTTGAGCTGGGCTTCTCCACCTTCTTCTATACCTATTTTTCTTAGGTTTGGCCTTTTCACAGTGTCCAATATTTCCTGAATATTTTGTGTTAGGGATATGTTGGACTTAAGATTTTCTTTGGTCAATGAATCTATTTCTCCTAGTGTATCTTCAGTGCCCGAGATTCTCACTTCCATATCTTATATTCTGTTGATTATGCTTGTATCTGTATTTCCTGATCATTTTCCCACTATTTCTAATTCCAGCATTCCCTCAGACTATGTTTTTTTGTCTCTATTTCAGTTTTCCAGTCTTGAACTGCTTGAATTGTTTCCTTCAACTATTTAATAGTTTTTTTCTTGGCTTTCCTTGCTTTCTCTAAGAGTTATGTTGATTTATTGTGGTTTTGTTTGGGGGGGGTTGTCTTCTCCTCTATTTCTTACAATTTTGTTTGTTTTCTTCCATTTTTTAAAGAGATTTTCTCATTTCTTATTTGATGGCCTCTATCCTTTTCATAAAGTTGTTTTTAAGGTCATTCTCTTTTGCTTCATCTGCACTGGTATGTTCAGGTCTTGCTGGAATAGAATCCCTAGACTCTGGTGGTGTCATATAAGTCTTTCTGTTGTTGAATGTGTTCTTATATTGTCAACTTCCCATCTCTTCTTCCAGTGGGTACAGGTGGGGTCTCTCCTTCTCCTGGTGGGTATGCGTACAAGGAACTCTTCTCTCTCCTGGGGGCTGCAGGTGCAAGACAGGAATGGCAGCAGATGCTAGATGTTTTGATTTGCCTCCAGGTCCCTCTAGGGGATTCAGTGGCAAGAAGGGTCTGGTAGTACATGTAAGGGGACTCAAAGAGAGAAAGATAGGCTGGAAGAGCCCCTGGCCCTCATCTTTCCCAGAGGGTGGAGGGGTAAGACAGGAATGGAGGTCAATGTTGGATGCTTTGTTCTGCCTCCAGGTCCCTCTGGGAGATTCAGTGGTAGGAAGGGTCTTATGGCCACAGGTCAGGGGATTCAAAGAGGGAAAGGTGGGCTGGAAAAGCCCCCAGTACTCACCTCTCTCCTGTAGGTTGGAGGAGCAAGACAGGAATTATGGTGATTCTGGATGTTCTTTATGCCTCCCCAGTTCATAATTTTTACAAAATATTTTAAATGGCATTATTTTCTACGTAATGTTTCTTTCATATACTATTATAGTAGGACTTTCTTTTGGTAGACTGATTCCAATTTTCCTGAGGAATTGCCATATTGATTCCCAAAGTGGCTCCATATTCTCTCCAGCATAAACTGTCATTGGTGTTTTTGATTTTAGCCATTCTGACAGGAGCAAGATGGTATCTCAGAGCTGTTTTGATTTGCATTTCCCTAATGGCTAAGGATGTTGATCACTTTCTTATGTGGCTTTCAGGCATTTTATATTGAGAATTGTCTATTTGGTTCTGTATCCCACTTTTTAATTGGATTATTTGGTGTTTTGGAATCTAGCTTCTTGAGTTTGCTGTAAATTTTGGAGATCAGCCCTCTGTATGATCTTTTCCCACTCTGTAGGTTGCTGTTTTGTCTTGCTGTCTGTGTCCTTTGGATTACAGAAGCTTCTCAGTTTCAGGAGGTCCCATTTACTAATTGTCAATCTCAGTGTCTGTGCTACTGGTGTTAATGTTCAGGAAGCAGTCTCCTGTACCAATTCATTCAAGGATACTTCCCTCTTTCTCATTTAATAGGTTCAGTGTGGCTGGATTTATGTTGAGTTCTTTGATCCATTTGGACTTAGGGTTTTTTTTTTTTCATTTTTTAAATTTGAATTAGAAACAAGATTGTTTTACGTGTCAATTCCAGTTCCCTTCCCCTCCCCTCTTCCCCTACTACCCCTCCCAACTAAAACCTTACCTATCACATAACCTTTCTGCTCCCCAGGGAGGGTGAAGCCTTCCATAGGGGGGTCTTGTGTCTGTCATATCCTTTGGCTATCGTGTGTCTTGGCTCAGGGAGATTCCCTCTATGAGGAATGGTCTCCCAAATCCACACCTATGCTAGGGATAAGTACTGATCTACTACAGGAGGCCCCATGGATTTCCGAGTTTTCCTCACTGACACCCATGTTCCTGGGGCCTGGATCAATCCCATGCTGGTTTCCTTGTTATCAGTCTGGGAACCAAGAGCTCCCCAATGTTCAGGTCAGCTGTTTCTGTGGGTTTCACCAGCTTGGTCTGGACCCCTTTGCTCATTACTTGTCCTTCTCTGCACCTGGATTCCAGTTTAGTTCAGTGATTAGCTGTGGGTGTCTGTTTCTACTTGTACCGGCTGCTGGATGAAGGCTATAGGATGGCATATAATTCAGTCATCAATCTTATTATCAGGGGAGGGCATTTAAGGTACCCGCTCCTCTGTTGCTTAGATTGTTAGTTGGTGTCATCTTTGACTTCCCTAGTGCCTGATTTCTCTTTAAACCTATAATGTCTCCCTCTATTATGGTATCTCTTATCTTGTTTTCTTCTATTCTTCCCCCGACTTAAACTTTCTGCTCCCTTATGTCCTCCTCACCCCTCTTTTTCTCCCCTTCTCATTCTTCTAGTTCTCTCCCCCCCACCCCCACGCTCCCAGTTTGCTCAGGAGATCTTGTTCCTTTCTCCTTCTCCAGGGGACCATGTATGTCTCTCTTAGAGTTGTCCTTGTTACCTAGCTTCTCTGGCAGCGTGGATTGTGGGCTGGTAATCTTTTTCTCTAAGTCTAAAATCCATACATGAGTGAGTACATACCCTGTTTGTCTTTTTGTGATTGGTTACCTCACTCAGAATGGTTTCTTCTAGTTAAATCCATTTGCCTGCGAATTTCAAGATTCATCAGTTTTTTTCTGCTGAGTAGTACTTAAGTTTTGTGCAATAGACATGGATCTATCTGCAGTCTTCTCCATGTCAGCATCCAGTTATTCCTGCACCATTTGTTGAGGATGCTTTCACAGAGATTTCTTATTAATTTTCAAAGCTTGGCCTTCACTTAAATTAACCTGTTTATATTAACCTACATTCTGCCACATGGCTCTTTACCTCTTCTCTGTTCTGCACATCCAACTTGCTCCAAGTCTTGCTGGCTATTGACCATTTGGCTAGTTTATTAAACAAATCAGAAGTTATCTTATGCAGAGACAACTCTTCACAGTGTACCAAAATAAATATCCATAACATACTACTATTTGTCTAAGTGGTTCAAAAAGACAGACTGGGATTCTGAAATGTATTTCTTCTCAGAAGGGCAGATGACAAATGGCAAACCTGAGTTTCAACACTGCAGCCCAGAGTGGTTATCTCTAATATGGTATCCTGGTGTTCATTAAAAAAAATTATCTTTATTTCAATTTAATGATATATTATTGGGCCCTAGCCAAAGTTTTGACACAAATTATAAACAGAAATGATGTACAAGTCAAAGGTTTGTATAATAAAGAAAATAAGTGTTATCTAATGCGATACTCATATAATACTAGTTGGAAGGCAGAGATAGGAGAATTAAGGGGCTTGCATTTGAAGCCATCTTGGACTCTATAGCAAGGACATGTTTCCAAAGACGAAAATAGAATAAAAATAAGATATTGCTGCTGAAATAGAAAGTCTCTTTCTTGAGCAAAGGAGATTACAATAGCATATAATCAAGAGATAATCTACATAGAATAGAACTATAAGCAAATGTTCTCTCTCTCTACTTCTAGCATTCCATGTGGGGTGTGTGTGTGTGTGTGTGTGTGCGCGCGCGCGCGCGCGTGCGTGCGCACACGCACACGCGCATTCTTCAGTGTTTGAAAAATTCCTATTGATAAATTGCTGTGCTACTTATATCTTATACCAGCTACATAATTTGTTCAACAACCCTGAGAGGTAAATATTCTTACATTTCACAGATAATAAATTAAATCGCTTAGAAAGTTCATGTAAACTTGTTCAAATTTATGAACTAGATATGTTGAACAACCTTGATTTGAATCCAAAAGACATGGGTACATATATGCAATCTTAACAAGCAATTGACACAATATCCTGATGGTTATGCTTTTAGATATTATTGTGATTTTGGAGGTAAATAATCAGTATATTAAAATTTATTCAGCATATTTATTGTTGCTGTTTTACTATTTGAATATTTTACTTAGACTTGCCAACTATTTCAAGATAACGACTCCAAAATATTATTGTCGATGTCCTAGGAGATAGGTTGAGTTTCTCTATCTTATTACCACTTTGGATAATATCGTTAAAGAAAATGAAACTACCTTCATGATTGAGTTCACATGTTCATTATTCATCTTAGAACTTCCCTAGATTTCTACAGTTATTTTTACAGTTCCAAAGTGCTTCCACATTCTCATCTGATCCTCATAAACAACCCATCAAGGTAAGAGATGAGAAAACATTATTATTTCTATTTCATAGCCACAGCTGCTGCAGAGGAAGTTTATGCATATTTCAGCGTCTGCTGTAATGTTTTCAGCTTGAAGAGAAACAAACATGTTGAAAACACAATAGCTTCTGAAAGAATTATTTTTCCTTCATTTGTTATTTAAATTAGAAATAATCTTATTTAACATTTCAATCCCAATTACCTCTCCATCCCATCCTCCCATGCTCCCCACCTACCCCCCATTTCAACCCCCTTATGCGCCCCAGGGATAGTGAGGCCTTCTATGGGGAATCATCCAATTCTGTCACATCATTTGGAGCAGGGCCTAAGCCCTTTCCTGTGTGTCTAGCCTGAGAGAGTATCTCTCTATGGGGAATGGGCTCCCAAGGTTCATTCGTACACTATGGATAAATGGATAAATATTATTCCACTACCAGGGTGCCTGGTTCGATCCTATGCTGGTTTACCCAGCTGTCAGTATGGGGTCCATGAGCTCCCCTGTTGGGAGCCAGGAAAATTCCATTAAAGAATATCTCAGAGGTCCAAACCTCCAGTTTCAGTAACCAGGAACTCTGGTCTGCATTGTGTTTCAGATGCTAGCTAATATGCAATTGAATAGCATGGCCTCAGTGGAGCATGTCCCCTAGTTTGCATCTCTACAGAACTAAGCATTTCAATAGGCCTACACCAGGTATGACAGCTAGGTGTTCAGGACAAGTGGAGACAGAGTTAGGAGTGACTAGGCAGAGGGGTCGACCAGAGGAAGGAGAAATGGCCTCATGGCCAGGGAAGCACACTTAGGAAACATCTAGGGAGATGCTGAATAAAGAAAAGACTCCAGTTTTGCAGCATGGAACTGAGAGCTCTCTGAAGATGACAAGATGCCTGTTTGGTCTTTATCCCATTGGGTTTCTAGAGTTTCCAAGTCCATGCGACCCCACTCAGGCAGAATCCCATAGCTACCATGGCTTGGGGCTAAAACAGGCAGGGCCACGACATTCCCCCATGGTGTAATCCTCTCCAATAAGTACTTTACAAACTATGCTTCTAGTTGAAAAGTCATAGGGCATTCTTTTATTTTATACATAACATATATATTCTGATGTAATGTATTTAGAGGTGTACCATGTCTTCACAAAGAAAATATTAACAATTGAGATATTAAAAGACTTTAGAATGTTATTTCAGATTTGCTTTTCCTGTTGACTTATACATTTAAAAGATTGTATTTGACTGATTCATTAGCATAAAATACAATATTTGGTGTAGGCACCTTGGTGAGTTTCTCATTAACTAAATATTAGTGTTTGATACTAACTTAGGAGACAGCTACATTATAGCTAGAATCTTTTCTCTACTCACTCCAAAGCTGACAGGCAAGGAAGTGCTCTAACCTCACAAGTTTCACTTCATTTACAAAAGGTAAATAGCATCAAGTTTGAGATAATTGGTATGCTTGGCTAATAGTGAGGGTCCTTGGCTAATAATGCCTGAACCTTTCATCCCCTATATGTTGATAAGTATTTCATTTATATTCAATTATATTTTCAATAACAGTCAGTGGTAGCTGATATGTGGCAAGCATTGCTTAGACAAGTAGCACAAAAAGACAATGATATACATTATTCTCATTAGTTATCAAACTTACTTTGCAATGAAGACCTTGCTTGATGAGAAGCATTCTATTTTGATATATATGATTATGAAACAAATCAGTATTTATTCACTTAGGAATCAGTTGCTACACAATTCTATACATTGATACTATCTATATCCATTGAGTTACTGTGTCTACAAAGTAAGAGAATTGAGTTTTCACCCTGAGGTTTTTTTTTAATATAAGTGACCAGTCAGAATGTGGTGTGGTTCATCTTTTTCTTACTCTGGATTGTCACTTTCAAATTCCTATCCCCAACCCTCCCCTTTTCTCCTCAGTCTACTTGGAAGTAAGTTGTATGGGACTAGACAGGGCATTGTCTAATTTGAGATAATATGCCTCTAAGGTAGAGGTAGATTCACAAAAAGCCACATGTAAACCATATGCATTGAGATATGAAATCTATATTTGACACAGTTTTCCTGTTTTAGAAAGCATGGGTGGGTTTATATTTTATCTGTTAGTATGTAATTTATCAAGACTGACATTTAGTTTTCACTGTGCCACATTTTAGTTCCCTTCGTGGTTATGTATAATTTGCAAATTCAAACAACTCTACTCCCTCTCAATGCAGTCATTGCTATAAAACATAGACCATTTGCTGTAAAATGTGAGAGGCAAACTCTTTGTTTTGGTGCTAAAATTCTCCCTCCAGTTTGAAATCAAGCCATCCATCATTGATGTTTGGACACTAGCAACTGGCTATAAATCTATCTGGTAATGTTATTTGCTGTGGAACCAAATTACCATGGAGGAAATTGGAATTACAATCTCCTATCTCCTTTCTGGCATTTATCTTAGTCGGTGTAGTTCGTACAGACTACCCTAATATTCCATCTGCAAGTTGTCCCAAAGAAAATAATTTAATGATAGATCAATAGTAATATAAATCTCACTTTCAGAATCCAATCATTCCTTTCATCTTTGGGGGACACTTCCCTCTTCACTTTCAGGCACCATTTGCTTTGACAGTGACTAGTCACTAAAAGAAAACAACTATTTCTTCAGATCATCCACTGTAGCAATTAATACACACTTATGAGTATATTGCCTTTCTTCCCTAGTAGTATAATTAGAAAATAATAAAAGTGATTTTACAATGTACACAGGACTTTTTTCTGAATATATTGCAAAATATATAGTGAGTATTAATGTTTATAAAATTGAGTCATTTTACTTCTTTAAGAATAAAAATCTTATCACTAACATTTTTGAAGTGTTGCATTAATAATTTAAATCACATAAATCTTTCTTTTAATATAATGTTTTTAGTAAAAAGTTTTCATTTGGTAAGAAGTGACTTTGTAGTTATGTTTGAATGACAGAGGTGCTGCGTGTGAGTTGATAGTCAAAAATTTGTTTCTAATAAGTTGTGTAATATCTCTAATAACAATAATGCATGTTTAGTTCAACAATATTTTCATAAACATCAATACATTCTTTTCACATATTTTATAATCTCTAAAACAATGTTGCAGTCCCCTATTTAATTGAATTTTGTATCCAATTTATTTTACTAAAATGTTTAATAAAGATGAAGCAAATGTTAAAGGCATATATTTTAAGTAGCTGATTTTTAGCACAGAATCTGATTTCTATAAATATTTATCAATTTCTAGGAGGATTACAGTAATTAATTACAGTAATTAATTATTTAATAATTCCTCATAGTGGTTCTCATTTTATTCTACTAAATAGACTTTAGTGTATTTTATCTATGCAAGATAAAAAATTTAAAGCATATTGGATCAACAAAACTTTTTGCCTTATAACTTACCATTGAACTTACAGAATGTGTAGGAAAACTTTGTAAAATTCTTTAAACTATTCTGAAGACTTCATATTCATCTCTCATCAAAAACATTGGCAGGATTGTTATATCTCTCATATCTCATATGTTTTATACTTATATTGAAGTTGATGTTGTGTCTCTTTAAGCACTTGGATAACAAGGTGTGATCCTTCTATAACATGTCATAGTGCCAAGAAAATACTGGATGAAATAACTTGGCATGTTCCTTTTTTTGATAAAGTAAATGAGATAGAAGCCTTCTGGATTATTTTCTAAATACCAGTCATTTCCTTGGCAAAAAGATAAACTGTACATAGAATCTACTTAGTGAGTCTTGGCCAGTATTCTCATTCTCACTGTTCAGAATGCCTCTGTAGCTTCCCAGACTTTGATGTTGGATACTTAACATGATTTTTCACGTTCATCATGTTGCCAAGATTATTTAAAAGTGCTACTGTGTTTTCCATTCTCACTTTTCAGAAGACCATGTTTTGTCTCCTCATATTTGCAATATCATAAATAGGAATATTTGTTTTATAGCATTTGGAAACTATTATATTACTAGTGATTTAGAATAATTCATTAAAGTCTGTGAAGTGTCTTCTATCACTATGATTGTTCACATTTTCTGACTTATTATTTAAGTTGAAGTATGAAATATCTAGTCCTTCTGACATAGTCTTGAGGAATAAATTCTTCATGCATATTATTTGTTTTTGAAATGTATCATTTATACTTGACACAGACATAAATGTTAACCTCACATCCTTCTTTACTGTATCAGTCCCATATTCTACTAAAAATATTAGCTATGGGCTCTCCCTTTTATCGTTTATTTCTTCAAGACTGTATTCAAATAATAGAAGGAAGTTTTTCGTATGCTTCTCTTGTGGTTTTCCATATACTTATCTTGAGGTTTTCAATTTTACTTTCTAAAAGTCATATCCTATTCCTGACATATGGTGAAAATAATATATCTTATCTTAGAAGAAGTTGTTTTATATGTCAAAATTTCAAAGAATAGGACCTGGTAATCCCATCAAATTTAATAATAAATTATTTCTATGTTAGTAAAATAACAATAATATGGTGGCCCAAAAGTCTTAACAAATAATTGATCAGAGCAATCATCTTTCAATTAATTTTGACAAATACAATAAATTATGTATGCCTATCCTGTGATTATTTGTAATTAGTAACTTATTTATTTCATAGGGGTTATTTAATAGTGAGATTCATACCCATTATAATGTGACTGTTATATTGTGAAAGAAATACAGTGTTGGTTTAATAATTTAATTACAGATGTTGCAAGTGACATTGCATATTAATTTAATTGTCAAATTCACAATAAATAATCCTTATATTTAATTTCAAGGTAATAAAAATAAAATTCTTCTATACAGACATTTGTAGTTTAAATATTTCCTGATCAATAAGCTTGATTATCAAAATATATTGTCTTTCTTAATTCAAAGGAGAATTGTTTAGTAATTCTGCAACAAAAAGAAAATCTGCAATCAGTGACTGCCAATAACAGGACAGTTTTCTTCAGGAACAAGCTACCTGAAACATTACCCAATCCCCAAAATGTCAGCCTTCAACAAACAAGAGCAAAATTAAACGGACTAGGTAGGTTTATATAGTTGTCAAGTTTGCTTTCTGCTGCTTTCTTACAAAGCAGTCTTACCCAACTGCCATAGCTGTTACTACAAGCATTGTTACTAGAACTACCTATTTAAATCACAACTAGAGCTATAATCCCTCCTTCTATAACTACTCTCTTCCTCTGAATCCTACCCAGATTGATTCCAATATATCCCTGAAATACTTCACAGCATGGGTACTGTATCTGCCATTGAGGATAAACTTAACAGGTTTCCCTGGTTAAGTATGCTTGCACTATCCCTCCCCACAATCCCCGCCATCAGAAATCACCTCAAGTGTTGGGACCCAGCCCCGACGGAGTCTCTGTGAGTTGTTTTCCAGCATAACCACAAGTACCTCCTGTTTATCTAAGACTCGACCACATGGGCGGGGGTTGTGGTTTCCTTGTTTATGATGGGGCATGAAAATGTGTTCTGCTAGCAGGTGATGTTTTTCCATCTCCTCTTGTATATAAGCTGCAGGCTGCAATAAACCCATGGCATTTGCTTCTATCAAATGACACGAATTGTGTTTTTCTGAATCCGCAGACCCTTGCCTGGTCCCGTTCTTCGGTTGCTGGAGACACTCAAGTGTTGCTGGTAGTAATTTATTTCCTTATTGATTTCATCATCTCTGAGAACAACCAAGGCTTAGAATAAACGATGTTCACATTCACCTTACTGCAACTTGAGATGCATAATGGCTGCCTGAAATGGGAGGTCTGCCCTTATCTGAACAAAAAAAGAGGAAGCACGGATGGGGTCAGAAAGAGGGCAGTTTGGGGAGAGGGACTAGGAGGAAAGGAGGAAGGGAGGAGAAACTGTGATTAAGCTGAGAAAACTTATTAATTTTAAAAATGGCCACTTCCTGTACAATCAGATCCATTTAAATTCTTTTCCATTCTTAAAATTATTGGAGACATGAGTTTCACAAGGATTACATTAATACCTTTGTCAAGTTGGCATTCAAGTTAGATCCTAGTACTCAGCTATACATCCACAGACTCTTCATACACAAAATTCTAGTGCTTCTTGGGTTAGGTTTCTAAAAAGCACAAGACTGATTCAAACTATTTGTTTTACTGTATAGCAACAGATCTCAATGAAATTCAGGAATGTACCTATTGTATGGAGTCATCTAGTAGCTTAGGCAGTCTTCAAGTAGTGTATTCAAGATCCCCTCATTTCCAAAGTTATGAAGTTTTATGAATTTAGAACTCATAAGAGTAAATATTACCACCATTCTGCAGGAAATCCACTTTTATCAGACTCTTATATATCTGAATAATGAGTTAATTTCCAATTCACTGATTCTCCCCAGAGTTCCAAAATTTCCTTAGAATTTTATTGCTTCACCTCAATATTATTCCTAATAATGTGTTACATTTTGGAAGGCAGTGTCAGAAGTCTTCACACATTGTTAATGAGCCTTCTAAGCCCTACTCCCTGGAGATCAGTTTCAGGATAGAAAATCTTCTAAAAGAATGAAAATTCTATGTAAAACTGTGTTAGAATATAAGAATAGTTATGTCACAGTGAAAGAAGAAAGTGTTTCTCGTAGTCGATAAATTAAGATCGTCTTCCCATACTGCATAACTCTGCTGCCATTTCCTCTGCCCTGTTTTGCTTTCACATTATGTTCTGAGTAAGAAACATCAGATTTCATTTTTCAAAATCCTTCATTGTGATGAAAAGCCTCAATGTGTTCAAACTTGTTAGCACATTTTCTAAGATAACATTAGATGTGCAGCCACAGTGGGAATTCTAAAACAATTCACATATCAAGACGATTGGTCTTTGGAGGAAAATAAGCATGTGATGTGTTTTGTTTCCCCTGATTAGAGTGTAAAGTTTTAGTCATGCATACTAGAGCTAGGATAAGGAAAGAGTTTTATGTCCCCAGACTAATTATTGTTCTTCAGTGGACATTTGCTGTGAGACAGAGATGAAATACTTTTTCCTCTGTTCTAGGAAGCGTGCTCTTCTCTCTCCCAAACCTTGGAGAATTCTAAAACTCTGAGAAAAAAATTCTGTGACAGAGCTAATGCTTTCAACAATGACAATTCAACATTAAACTCAGAAGTTGTCTGTGTCCTTGATTAGTCCTGACAGGACAAGCTCTTGTAGTTCATGTTCTGATCAAGTATAGTCACTTACTGAATAGAACCCCAATTATGTAGATACAGTGTTCATCTCACCAAAACTTCCTGTGATTTAAAAAACACTAGCCTGGTACCTAAGGACCTGGAGCCATTCAGCATCATCAGGAGCAGTGAAGCTTTCTAACCCATATTGCTGAAATCTCAAGAATTAAGAAAAAAAAACAAAAACAAAGTGTGGCGATATTCAAGTTGGTTTTACATTTTGTCCCACTGGTTTGTTTATTCCTTTTATTGAGAAACAGAGACACTATGATTTTAATGTTTTAAGACATATGTCAGCTCAGCATTACCATATTCCCTGTACAAGGATCTGTTTGTTGACACACTGATAGTATTTTCTTTACTGGCCTATTGTTATGTTACTCTTCAGTCATTAACAATCTAACTACTATGGAACCAAATGCTAACTTCCATATGAGTGTGCTTAATTCTTATATTAGTGTTTACAATCATATTTCTATTTCTTTATCCTGATGTCTATTGCCCTACTGTCATTACTTCTCCCTGCTGCAATCACACCCGAGTAAGATTTAATAGACAGTTCCAGTTCTGACAGCGTACTGCTACATCATGGATCAGTATCCAAACTCCTGATATCTTTTCTAGGGTTTCAAATGTTCTGACATTTCTTCCAGTATGCAAATAGGAGCTGAGAATTTGTTAAAGAGGAGCATGTGGAAACTTCTGGTAAGTTCTGAGAATAGTTCCTGCCACTTCAGTTTACATTTGAGTGCCTCAAAATTACACACAAGGCCACTCCTAAGTGCAAAGGAAATTGGGAAGTGTAGTCTGGTTGCTAGGCTCAGGAGGAAGAGAAAAATTGTTTTGATATGCATTTGGCAATCTCCACCACAATGACTCATAATTTTTGGCAGCCTTTTCTATTTCAATTCCATCTCCCAAGTCTAGTCAATAGTCCATATTCATGGGTTCTCATAGTTTTTATAGCTGAAGATCAAATCAACCACATTTTAAGCAACATGTATCTATACTGAACACATACAGAGTTATTTGTCTTTATACTCCCAAATAATACATACACTATTAACTTGTAATCCCAGTATGTTAAGGATTATAGGTAACTTAGAGATCATTTAAAACAGTTTGTATTTTGGGCAAAGTTCATGTGTTTCATATAAGGTATTTCATCATCCTTGAATTTTTATATCCTTTGGGTTTGATCCTGGAATCATTTCTCTGCAGATATAAAGGGATAACTGTAATGCTTCATACAGATATGGTAGTGAGAGATTGGAGGATTCATGCACTTAGTACATATTGATTGCTTACTCAGCATCTGACATCGTTCTGTGTGTTGACGGAAATCTGCATATATGGTAAACAAAAGAAACAAACCTTCACAAAGCTTGTATTGATTCAGTGGCTTCTCATGATATGAAGAGAGAATAATAGCCACCTTCCTGTGTTAGAGAAGAAGAAAAGCATCCTGGAAAATCTTCTGAGTAGATATGATCCATGGATTCAGGTAGCACATGATTAAAAGGGACTCACTCACTTGAGTTAAATCCCCATTCTCCCTTTAATTAATATAAATTCTTCTGGAAAGTGTGACATAGTACATTGCAAGAGATTCTGTGTGGATCTACGCATTATGTGCTCTGGTAAATTTTATGATACTAGAGAATAGAATGGTTTCAGAGGCACAGAAAAAGAAGAAAACGGTGGACCAAATGTGATACATGTAGCATCATTTCACCTGAATTAGTTATACTACGTACTTTACACTCTTATTTGCACAACTTAAAGAAAGAGTTGCATAAGATGCTATGTTTTTGTCCTGAATGGTATATGCTTAATTTTGCTACCAGTGACCTAATCAATCATTCAGTTTTCAAACTAATATAATATAGAACATTTTAATTATCATGAAAATCCACTGTCTTATAGTCTCAAATTCACTATAACTCCTTCTTCATATAAAATATGCATGCCTCTGTCACCCTGGTTCAAGAAGATAAACTCCCCATCTCCACTGCCTTAACATTGCTGGAATGCTGAAAACTAGTCACTCTTGAGATCACATAATAACATTTCACATGAGGTATTTCTAACCACAGTGTATGATTACCAGTGTTCCTATGTACATGTGAAGGAACCAAATCCTTACCAGACCCACCATGTCCAAGGCCAGCATTTCCACACAAAACATGTCTGTGAATGTTTTTCAAGATATTTTGAGAATATGAAATTTTCATACAAAATTTCTAAAATGACTTCCACGTATGGTTCTTCTTCACCTAATTATTAAATGTGTTTCCTGTGAGTGCGGAGGTACACTAGCTGTAGATTATTTAGGTTTCCTATTCATCTCATCCCTCTATGAACGCTGAAAAGTGTAGCATTGGATACTATTGGAAATTAGCCACTTCTGCCTGGGCTGATTAAACAATTCCTGGACTTTTGTAGGTATAAGACTCTAGAGTCCAATTTCACAGTAGAAAAGTAAAGCAGAGTATGGGAGAAAGAAGGAATGAAGGTAGGGGTAACTAAAGACAAGAAGAAAGGAAAATATAAAATGAAATTTAAAAATGAATATGGGGCAGGAATAACATTAAAAGATAAAGGATATAAAGTCATTGGGAAAAGACAGGTAGAAAAGAAAAAGCAAATAGAGATAAAATAAATGAAACTAGAACCGAAAACTGAGAAGGTAATATTTAAGTTTTCAGAAGTGTATATTCTAATCAATATGATTTCATTATATGGCAATAACTAATGGTAAAGGGGCCATGAATGTGCTAATAAAAATATAAGTGATTTTGTTAAAACATATAATGAAGATATTATTATACTATACTATGATAAAAATATGTATATCACATAATAAATTGTCTTATTCCACAAAAAAAAAGATTCTAGAGTCCAGAAAATTTTAGAGCTACAAGATGTCTTAACTTTATTTTGTTCAGGTAAATAAACTTGTAGATGAGGAGCCTTAGACCTATGGAGTGCCATCATGAAGACTAGAAAACCACCCAGCTGTATGCTTCTTTAAAGGTTCATTAGCAATATCAGTTATGCATATGGGGCATGTGGTTGTTGGATTAAAGGACTTGATGGATTTTAATTTTACACCTAAAGTGAGTGAGTGGGGTTTGCAACAATTCTAGTACAGATATCAAATAAAAGCAAACAGGAGTCAATATCCATTCTTAACAAGTGGTTAAGCTTTCACTGAGTATAGTTAATTGTGTGTATTCATAAAGAGGGAGTAAACCAACCAAGCCCTGTAATTATTCAGAGAAGCAAATATTTTACTCCATTTTGAAAGTGGGTTTGCTCTTATTAAATTAGTTATCCTAAGGGAGGATGAAAACTAATTCAGAGCTTGTTTATCTATTCAAAGTGGTGCATTCCCATTCTGCCTCCACTGCAAAATTCCAGTAAACTCAGGTCCAAGGCATTAATGCTGAAACTAAATCTGTTCATTGACTCTTTACAGGATTAACTTTCTAAGTATGCTTTAATTCTGGGGCATTTGTTTGTGAGGGAAGTCAGAATCCTTAAGCCTAATCAGGAGCTGTTGCTGCAGTTTATTTATAGTTCAGAAGGTCAAACTGATTCACTTAATTGGAAAATGCTGCTTCCTAGTCTACGAACCTATTGATGTACTGTACATTTGATGCGATTAGTTACCAGGGTGAGATTCTAAAATGACCTTTGTTAATAAGGTGCATTCTACATAATGGGCTGTTTGCAGTTTCTATGAGCCGTTTACATGATGTGCTTGGTAATCAGTTATACAGTGTAATTCCCAGAGTGGAAAAAAAAATCCACCTTAATTGGGATAGCACAGAAGGCCCAAATCTGAGAGCTTTTTAGTAGTTTGTGTCTGATTACTTATAAAGTTTCACATATGCTTTCTAAATGAAAAATACTCATTTGTAGAACTAACCTAATATCGCACACTTTCCATTTGGAAAATTACACATTACAAGACACAAACATTACTAGGGAAGAGTTTTTGAGTGACATAATGGGAAATTATTTAGATGGATATTGCTAACAACGTAACCACTCCACATTTACTTAATTACATAGAAAATCTCTCTCCCTCTCTGTCTCTGTCTGTATGTCTGTCTGTCTTTCTCTCTCTGTGTGTCTGTCTCTTTGTCTTTCTGTCTGTCTCACATTTTCACACACACACACACACACACACACACACACACACACACACACACACACACCCCAAATCCACTTTGACTTTTAATTTTTCTACAGAAAGTTAGATTGTCATGAAAAACAGTTGGCCCAACAGTTTAAAAGAATATAGAGATGCTTAGGTGCAAGAACACAGAAGAATGTACTTTTCAAAGAGAACAAAGAAAATGCACTTTCTACACAAGTAGCTTGAGAGTATAGAAAATTCCTTGGACACAGAGCCAAATAATCTGGAATGAGAGACGATATAGCACAAACTCTAATAAAATCTTTTATGAGTTGTTAAAATTGATCATGTTATTAATAAATATGGGAGTGTTAGCTTGATTTCACAAGGGGATTTGTTTTTTAGTTTCCTGGACTAAGGCATTATAGTTGAATTAGAAAAATAAAGTCATAGAGACATGGCATGGGGCCTCTTGTGTCCAAGGAGATTCATTCCTTTGCTTATGTTACTATGTTCCCAATTTCTAGGGAGACAACTAACTTAAAATGCAGATTCATCTATACTTATTTTTCTTTTCTTATAGTTCTGAAAAGTATTTTATTTTTTTAATAAAAGTCAAAAGGGAGATATCACCCACCCATTTTGAATAGTATCTAATATATTTACAGATTTTAAATATGTTTAATTTTCAAAAGAGAGCAATCTGAGAATCTCACCTTCTACTGAGAACATATTCAAATGAATAATTTTACATTCTTATGTTATATATATATTAAGAAACTTCAAAACACAGTTTATCAACAAACTGCCTAATTTTTATATCTAAACTCTTCCAAAAAATAAAATTTATTATAAGTATGATTTGAGAAGCAAACTAAAATCATGTTGATACTTCATCTTGGTTTTATCAAGCCATCTCTTGTTTGTCTGGAGAATTAATGATAATATAAGAATTTGATGAGATTGATAGCTTTCTATTTTGCAATAGTGTTTTATAAAGAAATGTCAGTTACTTGTACACAATGGTTAGGATACTTCAAGCTTAATGACTTAGAATAAAAATATACTTTGAAATACATCTAAGTCTCTGGATCCCTTTAGTGATGAGCTGCAGTCACAGAACCTGTTTGCATTTCTAGGTTCTTCTTATTTTCAAGATTTCCCCCTTGTCATGTAATGCTGATTTTCTTTTAGATAATGTATCTTTCATTTGATTTGACATATTAGCAGATACTTTATGTCTCATGCTTCCTCACCATCTTTGTTAAGTGAACATTGTATATTCCCCATTTTTACCATGTCTAACATGAAAGTTTTATTTATGTAGAAAACTGATTCATAAGTCATCTCTGGTACAAAGTGTTTGCAGTTTGCACTGCATCTGTTTCAAGAGCAAGATGCTTCTGTGTTTCCCTTAGATCAAGTATGTACGTGTTTTCAGAATGTAGCACTTAAATTCTCAGATTTGAAAGTGGAGCTACCCTGACACATAGTTGGCCTAGCACCAACAGGCTTCCTCAGGAATGACAGCATTCTGAGATGCACATCCATTGGAGTTGGCTCCATTTCTATCATGGCAAAATAAGACAATCGTTGTGTTTGTGCTGTGTGAAACTTTGCCTGGTATTTCTATAACTTATTTGAAAAACATATCTGTGTAAACAAATGGCAATATTGTAGCTCATAACCTCATGAACATAGTAGAATAAAGTTCATATAGCAAGAAGCAGATTTAAAAGTTAAGCTTGACTGGTTCTAGTTACATGTCTCTAACTTGCAAAGCAATGACCTTATGCAGTCCATTATTTTCTTTGGGCCTCTGTACTATTATCTTTAGACTAGTAATTATATGAAAGCTAGTTGTACTGGGAAGCATGATTGCCCTGGGTAAAATATGTGGTCTCCCTCCACATTTGCTCATTGTAAGAGTAAAAGGCAATTTGAAATAAAACAGTAGAAGCTTCATTCTTGCTTACTTATGTTGAAGTAATAAGAGGACTAGGTCATTAAGTCAAAGCATGGAAAAGAAAACCCAGAGGGAAACTACCAATTTCAAAACAGGTGCCACAACCAACAAGAAAACAGAGTTCCAAGGTGGGGTCTATCTGGTTTCCTGGCTTTTAATTTGTTTCCAATAATGGCTTCCTTTATGACTCCTGAAAACGAATAAAATCTAAGACATTATTTTTACCACATTTGTCTGGCTTTTTAGTTCTTTTAAATATCTTTTCTATCGATTGCCATCTAAGTTTCTTTATGTCTCCAGAAACGGTGATTAATTAAGTGCTTGAATTTAGTGATAGCCCTGCATGACTCCATCCCCCAGAAGGCTCCTCTACTGGAAGTTTTGCACACAATGGAAAGTATTGTTTCTTTAACTGATAAGTTTTATCTGCTCCTGTATCTAATGTTAAAACTGATAGTTATCATATGATATAAAGGGGAAAATATTATGACATGTTGCATTATAGATTTCACCCTGAGACTCAAGTGTTAGATCACCTGGCCTTTAGGTGACATAGCTGTGGGTCCCAGAAGGCTATATCTTCTGAACTCCATAGTTCTGCAGCTGTTACTTGAAGACTAGGTCTATTGACTGAAGCTGTATCTCTTTTCCTTAAGCAAGTTAGGGAAACTTCAGAAACTGAGCTAACTGAACAAGAGTAACTAAATTCATTCCTGTAGCCATTGTTAACTCTGATGTCTGTTAAGGTTTTTTGTTTGTTAGTTGGTTGGTTTTTGCTTTTGTTTTTGTTTATGTTTTACAATAATACTGTCTTATTTTTACCACTGCCCAAGGAATGGTTTTACCAAATATATGATCAAGGACCAATATTTATATAGTAGATTTAATTGTAACTTAATAAAATTTATTTGACTACAATAGCCTGGCTCCACTTGTGTCTTGAGTTACTGACCAAACCTAATTTTTATGCCAACTACAAAAAATTACACACATTGATGATTTAAATTCTCTTTATGCTGCTTTTAAAAACCTTCAATTCTGACTAGGCAATCTACTGTTTGCTTTCTCACCATCCCAAATTACCTATAGTTTTTTTTTTTTTTTACTTATTCACAATTGTCTTTAACTTTGAATATCATTTCTCATTACTAAACTTAACCTTGTTTCTCTGTAGACATGTTAGTTTCTTGGTCCTTATTTTTCTATCAGTCCTCAGTTGTCACACCACAGTACTCTACATATTTTCTCTAACGTATTCTTAAATCTTATTATTTTTTGCTTCATAAGGCATGTGAAGAATAAAGTAAGTTAACAAAGAAACATATAACCCAAAAGCAAATAACAACTTACTGAATTTTATATACATTTCACTAAGAGTGTAGCTCAATAGTAAGCTGTAATATTAACTTTTGAGGCCAGCTTTGATCATTGACAGTATACATGTATGCTACATGCACACACACACACACATACACACAGAGAGAGAGAGAGAGAGAGAGAGAGAGAGAGAGAGAGAGACAGAGACAGAGACAGAGACAGAGACAGAGAGAGGGGAGGAGAAGAGAGGGAGAGGGAAGCTACATTAATTGATTCAAGATAGAGTGAACGAGGAGGGAAAGCTTTTCTCATGGGATCACAATTCAACTGTTAGTGAGCAATATTAATATCACTAAGAAAAGACTGAAATATCACAGGGGGAATATTTAAGAAGGAATATGGAAAAAGTGAATGCAAAAACAGGTTGTGGTAATCTATATTCCCCAATGTTCAGGAATGCCCTGGAAATGCACATGCTGGCAGACAGTAATAATGTAGACAACAGAGAAATACATTCTGTTTAGGTACAAAGTTTCTCAGTCTCTCCTTTAGCCTAGAAATATTGCCCTAGACTATTCACTTCCTTAACTCATTTGTCATCAAACAATATTATAATTGCTAAATTTAAATGTCTATGTATGTTAAATTATGAGGCCCTTGGTTATATTCCCATCACAAAAAGATAAAAGACACACAGAGAGAGACACAGCAAGAGATACAATCATCTTATCTCATACATTTCTCAGGATGAAATATCTCATACTAAAGGAACCATTTTGCATCATGGAGCATGTACTGGGCTCCTGTAAATTTAAAGAGCATCTAATTATTTCCATGTTGCCTGAAGAAACTCAGTTTATAATACTATCAAGTAAGAACCCAAATCTGCATCACTAAAGTGATGTCCCCCTATCAACCACTCAATATTAATCCAAATTAATACAAGTCCAACAGCACCTCTGTTTAACAACTTCCACACAAACACAATTGAGAGAGATTCAATACTGATAAGAAATGCAGATGCAGTTATTTTATTATGCTTATTGTAAAAAAAAGATAATTTTACTTGTCTTCTGCCTTCGAGTGCCAACATGTGTGTCAGTGCCTAGCAACTCCTTGAATTTATGAATTAACTTGCATCTAATGATCAGTCCCCAAATATTGGCTCATTAGAATACACACTAAGTATTCTAGGTTGCCTTCAATCTACCATTGATGCCCTATGAATTCAATGGATAGTAAATGAAAAGAACTTTTGGAGGTGAGTAGCTGCATAGACACAGAGTAAAGGATTAGACAACACACCAAGATCAGAAGAGAAGACAAAGATACTGTTCATAACCCTTCCTCTGCTAGACAAAGGATAGTCCATGTTTCTACTATCAAATAATTGTTAGCAACCCCAAGTGCTGCAAATAACAGAAAGTATAGTCTTACGATTTAATGTCTTTTGTCCATTGATTAAATGTAATTGAGGAAAGTTATTGAATGCACATAGTAACACAACCAAAATAGAAATGCTATTTCATTTTCTGCTTGGTATCCTTGGTTTGGCTATTAAAATTCAGCTATAAGGTTAAGACTTGCCATTCTAGACCAAAAGAATGTACCATTGTTTCAGACAAGATTGATCAGTGCTAATTGGAAAGTAGAGGTATTTCATCTATAATAATACCTGTGAGATGTAGATATTGAATAGCTATAATTCTGGGATGGTGTAATCCTATACTATTGATTCTTTTTACTGGAGATGGGGAATTTCTTTTGCTATAGGGACTGATTGTTTTTCTTCCCTTCCTGGAAGTATCTTTTTCATCCCATAATGTCCATGTTGCACGTGTTTATAAGGTACATGTCTTAGTCTTTCAAATTACTGACTTCTCCATCACTTTCACTGACATGCATGAGGGCTTTTTCAACCTTGCCTTTTGGTGCAGTTATTTAATTGCAACTTTAGTACCTTTATCAAATAAATTATTTAAACTTTTACTTTGTGGAAACCTTATCTCTAAGATTCTGTCAGCTCTAAAGATTTCATTTGTATCCTATGTAGACATTACATATATCTATTATATGCTTAATATTCATTTTGTACTCTCCTTAGGTCATGTCCTGTTGTATTTTACTTAGAACAAAGAGTAACTATTCATCCAGAGAAGAATGTTGTTGAAGAAATTCTTAATTTCTGGATAATATGTGGTTTATTTAAGTCACTAAATATTCTTTTCTATTGCATATAGATTTTCTTTCCTTTTATTTTTTCTTTCCTAGTTTTTGAACAAGAAGTCTACCCAGACTCAAACTTTGCTTTCTGGGTATGTGTGGATACATTGCTTTCATACCAGCCTTTTAAGATAATGGATTTTTCCTTTCAGCTCTAGCTCTGTGAGAGCTCAATTTTGTTTTCTGCAGGTATCCATCTGTGGTAGCTGCAGTGGTTGGTGGGAAGTGTATCAGCCCCAACAATCAAGTTCTCTAAATACACCAGAGAACTGGATAAGGTCTGCACTGGTTAGATACAGCACTCTTCTTTCTCTAATACCCTAACACCCCTCCCTCTATCCATGCCATACCACTCTCCCACTGCCACATACATTGGTTTTCCTCATCATCTGGCACATTTTCAAAAACAATTTCTACTGACTTTACCCCTACCTTTATATGCTGCTGTGCACAGATGAAGAGAGGACTAAAGGGTGCTGTTGGAAAGAACTAATGACAGATTGCTCTATGCTATCAGAGCATTCTCCAACTCTAGTGTTGTAATGAATTGAAAGTTTTACATTGTTAGAGGACTTATTTACCTAAAAGGCAAGGACTCATAATACAGGATAGACTCTCAAGAGTTTGAGACCTTACCTGCCACAACTAACTAATATTTTCAAGAATGCAAATGACCACTGGGTACAGATGAAAGCAAAATTCTTAGGCCTCTATCATAGCTCCTCACCCTAGCACCAAGCTTATAGTAGACCACGTTAAGAGAGAAGTTTCTAACTTTGGTATATAGTCACCTCACTTCCACATGGTAAAAGTATTTGGGTTGTAAGCACCCTTGCTTGATACACTAACTAGAAATCCTTGTCCCATTAATCCACAACTTCCAGACATGTTTGCCTTAAGCACTCCTAGACAATTAGGTGTATTCATTAAGGACATTCTTGATTGCACTCCTACTAGCAAAGAGCATTTGATTATTATTTTGGTTAGCTATGACATTCAGTTGATTGAAATATAGAGATCAGATCTAATATATATTTTTCTCCCTGTTCCCACCTCACCCTTCAAAAGTGCCCTGTCATCCATTCTCTATTAGCCAAAGTGAGGCAATACATTATAGATTTATGGTTAAATTACTTCCTTCCAAACTACAAGGGTTTTATGGAAATTTTTTCTCTTATATATTATCAACAGAATGTGTTTTTAAAAATTGTGTTTGTAGGCACAGACTCCTGAGTGTTAGGAGTATGTCATGTTCTTTCATAGGACTGTATTTAGCTCCAGCATCCACATCAAGCAGTTCAAAATTGCCTTTGACAACATCTCCAAGTATCTTATGCTTCTACTAGCATCCACACAAGTGTACATATCACCCCCACAAACACACATGCACATAAATAAAAGTCAAATAAATCTTTATGAAAATCTTTTCTGGAGAGCTTATTATTAGGTTTTGAGTGGAATTTCCCCACAAGGCTCATAGGAGTGAATAACTGATTGCTGGCTGGTAGCATCTTTTGTTCAGTGAGATTATGAAACTTTTTCTAGTCAGGTGCTAACTGGAAGAAGTCAGTCTTTAAAGAAAGACTTTGACATCCTAGCCCAACCCTGGTTCTAGACTGAACACTTCGCCTCCTGGTTCATGGAGAGTTGTCCCTGCCATATATTCCCACTGCCTTGAATTCTAGCATACCTCCCCCACTAGGACTGACTGTATCCTATCAAATGATAAGATGAAATAAATCTTGTGTTGCTTCTGTCAAATATATTGCCATGGCCATGAGAAAGATAAAGTATATAGCTTAACACTCACCTCGATAGTTATCCTCTAATCAAACTCATCCCCATCATTTTCTAGTGGTCCTAAGTAACCTGAGCTTTTGTATTCCTGAAACACATAACCATACTGTCTCTAGGAACTTCAAAGTCCAGACCCAATACTTTATTCCACATGCCTTCACTTGTCTTTTTCTCTTTCCCTAATGAGTGTTAAGCCCTTAGTAAAATATGCCCTTCTTGAAATCTGAAGCTTTCCTCCAGGAAAGGAAGAATTTTATGCCTGTTGGGTAACTAGGAGATATAAAATGATATCTTAAAGACAGAAAAGGAACAAGAACACACTCTTAATAAGCCTGAAATATTTTCAAACTTACCTTGTTAGTAACTGGAACAAAAGTGAATTAACCTGATAACTTTAATTGAAAATGAAATCACACCGAACCTAATTACAACAAGGCACAACACAGACATTACACAATGAAAGCATCCATTTTACGGTTGCACATCTTGTAAACATTGCCAGCATTCTGGTAATGCCTCATTTCCCAGAGCTCTCTCCAAATACAGCAAGATTTATTGATGTATATAGTGAGGTCAAGTAATGAACTTTCAAGGTCACTTTGTGAACAGGAACATGGTTTCTTCCAGCTCCTCCTAGTCATCTCTGCGTAATGGATTGTTCCTGCTGAATTCACTCCTATTTTCACCATGCTTTTTAGGCAAAGGTCATCTGCCCATTCTCATTATGATCTAAGCCTGTATAACACTATTTGGATTCCCATAAAGATCCAGTGGTGTCATCTAAATAATTCACATGTTAATTTTTTGAAGAAAATAAGAATGACTACATAAAGTCACAAAAGTACAGTGTTGTGGATATATTTTCTTCAGTACTGTAAATTGGAACAAAGACCAAGTGCCTGACCAAGGTTGTTACACCTGCATCTAAAATCTCATCACACATAAAATACTTTAATTTAGAGTATTCTTACCCATGAGAATGACAAGAAAAAAAATTAAGAATACGCACTACATTTCCAAAGTATAGGCTCCTTATAACGACAGCACTGAAAAGCTTAAACAGATTTAAGCTTTTCTGGAGGCCTCTGAAAAAGGTGGATGAGCATCCCCATGTTATACTCCAAAGAATTTTTCTTATCAGAGTGCATCATGCATCATGTTAGGAAGAAAGAAGGGATGAAGGATGAAGGGACTTCAGTCACTTTCTTTGAAATTTTTAACATTCCCATGGACACCAAATACAGAAAAATAAGATCATAGGTTATAGTGCTAAGTAACTGGGACACATCACTTCTGTTAATTTAAAGGAATTGTGAAAAACTTGTCTACACAAATAGACATTCACTATGTATCTTGGAACACTAAATTTTAGTTAAGAGGAGGGACAAAACAGGATGATGTCACATGCATTCAATATACACAGTTGACAGAGCTCTGCTTTAGAAAACCCCTTACACTGAGTTTGATTCCCATTACTGTCTTGAAATAATCTATAAATAATGGGCTTTATATTTATAATATTTTACTTAGCCATGTAAATTATATGTTAGGTCTTGAATATAGAAAAACTGTCTATTCTGACATGTAGCAAGATTAAAGGTACACAGTGCCAGAAATAGACTACATCAGGACAGGGGTTGTAGTTGGGAAATCATTAAGAAGAAACTAGAATGTAAAAAGAGATTATACCTTATTACAAGGCCTCAGATTTTAATGGATCAAAGGCCTCAACATAAATCCAGTCACACTGAACCTCTTAGAAGAGGAAGTGGGAGGTACCCTTGAATAAATTTTATAGGAGAAAACTTCATCAACATAACACCAATAGCACAGACACTGAGATCAACAATTAATAAGTGGGACCTCCTGAAACTGAGAAGCTTCTATAAGGCAAAAAATGCAGTCAAAAAGACAAAACAGCAGCCTACTAAGTGGGAAAAGATATTCACCAACATCACATCTGAAAAAGGGATAATCTCCAAAACTGTTTTTGTTAGTTCAAATTAGGAACAAGCTTGTTTCACATGTCAATCCCTTCTCCCTCTCCCTCTCCCTCCTGGACCCTCCAACTCCCCACCAACCCCCCAACCCCATCCCCCTCTGCTCCCCAGGGATGGTAAGGCCCTCCATGGGGGATCCCCAAAGTCTACCACATCATCCTGGGCTGGGCCTATGCCCTCCCCCATGTGTCCAGGCCAAGAGAGCATCACTTCACATGGGATGGGCTCTCAAAGTCCCTTCTTACACCAGGAAAAAATACTGATCCATTAACAGGGGCCCCATAGAGTGCCGAGGCCTCCTCATGGACATCCACATTCAGGGGTCTGGATCAGTCCTGTGCTGGCCTCCCAGACAGCAGTCTGGTTTCCATGTGCTCCCCCTTGTTCAGGCCAGCTGTTTTTATAGGTTTTACTAGCCTGGTCCAGACCCCTTTGATCTTCATTTCTCCCTCTCTGCAACTGGGTTCCAGAGTTCAGTTCAGTGTATAGCTGTGGGTATCTGCTTCTGCTTCCATCAGACACTGAATGAGGTCTCTCAGCAGAGGTTGGGGCAGCAGAGGGAGAAGGAAGAGCTGATCTCCAAAATTTACAAGGAACTCAAGAAGCTAGTCTCCAAATCACCAAATAATGTAATTAAAAGTGGGGTACAGAACTAAATAGACAATTTTCAATAAAGGAGTCTAAAATGGCTGATAGACACTTAAGAAAGTGCTCAACATCTTTAGCCATCAGGGAAATGCAAATCAAAACAACTCTGAGATACCATCTTACCCCTGTCAGAATGGCTAAAATCAAAAACACCAATGATAGTTTATACTGGAGAGGATGTGGAGAAAGGGGAACACTCCTCCACTACTGGTGGGAGTGCCAACTTTCAGTCACTTTGAAAATCAGTATGGTGGTTCCTTAGGAAAATGGAAATCAGCCTACCACAAGATCCAGCAATTCCACTCTTACCTATATACCCAAAAGATTCACATTCATACAACAAAGACATCTATTCAACTATGTTCATAGCAGCATTATTTGTAATAGCCAGAACCTGGAAGCTACCTAGATGTCCCTCAGCTGAAGAATGGATAGAGAAAATATGGTATGATGGGGAATGTACTGTGTATGTTTATCTTATTGATTGTTAAATAAAATACTGTTTGGCCAATGAGACAGCAAATTAGATAGGACTAGGAATCAAAGAGGATTCTGGGAAATGTAATAGAGAGTGGTGATCCAGGCAGGAAGTGACATAGCAAGGAGACTCATATCTAAGCGAGGAAACAGGAAGTGGCCCCTTTTTCCCTTTGCCTCCTCCAGCGGCAGGATGTGATCCACCAGCAAGGAAGGACGCCAACAAGGCGTCCGATAAGATAAGTCTTATAAAATATATAGATTTATGATAATTAAGACTGAGCTAACAGATGAGGAATCCTAGTCATTGGCCAAGCAGCTTTGTACCTAATATAAATCTCTCTGTGTATTTATTTGGGCCCTAACTCAGGCCGGCAGCTGGCTTAAAGTTCACACATGGCGGTGGGGTTCAGGTGGCTTTTGGCAGAAAGATTTATCATAACAATGGTACATTTACACAATAAAGTACAACTCAGGAGAAATAAAAAATGGAATCTTGAAATTCACAGGCAAATAGAGGGCACTAGAAGAAACTATTCTGAGTGAGGTAACCCAGTCACAAAAAGAAAAACATGGTATGGACCCACTCATATATGGATTTTAGACAGGGAGCAGAGAATGGCCAGCCTACAATCCACACCTCTAGAGAGGCTGGGAAACAGGGAATACCCTAAGTGAGACATGCATAGTACCCCGGAGAAGGAAAGGGGACAGAATCTCCTGAACCTGAGTGGATTGGAAGCATGGTGGGAGGGGGGAGAGGGAGCTGGGAGAAAGAGATGGGGAGAAGAGGAGGGGAGAGGAGGAAATGTGGAAGCAGGAAGGTTGAGCCAGGGGAAGAATAGAGGAGAACAGGATGAGAAATATAATAGAGGGAGCCATTATAGATTTGAAGAGAGATCTGGCAGTAGGAAGATTTCCAGAGATCTACAAGGATGTCAGAAACTGGCAATCTAAGTAATAGTGGAAAGGCTACCTTAAATGCCCTCCCCCAATAATGAGATTGATGACTACCTTATATGCGATCCTAGAGCCGTCATCCAGTGGCTGATGTTGGCAGAGGCAGACACCCACAGCTAAACACTGAACTGAACTTCTGGTTTCCAGTTATAAAGAGGGAGGAGTGATGAGCAAAGGGGTCAAGACCAGGCTGGTGAAACCCTCAGAAACAGCTGACCTCAGTGAGGAGTCCTCCACAATCCATGGGGCCTCTGGTAGTAGATCAGTATTTATCCCTGGTGTATGAATGGAATTTGGGAGCCCATTCCAAGTGGAGGGATGCTATCTCAACCTGGACACATGCCCTGAATGATATGATAGACTTTGGGGATCCCCCATGGAGGGCCTCAACCTCCCTAGATAGGGGAGGGGAGATCATGTGGGGAGTTATTGGGGAGTGAGGGAGGAGGGAAGGGAGAAGGAGCTGGGATGGACGTGGGAATCAGGCTTGTTTCTAATTTAAATAAAAAATGTTATAAAATTAAATAAAAAATAAACTTTTTTCTGGAACTACTCTTGTACATTTGCAGAATTTTGAAAAATTTTGCAATTTGAATGCTATGCAGAAGTAAATGATAGATTGAATGAATAAAATGCATTCAAAAACAGGAACTCTAAATTGAAACTCTAAATTAATGAGTTTAAAAGTGTGGTCAAAGATAAAAATTGAATTTGAGACATATTTTGGAATTGGCAGCCTGCCTTCCTCCTCAACCTGGTACTATGGTTATCTCCAATATATTGCTCCAAAATCAAGAGAAAAAAAGTACTTATTTCATGATCTCCTGTCTTTATCTAACATTATGCCAAATATATAGTCTAATAATTTATATTATCCATGGTGGAAATTCTCATAAGATATTCTTCTGGTTATTTTAGCAAATCCATTTTATTCATAAAATTGCTTAGACCATTTGACACATGTATCTAATCTTTTTATCCACCTTTCTACCCTCTATTTTATTCCTCCAACCTCTGCTGGCCACCTTTCTTCCCCACACATCTGTTTCCCATATTCATGACATTTTGCTTTGTTTCTGATCCACTGAGTATATCACAATTTAAAACTATTCCAGAGAAAATTGTTAAGAAAATCATATGTTTGTACCTCTCAAAAGTGCTTCCATTGTTCTGTCATCATTCTTCAAATTTACTGTTGAAATAGCATCCCAGCTTGTTTTCAATGACATTTTAATTCTAAAAATATTACAATAATAAATAATTCAAATACTCATTGAAAATGCTTACTGATTTTGTTAAAGCTATGCTAATCAGGAATAACCACTTGACAGTGTAATACCCTGAATAAATATTAAAGGTTTTAAATCAATAACCAGGGTTGAATATAAATCTTCATCTATAGTGACTGTAAAGCATTGATTTTATTCAGAGTATTGACTCTGCTTACTGAAGTACATTCTTGCTTCATCCCATCTCAGCCACATCCAGAAAGTTATACAGGAGAATGGGTTTGGCCCCAGATGTAAACTCTGGCTTACCTTGCCTCATCAAAAAGACAGAAGCTCAAAGGTTTTGATCATCTAGCACCTTCCTGTCTATTTAAAATAAAGCATCTGGATCCCGAGTTTCAGGTTAACACAAAAACCATCTGCTAAAAAAAACTGTCAACATGCAAATGAAAAAATTCTCATTTTACTTGCAAAAGTGTACAGAAATTAGCTGAATCCTGTAATTACAACTTGGTTTGGTTCATTAACATTACTTTGAAAATGCAATGCAGAAGCATTAACATTGCCCATTTTATAGACACTTTGTATCTTGCCACATGTAAACCTACTTATCGTTCTCTCACTTTCTCCTCCTTGCTCAGCTTCAGCCATACTGAACTCTTGATCTGTGTTCATGTACAACCAAATGCTCAGAACACACTTCTGCCAAATGTGCAGCATATATTCTGATGGTCTATTAAGACTATAAGGAATCCTATTGAACACCACAACACATGACATCCTTTTCTCTTGTTTCCTTCCCTCAGTCACTTCTTTCTTCTCTGTCTCTCACACACAAAATTGCTTGGTGATTTCAGTTCTTTTTCTCCCATCCAACTCTCCTACTCCCACACACCCTTGTTGCTTTCCCTGAAGGCAAATTTTAAAAAATCTCTATTTGTGGATTTATCCCAGAAAGGATGATGTGAATCCAGATTGCTGGAGCTCTAGGGTTGCAACATTTGGGATGAAGAGTTTTTAGCCATTTATCAAGGCTGTTTGCATTAATATCATTCTCTCCCACATGACAACCTGATATATTATCGAATTGCCAAAATGTCTGCCTTCTCATGTGGCTTATTAAAGTCGCTTTATGGTGAAAGTATTCATGCACAATTCTGTCCTACTGTTCAAAAAATGGACCCATGTTCCTTAAGACCTCCTTCCCCACCAAAAAAAAAAAAAAAGAGAGATGTAAGAAATGCAGTTTGTTGAGGAATTAACTAACAATAGCATTATCCTACAAGCCAACAAAAGCAATAGAAATAATGTTGATTACAAACTCAAGATAGCTGCAGTAAGGTCATGCTAAGTTCATCCAGAGGGAAATGAGTGTGGGGGGCTGGAAAACAGCACAGTTATACCCAGTTTAGTTGTCTACTATACCTCTTAAAGCTAAATGCCAGGATACAAAGCCTTGACCTTATACCCACTCCCTCTATGAAAATCTTAAATTTTCACAGATTACCATTGATGTAGCTTTCTTTTTCTGTTACCAATCTGGCCCAGATATGTATATTTTTACCTTGACAAGGCAAATAGTTTAAAAAGTAGTAATATATTAGAAGAGTAGCATGTCTTTTTCTAATTAGGTGCTCATGCTTTAGTTTCTGTAATAATCACCTTCAGTGTTAATTAAGCACTTTATAAAAATAGAGCTTCAGAGGATTTACTGCCATACCAATGATTTTCATTTTTGCCTTTTAAAAACCAAATGGTTACACTTATTTTTTTTTCTGAAAAGTAAAAAGGGATACATGGATAATAAATTATCTTAAAGCAACAGATACTACATAATAGGTACTGTGTTGAAATTTGAATTAAGGGTTATAAAACTGGATAGTTTGTTATAGTCCTGGTGTATTCTACACAAAGATGCCTCCTCTATCCTATCATTTCCACATACATACTACTCAGGAAAATAACAAGAAAATAGTGTCAAACTGTCAATCAATCAAGACATTCAGGTGAAATGTATTCAATAAATCAGCTAATCGCTTATAAATAAAAATATAAATTTCTTACAAAGTTTTTTTGTGGCATAAAGCCTTATCAAATGAACCAATTACACTGATAATTTGAATGTTTTTCAATTCTCAGGCATTTTTCCTGTTTTATTTATTTATTTTTTTTAGCTTTTGAAAAATTTAGGTTTTGTGTGTGTGTGTGTGTGTGTGTGTGTGTGTGTGTGTGTGTGTGTGTCTGTCCTCATCAATAAACATTATCTTTTTAATTTAGACTGTTTTTGCTTGTTGGTTTGTTGTTGTTGTAAAGACTGCTGATCTTTGTAAACATGTTATCTGTCATTTATACCTATTTAAAAGTCAATTGTAGACCACAGAAACCTGAACACAGCTGCCTGACTTCTTTTATTTTGCCAAATAATGTGTTCTGCAGCTTGTTTTGTACACACTGACAAACACCTAGATGTGCAATTGTTGTGATATGCTGCTTGAAACCTCCACAGGCTTTATTTACAGAGGGATTTAACCCAAATCAGATAGCATTGCAAGGCTGATGAAAAGAGATAAGTGGCAGAGTGGTAGAGTAAACATCACCGAGTTTATTGCATTTGCAAGTGTCAAGGTAAATAATATTACATGGTTCTAATCCAGAATGAGGTGGACTGGTAAGTCTGGGGCATTTAGTTAAAAGGTATCAGAAGACAGAAACATTAAGGACTCCAAGGTTAATTAGAGATCAAAACCCCTAAAATTATAAAAGATTTAATTTGCTAGTGAATTAACAAAGTCTTAAAGAATCTTTTGCTATGAATGATTTTTCCCCACTTTTCTTTTTCTGGTGCCTGGGTGTGATCTCACACTAAATATGAATGTAGAAGTCAAAAAATAAATTCTGGTGTTATAGCAAGATATAGAAAAAATGCCTCCTAGAACAATAAGAAAGTAAAAGATATGGTGATTTCTGGCTTGTTGGAGAAATTTCAGGAGGAAATAACTTATAATTCTTGTCCTGTTCCACCAAATCATACTGATTGTGGTGGTTTGAAAGAAAATGGCCCTCAAAGGGAGTGGCACTAGAAGGAGGTGTGGCTTCGTTGGAGTAGGTATGGCCTTCTTGAAGGAAGTGTCACTGCAGAGGCAGACTTTGAGGTCTATGTTCAAGCTATACCCAGTGGGACAGACCACTTCCTGTTGCCTCTGATTCAAGATGAAAGGACTCTCAGCTCCAGCACCAGGTCCAACTGCATGATGATAATTGACTAAACCTCTGAAAGTATGAGCCATCCCAATTAAATGTTTCTCCTTTTTTAAGGGTTGCTGTGGTCATGGTGTCCCTGCATTATTCTGGAACCCAGTCCCAAATGGTCAGTGTTTTAGCCCTACCAATTTGCTGTATTTTCCCTACCAAATAATAATAGTTATAATAATAATAGTAAAAGATTTCTTACTCTTACAAGTTTTGCAAGTGTGTTGTATTTCATTCTTTTGTTCATCAGATAATAATTTTAAATATAAGGATTTGAAAGGATAATAAAGTACAAACCTGTTGTAAGTTACATATTCCAGAAAAGTGATTGTTTTTAATTTGGAGGGAGAAATTAATAAACTACATAAAACACATTGGAAAATATCACAAATCCGTGTCTTTTAACTTCTGAATTGCTAATTCTGAAACCATTTGACTATCATCAAGAAAATCTGACCATGGGCCAAAGGTGGTAGTATAAACCTTTAATACCAGCACCTGAGAGACAGGTAGATCTCTATGAGCTCAAGGCAAACCAGGCTGCAATATAATATCCTGTTGGAAGGAAGGAAGGAAGGAAGGAAGGAAGGAAGGAAGGAAGGAAGGAAGGAAGGAAGGAAAGACAACACAACACCAACAAAACTGATCATTAATCTCTCTTTAAAAATACTAGCAAAATAATTTTTATTATCTGAGAAAAGGATAAAAAAGAGAATGAATTGCATATGTGAAATCTACTTCATACTAAGATGCAAAGGACAATTTATATTTCAAAATTATTTTATACACAGTCTGCTCTGATTTATAAGAAAACCTGAATGTGGTTACTTACATATAATTCTCAAATTATAACCCAAACTGTAATAAGCATACAAGAATCTTTGAGTCTATGTCAAAGGAAAGTAATTGTATTTCATTGTCTATTGGAATAGCTAGAAACTACACTTATCACTTGGGTTGGAACAGCTGTTAATTGTGCTAATAAGAAGAAAGAAGTGATGAATAATGAAAAAAGTCATTGGCCTTCTCTAAGTGTTCATTCCTAGAAACATAAATCTAGGCTATTACAAATACTTCAGGCACATTAAGGTGCACTGATGAGCATTTAGTGGAATGGGTTCACAGGATGCAGTATCTGGGAGTTTGGGTTCAAATTACTGTACCTGGAGACAGATACTAAATCTAATGAAGCTTACTTTTATAGTCAACTCTCATAGTCATAGGATTTTTGCCATAGCAGTAAGGACACGTAGCTTCTGTAAAAGACAGAATGAAAGGAATTATTAGCATTCTGTAAGAAGCAATAATGCTGGCTACTAAAGTGAAATCAAATAAATTAATGGGAAAATATACATAACCTTTTAAATAAAATCACTTGGTCTCTAGCTGTGTATATGTTATGTTTCTAGCTTGTGTCTAGTCTGTATATGTAAATTGTAAATGTCCGTCTGGAAGACTCAGATTAATTTGTGCTAATATAGACAAATACATTTTTTTTCCTATCCTATATCAAAAAAATGTATCCATAGTGTATATAAAGATGTTTATATGCCCTGAAACAAAGACTATTTAACACAAACTACTGCATCTTAGAAAGCTAAAGGATGCTTGAATTTTCACTGAGAAACACCAACATAATTAGTTTACTAGATCAAGAATATGATTCACTGTTCTTATATGCAAATAAATGATGTTCGATTTAATATAAGAAGTTCAAAGAAACATACTTAAAGAATAGGACACAGACATCAAAATTAAACCTTTCCCCTGAGTATCCACCCATCCCTCCAAATTAATTTAAAAATCAAAAATAGAAGAGATTTAAAGGGATAAGTAAGTATTGTTAAGCAAATTTAACCAACATATGTTCTGAGAAAAGAAACAAAAGATTATCCTTTTATTACATCTACTCCGACATCATTTATTGTTCTTACCACAGGTGGGTCCAGTGTAAACTTTTCCTTCTCTGCGTCATCAAAATTCAATGGAATATCTTCAACAAGTACAGGAGACAGATTCTAACATACTTCTAATAATTTTCACCTTTAATATTCATGTTCTTTGATAATCCCCTCTGATTAATTCATGTTAGATTTAGTTGCTTTTCTGCAATGAAAAGATGGCTCGGGTGTTAAGAGCATTCTCTGCTCTTACAGAGGATTTTCAGAACTCATCGGTCCACAGGCAAGTCTGTAACTCTAGTTCCAGGGGACTCAGTGACTTCTTCTGGCCTCTTAAGTCACTGCATGTATGTGAAACACAGCCACATGCAGCCGCTCATTAACATAAAATAAAAATAAATATTTCCCTTAAAAAATCACACCAAAAAATCATTAAATCTCACTTCTGTGAAAATTACAAAATAATAAAAACATCCAAATTTTGCTAACCATCCATGTGATGGTTAGCGTTCATTGCCAACCTTTTCTGGAATTAGAATCACCTAGACACAGCTCTGCATATGCCTTTGAGAGCGTTTCCTGGGATGTCAGCTGAAAATGAAATACCCTGAATGTGGGCAGCACTGTCTCAGAGTGAATGAAGAAGTAAAAGAAGAATGTCAGCTGAGCCTGAACATTTCCCCCTTTCTGCTTCTTAGTCCACCTACAAGTGAGAGTTCAAACAGCACACAGCTGGAACCACTCTCACTTGCCTGTCTCCCTCACTATGATGGGCCCTCTCCCCTGAAACATGTCCCAATATAAATGTTCCCTTCCTTAAGTGATTTCTTTTAGATATTTGTTCACAGCAACAAAAATAACTAATACAAACAGCAAATAAATAATTAAACAAGAGGGGTCTTATAGTGTAGGCCTGCAATTCCAGCTACTAATGGTAGGATGAGGGAGCTGAAGCAGGAAGTTTAAGGCTAATTTGTGTTCATAAAGGCAAATTCAAAATTGTTCTTGACACCCTAATAGGATGCAAACTCAAAAAATTAAAGTAAAAAGAAAGTTGCAATGTCCAGTACTAGAATGCTTACCTAGAATGAACAAAGTTCTGTGTTCAAGACCCAACAGAATACAAGAAGTCCTCAGCATTCCATTGACCACCAGCAAGAAATTGTTCTCTAATCCAACAATCCCATGTGGAATTGATCCAATCCACAAAATAATAATCCAATAAATGTTGCCTGCATTATAAATCTCTAATTTGGGGCTAATCTGTGCCACAAAAACACATAACAAAATTGATGTTGGCAAAAGATTGTCAATGTCCCAAGATTTCAATTTGATTTCTTTCTGTGTAAAACCAAATCAAAGTGTCTACGATAGAAACAAAATGTATTTTCCAATACATCAAATGGTAATAATTTAGAATTAAATTAAAAATAATTAAGAAAAATAATGATCATCATTGTTTGAACCACTTACCACCCTCCCGGGACTACTTGGAAAAATTTGTAACAATGCATGAAATTATATAGTGGTTGGCATAAATGTCATTTTAAGCATCTTAATCAGATTTGTAAATTACTAAATCTCACTGAAACCTCTAAAATATCAGGCAAAGATGCCTTCACATTTCTATTGCTGATTTTAGTTTCTAGATCTGACAAAAGTGTTCCCTGGTATGCCTTTCTTCTATAAGACTTTGCAAACACATAGTTAGCACCATGCAACTATGTATCTCAGATAATAATGTCAAATAAATATTTAAGCAGTTTATAATAGCTTTTTTTCTTTGAGGGTTAAGAAGTAATGATTCTGAAATGAATGACTTACTTTCAAGCTCACATTTATTACTCAGTGTTGAACTTTTACATTTCCAATAAAGACATGGATTCAATGGCTTATAATTATGATATCGAAGCATATGATTTAAAAATGACATACTAGTCTACTTTTTGCACAAAATAGCAATTCATATCAGCATTTCTGGAAACCTGGAAAGTGGTAAGCAATTCAATTTTGTATAAGCAGGTTGAAAGTTACAAATATGTGAAAGTAAAAAACATTTTCTATTCATTACTGGTGAGGCATACTGATATGCTATAATTTTCCCCAGATGATAAAGAACTAATGTGAAGGGATTTAAAAAGGACTACAGGTAGCAGGGTTTGATATGGTTATTATATACAAAAATATAAAAATCAAAATACACCTTAGAAAATATTTGTATAAAATTTTACATATTGCAAAGTGTATTCTACCTAGTATAATGTAGGAAATATGATGGGTGGGAGCTGTCCCTGATCTCAATGCAGAAGTGGGTGTACTTCATACACATTGTTTCCAGTTTAAGTATCAGCTCTAGGGACAAATTTAGAAGACTGACCAGAACAAGGTAATCACCCTGGACACTTTCATGGCTAGTAGGATCAGCCTTTTATATGAGCGCATCCAGCTGTTATATGACATCCATTCTGCAGTTAAATAACTCAAGTAAGTCCAGTAACAAACAAAGCTATTCATAAAATGTAGCTGATGCCACAGCTAGGTAGCCTCTGAGGAGATGTGCTATCTCTAATGACTTTAAATATAAACATGAGCTGAGCAAGGGCGACACCAATAGACATGCCACAGTGTATGAGGCAAGTTCATGAGGCTGCAACATTACACGAAGAAATACAGGCAACTAAGGAACATTGAGTTGAAATGTTGTGTGTGTGTGTGGGAGAAGTAGTCTTCCCAGGAACAATGTACCAACTGATTGTCCAGTGCCATTCAGCCCAGAAAACATACATATTAGTAGCATGATAAAGACTGAGCATATAATATTTATGAATATATGCATATATAACTTATATATGCATAGAATAACAATAAAAAGAGGCCATTGAAAGAGAGAGAGGACAGGCATACAGTAGGGTTTGGAGAAAAGAAAGAGAAGGAGAAATGATACAATTACATTATAATCTCAAAAAGAAAAGAAGTATATGCAATGTGGATGGCAAAGGGCTAACTGAGCTAACTAATTATAACTAATTAGCATTTATAAATGTTCATCAGGACAACACAGGAGTTGTTTTGGTAAAATTAAACAATTAGTATATTCATCACATTTGGGACTGTTTGTAGCTATCATGTACCTAGGTGCAACAAAATATAGCCTCTTAGCAAATTTTTCATGATGATTAAAATAGTACTCATGATATACCCTATGTGGTGAATTGGATTTTCATATTCCATTTCCCCACAACATTGCAAGTTTTTGCTTTACTCCCATCCAGATGTGCCTACTTTCTGTTTTTATGACATAAATTTTCCTGGGTTTGGTTTGTTCAATTATCCAGTTTAGTTGTTTATGGATTTAGTTTGTTACTTGTTCGTTTATTCAATTGTTTGCTATTCACATATGAATTAAACCAAGCTACATTTGTACTTGTGTGTTTCATCATATTTCACTCATTGCAATGTTCCTGAGCCACACATTTTAATCACAAATGGTAATGTCTCATTCTTTTAAAAGGCTGAATTAAATTAAAATAAATTGATTAAAATCATATTCTTTAAAATTTTCTTACTGAGAAAATAGAAAGCACAGGATACAAACACTTTAAGGAGATGACTTAATTAGCACGTTTAAAATTGTGGAATAGCAGTATTAAGAAAGAATAGTTGCACAATAAAAATTCTAAGCTAATGCAATTTAGCAATGATTTAAAAATAAACAAAATAAAGAAGAAAATGAAAAATATGAGGTAGGGGTGAGAAGTGAAAACAACAGATGAATTGATAAAAACAAAAAATTTTCACTCTGTTACTGAATAAGTTTCATAAAACCCTAATCTGGTAGACTCTGATGCTTAGTTGGGATTACCAACTTGATCTGATTAAGACAGACCTAGGGCATTAGTGAGGCACATTTTTGTTGTGTCAGTGAGAGTGCTTCCAGAGTGGCTTACTCATATTGAATAAAGACAGGGGTATCATTGCTTGTGCAGTGATCCCAGAGTAAATGATAAGGGGGAAAAGAAAAAGCTATTTGAGTGAGGTTGTTTTCCTTCTGCTTCTTGTTCCACAGGCATATCGTCCTCCTGCTAAAACTTGCCTTCTCTCTTATGATGGGCTCTATCATCTAAGCCTTGAGTCCAATAAATTTTTCTTGATATATACCTGCTATCAAAGTTGATTCAAGATTAGGTAAGCAATTTAAGCAGACCTATAATCCCTAGTGAAATAGAAGCAGTAATTAAAAGTCACCCAACCAAGAGATGTCTGAGGACAGATGGTTTTAGCAAAGAATTCTAACAGCCTTTCCAAATGTAATTACAATACTCCAGAAATTATTATACAAAAACAGAAACAGAAGGAACATTGCCCAATTCTTTTTATGAAGCCACCATTATCCTGATACTGAAACCACATAAAGACCCCAAAAGTGAATAATAAACCAATTTTCCTTACGAACATAGATACATTCTCAATAAAATATTTGCAAACATAATCCAAGAACACATCAAAAAATCCTTCACCAAGACTAAGTAGGCCTCATCCCACAGATGCATAGATGATTCAACATATATAAACTGATAATATAATCTATCATGTAACAAGGTGAAAAGACAAAAACACATGGTCATTTCATTTGATGCACAAAAGGCCTTTGACAAAATCCAACATCCCTTCATTATAAAAGTCATGGAGAGCTAGCTATACAGTACATACCTCAACATAATGGAGGCAATATCAGCCTAAATGGAAATAAGCTAAAAACATTTCAACAAAAATCAGTAATACAACAACTCTCTCCATAACTACTCAATATAGAATTGTAAGTCTTAGCTAGAGCAATAAAACAATTGAAGATCAAGGGGATACAAATAATAAGGGAAGAAATCAAAGCATATTTACAGGTGATATTATCACATACATAACTGACTCTAAATATTCTACCAAGAAAAATCTTGTATCTTGTAAACATTTTCAATAAAGTAGCAGGATATAAAATTAATACACAAAATTAATAACCTTTCCATAGGCAAATGACAAACAGAATGGGAAAGAAATCAGGGAAACAACTTTCAAAAAAAGCATAAAATGTAAAAGGCTTGCAGGATAAAAACTTTAAGACATTAAAGAAAGAAACTGGAGGTACATAAATATGGAAAGATCTCCCATTCTCAAGGGATTAGGAGTAATGTAGTAAAAATGGCCATCCTACGGAAAACAGAATCAACGTAATTTCATGAAAATCCAACAAAATTCTTCACATAACATTAAAGGACAATTTTCAGCTTAATATGGAAACAAAAACACAACAACATAAGCAGGATAACTAAAGTTATCTTGAATAATAAAAGACCTGCTGTAGGTATCAATATCACTGACCTCAAATTGTACTGCAGAACTATAGTAACAAAATCAGCATGGTATTGGTATAAAAACAGACACACTGAGGAATGGAATCAAATTGAAAATCCAGACATAAGTGCAAATACCTGTGGATACCTGCTTTTTTGTTCTGTTTTGTTGTTGTTGTTTTTAGATAAATACGCTAGAAATACACATTGGAAAAAAGACAGCATCCTCAATGAATGGCACTGGTAAAACTGGATGGTTGCATATAGAAGAATGCAAATAGATCTATACTTAGCACCTTGTCCAAAACTCAACTCTAGATGGATTTAAGACCTAAATATAAGGCCAGATACATTGAATCTGATAAAGGGAAAGTGTCCTTTATTATTGAACTCATTGACACAAGACTTTCTAACAGAATACCCATAGCACAAGGACTAGGATAAACCATTGATAAATGGAAATTGTAAAACTGAAAAGCTTTTGCATGCCTAAGGACATCATTACTCAGACAATGTGGCAGGCTACAGAATAAAAAAAATAATTTTACCAACTTCATGTGCAGTAGAGGGCTAATATCCAAGACATGTAAAGTACTAAACAAACTGGACATCAAGAAAACAAATAATCCAATTAAAATGGGATACAAATCAAAACAGTATATTCTCAGAAGAAGAAATACAAATGGCTAGAAGTGCTTAAAGAAATATTCAACATCCTTAATCACCAGGGAAATGAAAATCAAAACTGTCTTAGTATTTCATCTTACACCAATCAGAATAGCAAAGATCAATAAAACAAATGACATCTCTTGCTTGCAAGTATATGGAATAAGGAAAACATTCATCCCTTGCTGGTGGGAATAGAAACTTATACAGTGACTATGGAAATTAGTTTGGAAATTTTTCAGGAACTTGGGAATCTGTCCACCTTATGACCCAGCTTTACCACTATTTTGCATTCCAAAGGATGCTTCTTTCTACCACAAGATACTTGCTGAACTGTGGTCATTGGTATTTTAGTTATAATAGACAGAAATTGGAAACAGGCTAGACGACCATAAATGAATAAGTGGATAAAGAAAAATGGTACAGTTACACAATGAAATATTATTCAGCTCCGTAAAATAGTTAAATTATAAAATTCATAGGTAAATTGATAGAACTAGAAAAGTATATACTGAGGGAGGTAACCCAGATACCAAAAAAAATTCCCTGAATATGCTTATATGTGGACAATATCTGTTATGTCTTCAATAAGCTGGCTACAATACATCCAACCTCAGAGATTAGATGTAAAGTAAGGGACTACAACTATGGGAGAGGGTTGGATCAACCTAGGAAGAAGAAACTGAATAGATGATATGGATGGACAGGCAGAGTGAAATAGGAAAATTTAATGGAGAAAGGAAAAGAAGAGGAGGTGAGAGAGTGAACTTGAGGAGGGACAACTAAAAGTAAGGGCCATTTGAGGGTTCATGTAAAAACCTCATACAGTGGAAGCTTCTAAAAATATATACATATATGAAGGTTATCTAAATGAAGTTGTAAATTAACAGGGGAGATGAAGGCCCGGATGGACATTCCTTGTCACCAAAGGAAGCTTGCAGTTATGGGAATGGGTTATGTCTTGAGTGGTTGGCCAAAGGGGCCTCATGGAAACCACCAAAGCACCCAGGCTATTGCCATTGTTATCAGTTGCTCATTACAAACTGATGATAAAGCTATATTGCTAAAGACAATACCTACACAACTCACTGAAAATGGAGAAGTCAAACAGATGCCTACACAGAACCTTCACCCCTGCTGATTCCTCATGGGACTGGAAAATACTCTGCACAATACCAGAGAAGGAAGGTAATTACCAACCCAGCTACAAACCCTTTGATCTACAGTGATGACTTTGCTTGCAAGAAATGATGTACTGAGTGGCACATAGCTAGTGAGAGTAACCTCCCAATATCTGATTGAATTTAAGGCCCACTCCATGAGATAGAAGCCATCTCCAACACTGCTCAAGTGGCTGAGACCCTGAGACTAGATATGCCAGGGACCTGGGGAAAAACCAAATAGGTCTGTTCTGCTAAAGGAACATAGCAATTAAGTGACTCCTAATGGCATTTTGCTATACAAATAGTTCAGGGTCTTGCTCAGATGTCATCAGAGACACTTCCTCCTATAGTGGATAGGAACACATACAGAGACTCACACACCGATAATATGCAGAAATTAAGAGACCTTGGAACACTAAGTCCTAATTGAGATGTCTCTATCACTTCAAGACTCAGCAAACCTTGAAGGAAGGCAGAGAGAGTAGAAAAGCCAGAAAGTATGAAGGAAATGAAGCCTTCTGAATACAGAAGGACTGATGCACATATGAACTTACAGAGACCCAAGGAGCATAAAACTGATCTTCACAGGTCTGGGCGAGATGGAGTCTCAGAGCTGAGAGGGAAAATGTATACAATCCTCCATCCCTATTGCAGAAGCTTTCTCCATTTGATAACTGCTCACATAAGAAAAATTACTTTTCTTAGAAAGAGTATCACTTGAAAAACAAACCATTCTTAAGGCAGGTCCCATGCCTAGCAGTAAACATCCAGCACAAAAATTGTTTCTATTGCATTTTAAGAGATTCTTTGACTCAAAATGATTTGTCATGGCCTTTTGTTTGTATGTCTTTGGGGTACATATTATGGTTTCCTATTTACTATTTTTAGGAGATTTGTGTGTGTGTGCAAACAGATGTACTTCCATGTCTACATGTGTTTCTTAAGCTCTTTCTTTCCATCTTTTTCTTCTGTTTCTTTTTTCCTCTTGTAGGATTTTTTGTTATTGTTTTACCTAATAACATTTTAGATGCCTGTTTTCTTCTTTTATTATTAGTATTAAATTTATTCATTTATTTTATATCTTCACCACCATTTCCCCTACCTCATCCCTTCCATTTCCTCTCCCTACTTCCTCCCCCACACCCCACCACAATTCATCCCTCTTCTGTTTCTATTCAGAAAGGGGCAGGCCTCCCATGGGTGTCAACAAAGCATGGCATATCAAGTTTAAGTAGGACTAAGCTCCCTCACTTGTACCGAGGCTGGTCAAGGCAACCTAGATGAATAGGTTCCTGGAAGGCAGCCAAAGCATTTAGGGCAGGCCCTCCTTCTATCACTAAGAGTCCCACAATTAGATCAAGCTACACAACTATCATACATATGTAGAGGGCCTAAGGTGGTCACATGCAGGCTCCCTAGCTGTAGGTCCAGAGTCTGTGAGCTCCTATGAGGCCAGGTTAGTTGTTTCTGTGTGTTCCCTTGTGATGAAATTAATCCTCCTGGTTTGTACAATCCTTCCTTCCTCTCTTCAACAGGATTCCTGAGCCCAGCCCAGTTCTTGGCAATGGGTCTCTGCATCTGTTTCCATCAGTTATTAGATGAAGTCTCTCTGATGACAATTGGGGTAGCTACCAATCTTATTATAGGTGATCGCCAGTTCAGGCTACCTATCCACTATTGATAGTTTTATCTGGGTCTATCCTTACAGATTCATAGGAGTTTCCCTTGTACCAGATTTCTACCTGACCCCCAAATACTGCTCCCTTTCTATTGGGAGATATTCTGTCTAGTCTCAGTTCCACTGGACTAGTTTCTCTCCACCCAATAAGGTCCCCACAGCCACTATGAATTAAACACTCTGAGACTTTCTATCTGTTAATTGTTTGGCCATTGGCTTAGACTTCTTATTGGTTAGGTCTTCCTTGACTATTAATCCACTTCTATTAATCTGTGTATGTCCATGTAACCTTCACTTACCAGCAATGCCCAGAGATCTTGCTTTCCCAGTGGCTACATGGTGACACGCCAACTCAGCCTATTACTTTTGTCTATCCTATTGAGATTTCCCTCCCCCCCCCGCTAAATCCTGCCTGTCCATTGGCCAAAACATCTTTATTCATCAACCAATAAGAGAAACATATTCACAGCATACAGAAGGACATTCTCCATCACCTTTCCAGTCATCTCTTTCAATCCTCTCCTCCTCCACCTACCTGCAAACTCAATCCATCATGTTCCCATCTCTACCCACCCCCAGTCCACCCAGTCACCCTTTCTCTTGGGCCCTCTTTGTTTCCTAGCCTCTTTGAGTCTGTGGGTTATAGCATGGTTATTCTTTACTTTATAGCTAATATCCACTTATATATGAATAAACACCATGTATGTTTTTCTCAGTCTGGTTTACCTCACTTAGGATGATTTTTTTCTGGTTCCATCCATTTGCCTTCAAATTTCCTGCTATCATTGTTTTTAACAGCTGAGCAATACTACATTGTATATATGTATCACATTTTCTTTATCCATTCTTCAGTTTACAGGTATTTTGTTTGTTTCCAAGGTTCTGGCTATTATGAATAAAGCTGCCATGAACATAGTTGGGTGAGTGTCCTTATGGTATGATTGATCAACCTTAGGGTATATACCCAAGAGTGATGCAGCTAGGTCTTGATGTAGATTGATTCCCAATTTTCTGAGAAATCATCATACTGATTCCAAAGTAGCTTCAAACCAGCAATGGATGAGTGTTCCCCTTGATCTATATCCTCCCTAGCATAAGCTGTCCTTAGTGATTTTGATCTTATCCATTCTGACTCATATAAGATAGAATCTCAGAGTTGTTTTGATTTGCATTTCGCTGGCATCTAAGAATGTTGAAAATTATTTAGGTATATCTCCACTGTTTGATATTCTTCCATTGAGAAAACTGTTTCGATAAATACCCCCATTTAATTTTATTATTTGGTTTTTTGATGTCTAGTTTCTTGATTTCTTTATATGTTTTATAGATCAGTCATCTGTGAGATGTGGGGTTGGGGAAGATCTTTTCCCATTCTGTAGGCTGCTGTTTTGTTTTATTTACTGTGTGCTTTGCCTTACTGAAGCTTTTCAGTTTCATGAAGTGCTAGTTATTAGTTGTCTATCTCAGTGTCTATGCCACTAGTATTCTGTTCAGGATGTTGTCTCCTGTGCCAATATTTTCAAGGCTATTCTTTCTTTCTCTTCTATCATGTTCAGTGTAACTGGATTTATCTTGAGATTTTTGATCCACTTGGACTTGAGTTTTGTGTTCTAATGAGAGAAAGAATGTGTAGATTTGGGTGAGTGAGGAAAGGGGAGGATCTGGCTATAGTTGGGGGAGGGGAGAGCATAATCAGAACATTATCTGTGTAAAAAGTTCTATTTTCAATAAAAAGGAATGAAGTGAAATACTTGTTTTATGTTTTTCTCTATAGTAGTGACCCTGCCAAAATACATTATTTGCAAACCTTATCTTTATTTAGTTAAAATCCTTTGTGAAATTATAGTATATTCTATAATCAAATTCTTCTTGAATTTTTTTTTACAAATGATTAACTTTTATAAGTAATTAATCTTGATCACTTCTTCCTTGTAATTGTCATAATTTAAGAAAAGCAGTACAAGGGAGAAAGACACCATGGAACAGGGCTCAAACAGATGTTGTTTTTTTTAAATTAGGGAACAGGATCATAAAAAGGGGAAAGTGGAGGGGAGAAACTGGCCTCCAAGGACAGGAGCAGCAGGAGAGAGGAAACAGGAAGACAGGGAGAGAGAGTAAGGAACAGACAGAAAGAGGGAGAGAGACAGAAGGAGGATGGGAGGTGGTCAGGGCCCTTTTAAAAGAGAACATAGTAAATAGGCACAGGTAGAGCTCTTAGTGGCTGCAGCTGAGGGTGTATCCTGTCAGAACCCTAATGACAGGCCAATACAGATGCCTGAATATTAACAATAACATCTAGGTAAAATGAAAAATTATCCAATGGTATCCTGCCCAAGTCATAATTCTCTTTTCTATGTTATGGTTCATGTGTGAAATTTTCCTCAATGAGAAAACATGGCTTCAAAGGATATATATAAAAGATAAGTAAGTGAAAAAGCAAAGAAAATCAGAGGAGAAGTTTTGCATTCTAAAACTATCTGGTTTGCCATGAAAACATGTTAGCAAAAACAATTTTGATTAGACATTGTCATGGTGGCCTTTCCCACACTATCATAATTTAGAACAAACTGATTATTATCCAAAAGCCTTGGTAAAAGCCAAAATATACCTCATGCTAACATGTGGTTGAGACTGTGGATATGGACAAAAAAGTTGTTGACAGGATCTTAAATCCTTCGATCTCATGTAAAATATTGTTCATGAATTTACCTTTCAAATATCATTACAAATGAATCATTGGGCAATTGTTAAAGATAAATGCTTGTTTTAGAGGAATAAAAGCAAGACTCTGTTAATACTTGTATCTGTAAAATTTCTTGTTATAAAAAATCATGGGAATGTTTATATGAAATAAAAAGAAAAGGAGAAAGTAAAAATCAATAGAAGGATTCTCTGAATAAAGAGGCAGCAATCAGCCAGGTGTTGGTGGTGCATACCTTTAATCCCAGCACTCGGGAGGCAGAGGTGGGTGGATCTCTGTGAGTTCGAGGCCAGCATGGTCTCCAGAGCGAGTGCCAGGATAGGCTCCGAAGCTACACAGAGAAACCCTGTCTCAAAAAAACAAAACAAAACAAAAAAGAGGCTGCAATCTTTAGGATTATAAAAGTTGTTTGTTGATACTACCAAAATACTTTAATAGTTTGATTATAAAAAATCAGTATAAACTAACAACAAAACAAACACCTATATCATTAAGTGTACTATTAAAGAATACTAAAGTTTAGTGCAAAATTAACATAAACTTATATTAATTGCATTGTTATGTTAAATGCATCGCATTCTTGAACATTCTGATAAAATCCTGCAAACCATACCCTGCTACACTCACCACGCGTAACAAGTTAGCATTTCAGATGATGAGATTCACCCCTTTCTAAGTGGAAGGGTTTGTATCAATTTGTGCTCTGGTAATAAACACATATGTTTATTTCTCTCCCTTCTCCCTTCTCTTAGAATGACCTTGCCACCACTTGTCAAAAATATCTCCCTTTTTAGTACTGAACCAATGCATTACTTTCCTAGCATCCAGAGTACAATAAAACTGACCTGTCCTATTTCTATGACTTATGTGTATGTACAGGACAGTACTGTAACTATACATGTATGTCTCTTTTCTTTCCTACCCCATTGAGAGCTACTGAAGATTATGCAACTGAAGCAAACTAATAGGAAGAGAGTTGAAGTGAAGCTAAGTCTTCTTTAGGTCTCATGTATCAACATAATTATTGGTAAGAACATTTAAGATGAATGAATGAGTGAACTGATAATTGAATAAATGTTATTTTGTACTATTTTCTCATCAAACACTTTTTATTTGTGCTGTATAGTCTTGAAATACAGGAAGGCAGGAAAAACTAAATAAAAATAGAAGCTAAGCTAACCATATCTTTGTCTTTGTTGGTTTAGCATGAATATGGTAGATTCATGCAAAATAGAAATAGAATCACAGAATCATAGTGTAAGATCTAGGAAGGACTTTACTCTATATACATCTCAGGTCAACAGCAGGTAAAGGGACAAAAGAGTTAGACAGACCCAAGAATAGAGACACTGCAACACAAAGAACAATGGGGTCAGTGTGTGTGTGTGTGTGTGTGTGTGTGTGTGTGTGTGTGTGTGTGTGTAAAGCTTTCTTAAAGCAAAACCCAAAAATGTATTAAGCCATCTTTAGAAATCAGACAACTACCCATTATTTTTCAATACTATTTATGATACACAACTGAGTGATGTACAAATGTTAGATATGTTGTTTTTATTATGTCCCTCTTGAGAAGTGCAGTGAAAATGTAATCTATTAATATTCTAAGAAACTCATTTAAATTTCCTAATGTTATTTTTAACTGCCACATTGGTGTTCTGTTCAATGCCACAGCAGCTTCTTCAAAGTTCATATAGAAGTACAAAAATAGTCATTTGCTTATGGTAGAACCTATTAAAAAGCTGTCTAGTGTAACTTTCATTTCTGTGATTTGATAAGGGATTGTAAAATAAATTTCTGAATGACCCACTTCTGAAGTTGTTTTAGAGAATAATTGAATGAAACATTATCTACCTCAGCTACAAAAATGGATAATTGTTTAGAACTCTTTTCCTATATGATTAAAAAGAAGAATCTTTTCAATACATCGCATCCCTACTAAGATAAAGTAAGCACATTTTCCCAATATATGCAAATAGGCATAATAATCTAGAAAATTCTAGTTACAATGCTTTATGAATACCACAAATTATTTTGAAATAATTTTCTATTGAAATGGAATATTAAAAGATGATTTATTACTTTAAGAAAAATAGCTTATCTGATAGTGGCTATAAAATATCTCCAGCCCATTAACTTACAGAGTGTTTTATGATTTTCATTGATCTCTAGTTTGGTTCTATATTTTTAATAGTATATACTTAAACCAGGTTTCTTAATGACTAAGTAAAATTAAACAAACACGTCTACATGTCTACATGAATAAGGATCCAAGGCAACATCACTGCAAATTATCTACATAAGTGGATATCAAGTACAGTGTATGAAATTTGGAAGTATTTGTTATTTTGTTTATTCTATGCTCATTCCACTGAGGAAGTGCTTTGCCATTGGGTAGAACAGAATCTCAATTGACTCTCACACATTGCTCTTATATACCCCTGTTCTAAAGTACAAAGCACAAGAATATATATAATATATATATATATATATATATATATATATATATATATTTCAGTTTCTTTAAATACTTAATTGAAGCTTGATGAATTTCACATACAGAAAAATGGTAATTCAGATACCCATGAAGACACCCAGTGAAGTGAAAAGCAAAAGAATATACTATACAAAATGTGGTACTTTAAAAAAAAAAAAAACCTTCTTTATTGACTCTTTGGGAGTTTCACATCATGCACTCCAATTCTGCCACTGTCTTCCCTTTAGGAGAATATTTAAATTCCAAGGGGAAAAGCCAGACAACAGAAGCATTGTACACCAAGAGGACATCAGGGTTCTCCTAAGATGTTCCCCAAGAAAATTCCTTAGCATTCACATCATCATTATTGTGGGTTTAAGAAACAAAGTAATGATAACATCTATCATGTATCTCTTAGTTTCTGTGTATCATTTCCAAAAGAATCTCTCCTTGTTAATGTCAAAATAACACTGACATGACAATCAGAAAAATTAATTATGAGTGTCTAGCTGATATTAAGTCAACACTTAATGATCCTACTCCTATGTGAACCAAGTCATGAGATGCCTCACTTGGCCATCTCTCACTACCTTAGGACACATGTTAAATTAAAGGCATCTCAGACCACTTGTTACTTGGTTCAACTCTTATGTTATCTTCTTTCTTTGTGCCTTTCTAACTCCTTGCCATGTTTTCTGTTTCTTATCTCTAGTTTGCTCTTTGCCCCTGCTCTCTTTTTTTATTAGACACAAGCTTCTTTTACATGTCAATCCCAGTTCCCTCTCCCTCCCATCCTCCCCAGCCCCCCACACCCCATCACAACTCCTCTCTGCTCTCCAGGAAGGGTGAGGCCTTCCATGGGGCATCTTCAATGTCTATCAGATCATTTGGAGCAGGGCCTAGACCCTCCCCCATTTGTCTAGGCTGAGAGAGTATCCCTCTATGTGGAGATGGCTCCCGAAGTCCATTCCTATACTAGGGATAAATACTGGTCTGCTACCAGAGGCTCCAAAGATTGCCCAGACCTCCAAACTGACATCCTGCCCCTGCTCTCTTAATTGTACTTTATTTTATCTTGCAATACAGTATTTTAGAAACAAGAAGTTAGGAATATATAAGTCAATCACTTGCATTTTCAGTTGAGTACAGGAATATAGTCCCAGAAAAAAAAAGAAAAGGAAGAAGAAATAAGCTCAATAAGGTGAAAATGGAAACAGAAAGAGACAAAGTATTGAGCAGTTTTGCAAAATGAAAAATAAAATTTCATACATTTTATGAAATCATAAATCATGAGTCAAGAAAAAAGGCTAGAGCCTAACAACATCAGTCAATGACAAGTCCTAATAGCAAAGTAGGAGAGAGTTTGTAGGGGAAGTCTGTTTGCAGATACAACACGGAGTTCCTACCATTGTCCTAAAATTCCAGGACAGCACATTACATATGCAAATGACTCTTGGAAAAGATGTTTGAAAATATAGGAAAAATGGGTCATGTACTTGTCTAGTTCAGTGTGGTAAGAAGAAAACAGACTAGAAATAAAACCTTGTCTCAAGAGAGAAGTCAAAAGTAAGCACTCCTGAGAAACCTGAGTAAATTTAGGGGCGATTTGCATGGCATGTGCTGACAGTTTGTCATCACATGATCCCCCTACAATGTGGAATGTTAAAAAAAGTTGGATAAAAACCAACCATCCCTTTGAAGGTGAAAACAAAATGTAGGTTAATAAAGACTAGGAAGGGCAGAAGACAGAGGGATTTTTGAAAATTTGATCAATGGGTCACTAGAAGCAGGATATTTGAGGGCTTATAATATATTATACACAGCAAAATTCTAGAAGAAGAAAGACACTTTGGAAGTTTCTTCCCTAGGAAATAGTAAATGTCTGAGAAGACAGACATGTTCAATATGATTTAAACATTGCTTTGAGAGTACATGTATTAAAATATCATATTACCCCACCAATGTGTAGCATTTATACCTTTCCATTTGAGTGCAAACAAACTCAATGAATTCAGCTCATATTTACACATAACGAAAGAAAAACATTAGAGGAATTCCTTTTTAAGCATAGGCAACATAAATTTAAGGAGGCTTGGTTAGTTAATTCAAAGCTTTCCTATTTCCTATAAAGTTCCTGTTGCCTCAGGGAAAGAGTTCACTATAAAGCAACCATTTGCTTTCCTTTTCCATCACCAAACTTCTAAGAAAAAAATTCAACACGAATCAAAACAGTTTTGTGAAAATTATCATTTGAAGTATGGTTTTCCCAGGCTCCATAAACATTTGGACTTCTCATTAAATTGGAGAACATCAGCTCTGAGTGTGGCATCTGGGTGCCTGATTTCCATAGCGAGGCAATGCCTCAGGTCTGGTCTGCTACTCATCACAAAGAATTCAATGCTAACACATCACAAGTAATAAAGCAGATATTACATGTTGCCATAGGAAACTGGCATAGCTCTCCACAAACTATGGAGCTGTCTTAAGTCATGCATTTTGCTGTGGCTGCCATTGCTACTTTACTTTATTGGGATTCTTAAGAACCAGGTCAATATTAGAAAATTGGACATTGGCCCAATCATTACATTGTGTTGACAGCTTCCCTATGCCAGAACTTGACTCTCAGTTCCTCACACTTAGCTGACAGAGGACACTTCTGTTTCCAATAAGCTCTTGACAAAAAGAATCTATGAAATCTTCCTGTTAATAGAAGTATTGTGTACTGTGGGGAAAAGAATGAGAATAGGTGACAAAGTGCACCTATTCTCTGAATGTGTTTTGCATGTGGGGTTTCGTTAGGTTTCCAGGTGAGTGCAACAGTCTGAAGAGCCACAGAGGATTAGAAAGCCCAATGAGCAGTTAATGTTAATTTTGAGGTAGTGTTTCTGTTTCCAAGTAAATGACTTTCTTTAAGACCTGTAAGCTTCTAACTGAAGTTGCTAACTGCCATCAATGTGGTTATTTATCCTAGTGAAGTAAGCCACATTTCAGTCTCCATGTTGTGACTAGACCGAGCACCTCACAGCAGATACCATAGTGAATCTGAGTTAGAAGCATCATACAGCTGCTGAAATTTTGCAGGTATTGTTCTCTTTACAGCTGAAGATAAATTCTCTGACAACAAAGTTCTGATAAAATGATCATTTACTGTTTTAGTGTGAAAATAATATTTTAGTTGTTATCTATTCTGGTTTAGTTTAAAATTTTTTATCTTTTAGACTATTACATTTGTAGAAACATCTAATATCTCAAAATATTTAAGGATATTTAAATGTAAATGGTAACAGAAACTGTATCAGTGTTATATTATACATGAATTAACACTATAAAACTCATTTATCTAACAAGTCCTACTTAGGATATAGAGGAAAATATGGATTGCACTTTGAATGACAATAATCAAAATTACTCAGTCTTTTTGTCATTACTGGGGAATGGAGCATCACATTAACTCTTTATGATGTGATTTTTAAAAGCTGCAAGTAGATCTACCACATAATCCAGCTGTACTATTCTTGGCCATATCCCAAAAGACTCTATATTCATATGTAGAGATACCTGCTTATCTATGATATATGGAAGCCATCTAGATGCCCATCAACCAATGAACTGTCAACAAAAACATGGTATGTTTATGTAAAGGCTGTCATTCAGATTATAAGAAAATAATATTATGAAATCCATAGGTAAATGGATGAAGCCAGAAACAATCATTCCTGAGTCAGGCAACCCATACCCAGAAAGATGAAGACAACCCATACCCAGAAAGATGAGACAGCCCAGATCCAGAAAGATGAGGCAACCTGAACCCAGACAGAGAAGTGTCACTTCTTGAATAACTGCCTGATGATAGAGGTAGATGGAAGGATGAGTTTCCAATAAGTATAAGAAAACATTGTTCACAATCAACAAAAATGCTCATGTTGAGGAAGTGAAGTGGATTTCTTGAAAAAATATATAAGATGAACTTTTGTGCAGAAAGAATGCATTTAACTTTCTTTATTCACCATAGTTACCATATACAAAGTTTTTGCAAACACTGAGTTAGAGAAGAGTCAACTATTGCTCCTGATAAATAAATAGCTTCCCAATGAACTTCTGTCAAACTTTCTCCAAGTGAAATGTCCTTTGTGTAACTTGGAAGTGACCTTACAAATAAACCAGTTCTCATTAGTGAAAACCTGCCCTCTTACCCCAGCTTTTCTCATGCAACACTTGGAAGGTATTCTGATAAATCTGCTATAGCATCCTGATCTGGAAATTCCCAATAGATTTAACACTGAAATAATCACATGATGCTACCACTTGAAGTAACCAACTCAGGTACAACTTGCCAAGGAAGGCCGGATGTCTTCTTGACCTTAACTAACACATCTGAGTTTCTCACCTTCCAATTTCAAAACAAGGCTACTCATTCATCCAGATAAGCTGCCCTATGAATAATCCACAGCTATAACTAATATTCCACATTTTCTCACGTTTCTTCTGCAAATATTACTGGAGTGCATCCTAAAGCTGCCTCATATACGTATCAGTAGATTTCCTCTTCCTTTCTCCATGTGCATATCATTGACTCATTAGAACTGAACTCCCAAATCTCTCTATTAGATGGAACCCATGCCTGAGTGAAGCTTTCTGGGAGCACATTTTCTCTACAAAGCATAACACAGCCCAATTATGCTTAGAAACACCAGACATTTCATCATCAGTTTTCAAAGATCAGAGTCCAATACTGAACAATCAACAAAAAGCACAGAGATGTGGGAAACAAGTGGCATTGAAGCACAAGTGCCTTGTTTCCAATGTCAAAACTAAGACAATGCAGAAAGGTAACTTTTTTGTCTGTTCTGACATTTTGTCAAAGGGGGGCAAAAGCACTAACAAGCAAAAACAGCCACAAACACAGGCCAGCAAATAAAATGACTGTGTTTGTTATACCTCATACCTCAATACAGTTGCGAAGAAAAATTACTGTCTCTCTTCTGAGATGAATGAATGACTGAACATTCATCAAAGGAAGATTCACTTGGAAAGTTGTTCAGAGTTCTCTGACACTAAGAGAGGAAATGATCTCCTCTTAGACATTGCTCCCATGCCATTTGGAGAACAAGCATCCCATCTAATGATTGATAGTAGCACAGGTTGAAACATCAAGTCACATCAAGTCTTTGTTATGGAAATGGAGCCCAATGGGAAACTGTAGATGACTCACTGACACACACAGCCTGTCTCCCAACACCATTTGTAAGTGGGACAAAGGATCAGATTTCCTCTGCCATAGACTTTCTTTTGGCCCCCTCCCTCCTGTTTCTGCAAGCACCATGACCTGAAAGAAGCCCCTGTGTCTCTCTGGGATAACATTAGCACATCGAGGGCATCACCAGAGTTACTGCTGGTGATTTAGAGACTGTAGCTCACACAGTCCCAAAATGTAGCTGTTTCCAGTCTTGTTAGCATACAAGCAGCCACAGAACTTTAAAAAAAAAATATGTATTTCTTTGGCACTCAGAATTCCAACATCTCCCAATACTGCCAATAAAATGTGCCACTGTCCTTCTCTGTTGCAAGCCACTCATCTTAACAAACTTTGCCTGTGTTGTCTTCCTATTTTTCCCATGCTACCTTCATGCACTGATCAGCTTTGCCCCAACACAAACTCCTTCATCTCTTTTTGAAACATTTAAGCCTTAACTCCTAATGAGTGATCAAAGGAATACAAAAAGGAAGATAAATTCATGCAGCATGGTAGTGATATATTGAATAGTTTTTTTTTCTAATTTAAATGTTTGGCTCCTGTACTCTTGTCCTGTCTGACAACTTCTCTGCTTCTGTTACCCTGAATTTATGCATCTCCATTTGTCACATCTTTCTTCCTTTTATTCTTCTTCAGTAATTCTCAGGCATTGTTCATCTTTGGAGGTCAAGTTCTTAATCTGTCTTTTAAGTATGATCAGTTCAGCCTTAAAGATTTTGTTTGTTTGTTTACTTGCTTTGTATTATTTACACTCTCCAGCTCTTTCTGTCTTGGAGGGAAGAATTAGTATAGAGGTGAAGGATTTGGTCTCTGAAGTCAGACTTCTCAGGTTGGATCCTTGATTTTACCAATTATTTTATAAATTGAAGAAATGAACTTCATTGCTTCGGTTTCCATCTTCTTATCTGTAAAATGGGGATAAAAGAGCTGCTATCATAATCTTATCTTTATGTGACTAATCCTTTAAAAATCTCTGGGCAATCTATGGGGCCTCTGGTAGTGGCACAGTATTTATCCCTAGTATATGAATGGATTTTGGGAGTCCATTCCACACAGATGGATACTCTTTCAGACTGAACACATGGGGGAGGGTCTAGGTCCTGTTTCAAATGATATAACAGACTTTGAAGATTCCCCATGGAATGCCTCACCCTCCCTGGAGATCAGAAAAAGAGTTAGGATAGGGGGTTAGTCAGGGGCAGGAGAGGATGGGAGGTACAGGGAACTGGGATTGACATGTAAAACAAGCTTGTTTCTAATTTAAAGAAAATAATAATAAAAATCTCTTAGAATAAAAGCTTGTATTCAGTGGCCACTATTAAAAATTGTTAAATAAATTAAATGGCAAGTATTTTTCACCATGAAGAACTATTGTGCTCATCGGGCCATGGTGGCATACACCTTTAGTCCCAGTATTCTGGAGGCAGAGGCAGGCAGATCTCTGCGAGTTCAAGACCAGCCTGATCTACAGGAGATACTTCCAGGACAGCCTCCAAAGCCATAGAGAAACCCTGTCTCAAAAACACAAACACTTTTCTGAGCAACCGCCATACTAATTTCCAGAGTGGTCTTACAAGTTCACACCTCAAGATCCAGCCATTCCATGTTCATACAACAAGGACATATGTTCAACCATGTTCATAACAGCATTGTTTGTAATAGCCAGAAACTGGAAGCAACCTAGATGCCCCTCAACTTCAGAATGGATTGAGAAAATGTGGTACATTTATACAATGGAGTACTACTCAGCAGAAAAAAGCAATGGAATCTTGAAATTCGCAGGCAAATGGATGGAATTAGAAGAAACCATCCTAAGTGAGGTAACCCAGTCACAAAAAGACAAACATGGTATGTACTCACTCATATATGAATTTTAGAAATAGAGAAAAGGTTTACCAGCCTATAATCCTCTTCACCAAAGAAACTAGAAAACATGAAGGACTCTAAAGGATAAATAGACCCCAGGAATGGGAAGTGGCATGAACTCCTGAGCTAACTGGGAGCATGAGGGGAGTGGAGGGGGAGCTGCCAGAATGAGAGCAGGTGAAGAAGAGAGGAGGAAATGGAGGAGCAGAAATATTGAGTTGGGGGAAGAATAGAGGAGAGCAGAATGAGAGATACCATATTAGAGGGAGCCATTATAGGTCCAAGAAGAGATCTGGAACTAGGGAGATCTCCAGAGACCTACAAGATGACACAATCTGACAATCCAGGCAATGGAGGAGAGGATAACCTAAAAGCCCCTCCCTTAAAATGAGATTGATGACTAGTTTTTATGCCATCCTAGAGCCCTCATCCAGTGGCTGATGGAAGCAGAGACAGACATCCACAGAAATACACTGAGCTGAAATCTGGAATTTAGTTGAAGAGAGGGAGGAATGAAGAGTGAAGGGGTCTGTACCAGGTTGGAGAAACTGACAGAAACAGTGGGCCTGAACAAGGGAGAGCACTTTGACCCCAGATGCTATAGGGGGGGGTGGGGAGGAGGGATGGGAGTGAGGGGAGGGAGAGGGATAAGGGACTTACATGTGAAACAAGTTTGTTCCCTAACTTGAATTAATAGAAAAAAAGAAACACACACACACACAAAAGAAAGAAAGAAAGAAAGAAAGAAAGAAAGAAAGAAAGAAAGAAAGAAAGAAAGAAAGAAAGAAAGAAGGAAAGAAAAAAGGAAGGAAGGGAGGGAGGAAGGAAAGAATGAAAGAAAGGCTATTGTGCTGGCAGGATGACTGACTAAAGATAAACAAATGTAGAAACAAGCTGAATAGGAGAAACAGAAACAGATTTGGTGCAGAGCAGAGAAAGGGATTGAAGGTAAAAACATTTTTTTAATTATTGAAAATAGATTCTTTTCCTTATAATATATTCCGATCATGGTTCCCTCACCCAATCCTTCACAGATCCTTTCAACCCCAACATCAAACCAAATCTGTACTCTCATATTCTCCCTTATTAGAAAACAAACAGGCAGCTAAAACAAACACACAAACCAGAATAAGACAAGAAAATGAACAGAAACAAAAGATCATAGAAAAAGCACACACACACACACACACACACACAAACATATAGAGGCAGAGACACTCTTACCTGCACAGCCCACACAGAAATCCATTGAAAACACAAAACCTGAAAACATAATACCATAATACAATAAACCATATATAATAAAAATACTACATAATATATAAGCTAATGGCCTGTAATGGTTTAAAAAAATAAAGAAAATGCCCAGACAAAGTGTTATGAGACAAAAAAAAAAAAACCATCCAAACATTTTTTTTCTGTGTGTGTTTTTAAGGCCTTCCTTGGCTGCCTTCCTGTTATTGTCAGTTAAATCATTTAAGAGTGAGGAGCAGGCTGATCAGTATGTGCAGAAAAGAGCAGGACAATCAAGTACACTTGTGCACAATAAAGTCATTGTGTGCACAATAAAGTCATTGTAGACACAATAACATACTGTACACACTGTCTAGGACAAAAAAAAAAAACCTCAAAAATGGATTCTGAAAGCTTTTTTTTTTTTTAACCACAAATGACAAATGTTTGTGAAAACAGACATGTTTAACCTGATTCAAACATTGTAGGATATATACACATATCAAAACATCACTTGACACCCCATTAATATTTATGTATCTGTTAAAAGGAAATTTAAAATTATAATAAGAGCAAGGCATAGCTGATTCTATTACAAGATGTGGGCTAGATCCAGGAAACATTTAAGAAGAGTGATGGTGAAGAGAACAGGAAGGGGGTATAGGAATGGAAAAACCTCAGAAGGATTAGGCAAGGATTTTAAATTAGAGCTGGAGAAGGATGAAGGAAATCAGGGTCTCATGATACCCAGGATAGGAGCCTGTTATACCACATGTTTAGTGAAAGAGACGCAATAGCAGGCTAGGTAGACCAAAACAGTGGTTGTATTAGAACGTACACTTTATTGTATTTTTTAAAATGTATTTATTTATTGTGTACACAGTGTTCTGGCTTCATGGATATCTTCATGAGAGAAAAAGGCACCAATTCACATTATGGATGGCTATTATCCACCATGTGGTGTCTGGGAATTGAACTCAGGACCTCTGGAATAGTAGCCAGTGCTCTTAATCTCTGGGCCATCTCTCCAACCCCATGTTACAGTATCACCAAATATGTGAACAACATTTAGACAGTAGTAGTAGACATTAGACATTAAAATATGACAAACAAATACATTTTAAAAGAATTTTCTCTGAACAATAAATCCTAAACTTTGCTTATCTCCCTTCAAATGTTCTCTGATAGTCCACAAAGTCAGAACGTCTTACTACAGGACTCAAAGTGTACATATAAGCTTCTTGTTGCTGCTGCTGTCATTAGTTTTAATTTTGTTTATATGAGTGTTTTATTTGAAAAGAAGTATATGATGAAAAAGTTTTATAAAATATATGTATATGTATATAATATGTTCTTTACTTTGTTAGAGTTTTGTGTTCACATCCACCATTCAAGAGAAATCAGTGTCTCATTCAACCATTCTTTTAGCAAGTCTGCAATGAGACTCCTTTATCAGCCAGACACAATGTTATATAGTAGCAATCAGGAGATGTTTAAACACTTCCTGACCTCATACTCCGGAATTCCTACACAGGAAAAATGAGTAATTAAAATAGAATGCAGCAGTCTAACTGAGATCAGCAGATACATCATACTACGGAGGGCAGAGTTGTTCATCAAATCAATAACTTCATCCATATAACACTCTGTCACTCTCATTGTTATGGCTTCTATCCTCATAGAGTGGGGTGTCTTCACTCTCCTGGATTTATTCTAATGGCTCAAGTGCTTTGGAATAACAATGCTTCACTTTCCTTTTCATTTCATTCATGGGTTGGCTTTGCACTGCATCAACATAGCCAAGCTGAAACTGTTTTCCATAAATCCTCTCCCTGTACATATGGTTCCATTAGGCTTTGCCATAAAACAAACTTAATCAGGGCATGGAGGGGTGTGAAAAGGAGACAGCAGCCATTATCTTCTGAAGTTCACTGTAGAGCATCAGTGGTCGCCATAGCTCTTGCACCTTGCTGCTTACCTGCCGATTTTTCCCTGCAGGTGTATCAGCAAATCAGGCCTGTAGCTCCTGTTAGTCTTGAACATTATCTGTGTCCTGTGTCCTGTTTCCTGTTTCCTCAGTAAATACATGGTTAAGATTAGTTCGTCCACAATGCATACACTGTCTCTGATATTCTAGAAAGAACTCTGTGCAAAACAAACCAACACTCTTCTACAACTGACCAAGGACTTAGCTAGGATTCATGGACAAGCCCCTTCTCTACCCAGGACAAGTCCAGAGACAAACCATTCATATTCATGTTCTTCATTTTATAAAGGATAAGATGAGCATTTTATGTGCATTGGTGAATAGGAACAAAATGCTTGCTAACCAAACTTTTTTGAGATTTTCTCTTTTTCAGGGTCCTTGACTGAAACAACAAGCATACAATGCCGTTATAAAGACACTTTTGGGCAAAACATTCTTAAGTCTACTCTATACCCTATTTCATTTCACTCATCCACTTCCCTTTTCTTCTACTTTGTATTTCCATCTCTAAAATGAAACTCTTAGAATTCATGGAGACCTTAAGGTCATAGATTTTTTTCTTTCTGATGCAAACCTCCCTCCGTATTCCCTTTCCAGTAACCATTTTGCCAAAGTAAATATCACAATAGACAAAGCTGTGCAGGCAAGAAAGACATTATCCAATTCTACTGCAGTTGAGGAGGAAGACAAGCTTCATTCAACACAATCAGAAGCCCAAGGGTGAGCTGGGGAAGGTACTAGAGAATACATGTCCACCAAAGATTTATTCCTGAGTGTGCACATATTTCTTTGTGACTAGTAAGTCTCTCTTTGCTAACAGACTCCTGGAAATTAGGTTTCCATACTCTCACACACAAGAGAAAGTGGCTATTCTCCTTCCATGTTTACATTTCAAAGAGAGAAAGAAGATATTTCCTAGATGCTGTAATTGGCTGTAAGCTACAAAGTTGCATAGGTTTCAAAGAAGCAGGTAAAAAAATTGTATACCTTGAAATAGTCTAATGTAAGTATTCCAAAGTAGGTCAAGTCACAATTAGGAAAAAGCCTGTTTGAAGCTTAGTCAAGCAGAACGGAGAAGGGAAAAAGCTGAGGAGTCTTGGTGTCTTACTTAGGGTTCCTATTGCTGTGAAGAGATGACCAAGGAAACTCTGATAAAGGAAAACATTTAATTGGGGCTGGCTTAAAGATCAGGGTTTTAGTCCACTATTATCATGGTGGAAAGCAAGGCCGCATACAGGCAGACATGATGCTAGAGAAGAAGCTAAGTTTTCTTACATCTTGACTCACAGGCAACAGGAAGTGGTCTGTCTCACTGGGTGTGGCTGAAGCATGTATGAGACCTCAAAACTTGCCTCCACATTAACATATTCCTCCAACAAGACCATACCCACTCCAAGGCCATACTTCTTCACAGCATTGCTCCCTTCAGGGGACATTTTCTTTCAAACCATCACACTTGGTCACTCTAAAGTCAACTCCTAAAGTCATCCTCACTAAACCCAGATGTTTGTTCTTCACCCTCTCTCTTCTCCTGTTGAATCTTTTCCTCCACTTTGCTGGATCATGGGTTAGCCCTCCCAGCAGCTCTGGGACAAAGTACAACAGGTTTTCCAGAATGTTACTCAGTGTTGGAAGCCATATCAAAAGTGTGTGGCTGCAGCTTTTACTTTTTTATCTTTCTTCCCTTTGTTCTAGTTATGTAGTCAGTCCTGCTGACCAGAATATTTTCCCTGTATAGTATCTCAGGCCACTCTCATGAATGAAGGACAAAAATATTACTCACCAGATCCTTTACTGTGACATATTAATGGCAACATGGTACTAAGTATCATGGTACTTAGTTACTAAGTAACTAAGTAAGTTAGTTACTCTGAGTCCATGGCAGACACCTAACATGCCTCCTTAAGTGACAAATCTTAACTTCCAACATCTTCAAGATAAGTTTTGAATATCTCCAATCAACCTGATATAGCAGAATGACTTTTTATGCCATGAATGATAAAATATAGAAAATATACTCATTATAAACAAATAACTTAATAGATTTTCAAATAGTTACAGAACTCTTTTCTGTAAATCCTTTTGCCATCTTATGAACTGTTCCATAGGAAGAATGGTGGGAGGTGTTAAATGATTTTTTCCCTCTCTAGTGAATGGTTTCTCCTCCCATCCAGAAAAGAATCTCTCCAATTCAATCACTAGTCTTAAGAAATTCTGATAATCCCAGGATGCCAAATGATAGTGGTCATTGCCTCTGTTTCCCATCGTTATTCTCAACGTGCCACTGTGTTTCTGTGTCAGGGCTGATTCCCACCCACTACATCCTGCTAACATTCATTACAAAACAGGTTTCTTCCTACTCTGTAGACATCAAATTCAATCAAGCCTCAAGTACCAGAACTAGTTCTATTTCTCTGTTTACTGATTTGTGACCTCACCACCTGCTGTAGAACATTGTTACGACCACAACTCACCTTCTTGCTTTAGAGTTTTTACTTTAAGTCAGTCTTATAAATCACGAATGTAAAAGTCAAGCTAAGCTAGCAAATGCACCAGATCCCTGACTCTGAAAACATCAAAGACTCTTCCTTGATACAGAAATATAAAGTTTGAATCCCTAAGCATGAACATCAAAGCCTTTCCTTCTTCATGCTAATCTCTCTCAAGATTCTAGTCTTCTTTATATTTGTGGTCCAAAAAGTCACAGAAGAAAGACAATTATATATGTACATGGCTAGTAATATCTAGATGGATCATGTTTAATAATTTTCATACCTTACCAAATAATGAAATGCAAGCAACTGAAAGTAAAGAGACAATGGAATGAGAATATAATAATTAAAAGGCATAATGATCAGCAAAGACTTTCCTTTCAACCACAAAACAGGTATTGTAGTAGATGATCATATGTTTCTTTGCTTTGCTGTGCATATATTTACACATAGTTTTTACTTTTTTTCTGTCTCCTTATCTTTTGCTGATCATTACACATAAAATATAATTACAAGATGTAAACATACAATTTAGCTATTAATATGCAATGTCTCTTTCATAGATTTGATAGGCTATGACTAAATCAGAAAAGGAATGAATATTATGCAGCAGTTCACAGCATAATGGTCAGAAATAATGTATATTCCTACTGCAACTTTCTACTAAATATAGTTTCCCATTACATTGAAACACATTATTATTATCATTGTTGGTTAAAAAGTAAACAGTGATGCAAACCCCCATACAAATAAATAGAAACTAAATATTTCCTGGCCTTGATAGCTGCTTCAATTCAGTTTTTTTTTCTCTTTTATTTTTTTTTCCTTTACAGAAACACCAGGTGCTTTAACATGTTGAGGTTGGTAAAACAGATTAGAATTAAAGTCCACCTTACCTTCTCATGACCCACTTGTCTCTGCCTATCTGTGATTTGTTTATCTCCTAAAGCATAAGGGGAGACTATCTCTAAAATTCTCTTACTCAAGAAAGAAATTCCATCCCAAAATAGAATGGTCTTAAACCACTTTTCTAGGAATGTCATCAAATAGCCAAGAATATTAATCACTGGAACTGAGTAGAGATAGGAAGTCATCACTGATTCAGACAGATTTTTCATCTGTTCTCCCAAGGAAGCTATATGGATTAATTAGGAGACAATCTGCCTAAGATACCCTATACCCCTACATGTCCCAGAGTCCAGAGAAACCTTGTCACAAACTGTTGTTGATCCAAGGTTACAGTTTCCCCCAACTGAAAACTTTTACCCACCATTTGAATGGCCTATCCAATCTATTTCCCTTTCCCCTGAAAAGTGTTAATATGTTTCTTCACCCCCTGGATTATGGGCACTGGTTCTACATAGTCTCTTTTGCTTTTTCATATTAGTGAATTTTTACAACCTTTCTCCTATGAACTTACTGACATGTTACTAGAGAGACTCAAACTTCCAAAGAGGGAAGAGGAGTTCTTCCCACTCCCTCAGGGGCAGATTATTTTTGTCTGGCAGCAGATGTGGAGTTTTATAGTTTTTCTTAGCAAATCATTAATCCTCTCACTAAAGGTAATTCTAATATTTAGCACTGATTTTCTGAAATCTCTGACTTCTCAGATAAACAATTTCTTTTTCTGATTATTATACCTCTTTTTTCCCAAACTTTGTGCATAAGTTATTTAGAAATAAAAGGAGCTTGGCATAAAGATAACCTTTATTAGAAAAACTCCAGCCAAATGCAAGCCGAGCATGCCAAGAGCGGCGAGGCAGGCAGGCCAGAGTGAAGATGCCCCCATGTGTGTAGCAGCCCTTTAAAAACTTATCATGAGTCAGGCTGTCCTCACCTTGATCACACCCTGACAGGTGTGGTCAGGCACACCTGTAGCCAGCTTCTAGTAGGCATGGTTTACACTATGCCCTACAATAAGTCTTTATTAAATTCTTATCATATTAAAACATATTTGACAATCTCTATCTTCCTGAGCTAATTATAATTGATATATGCTGTGAGAGAAAGTTCTGTGATTCAGGACGACAGGAGGCTGTGTCTTCTCTAAAAATAAAACAGTGTGTTGAGTAATGAGGATGAGGAGGAGAGAGGCCTCTCCACTAGGATTTAAGGGTGAGGAAAAGTCAGTTGTGCTAGAGGCTTCAGGCTTCCAGAACAAAGCACTAAACTGTTAGTGCTTTGGAACAAAAAAATGTGTAATATCTAAGTTCCAGAGGCTGAATCTGAACTCTAGGTTTTGGCAAAGATACCTACCCATTCTTACTAAGCAGACTTTTTAGTTCCATCTTATGTTTAGCAACAGTACTTGGTAATCCTTGGCATGTGGACACATCATGCCAGTTCAAAGCAGTCTTCTCCCTACATGCCTTGCACAAATTCAGAAGCATAATCCTGTGTCTTTATCATTTATTTTATAAGAGTATAATGGATTAGAGTACATCCTAAAGGCCTTTGCTAGATCTTACTACAAAATAAGATCACACTCTGTTTTCTTGCCTTAAATTTTAACATATCTGGGAGGACTAATTAGTCAACAGTAACAGAAAACTGGAGGGGAAGAAGAAGGGTATCTACTGCAGAAGGGGCATCCAGCATGAAGCATCCCATTCTAGGAAGGAAGAATTATTACAGGATCAACAATTTGTTCTATCTGGAAAATAAAAACCTAGAAGAGTGTGAGATGCCCAAGGAGAGAGAGATAAGGTAGGACAATGAGTCACAGCAAAATGCTGGTAATGGGAATCCAAGCAATTGCTTCAAAATGAGAAGTGATAGGATCTGATCTCTGTTTTTGGAAGACCATTTTGGGTACAACTCTATGGTATGGATTGCAAGGGTGGGGTCCATAAAATTTTACATAAATCAAGGAGAAATCTTTAAAATCAAAAGACATTATAAGTATGACAGTTAAAATTTGAACTGAAAACTGAACAAATGTTCATAACATGTATAGAAGAATCATCACCATTATCATGAGTTCTAAATTCACTAAGGAAAAATAACTAACCTAAAAAATTAAGAAAAGAATCAGAGTGAACAATTCTTGGATGGCATGTGGAGGTGGGCAACATCAAATGAGGCCATAAAATTTTACTAAGCCTTACGAGTATGAAAAACAGATAAAATTTTAATGCATCAATTTTAAAAGTTTAACTATAATAGATGAAAGCACAGTGTTATTGGACACATGACTAAGGTTAGATACTTTAGAATTAAATTTAGAAACTCCACACTATATTCAATATTTAAAATGCACTTTTTCTACATCTATCATATTGAGTATGTATGCCCCCAAAGATGTATGTACCATGACATGTAATAAAGTGATACATAAGTGTACATTTACATATATTCATAGAAAACAAAGGAACTGATTTCCATAAGGACATACTGAGATACACAAAATAAACAGATAAAGATAAAAGACAGACTTCATATTAGCTATAATAGCTATCTCTGGAGGGTAAGTATATTTGAAAATCTCCAAATTCAAAAGGAATGCTACTTCATTGTTTCCATTTCCTAGATCAGTACAATGAATCTTTTATATAAACAATGTGAGAGAGCTTAACAGAATAGACTCACTGCCTGGCTAATGTATAGGTAACCTTGAGCAAACTACATGATTTCTCTGTTTCTCAGAGTATTTATCTCTTATATGGAGATAGGACTTGAAATTGCTTATGCATTGTTTTGACTATATTTGATAATTAGCTAAGTGTATATAATTGTGTATGCTTATGTGTGAAGATTTCAAGGTTTTGACACACGCTCTAGTACATGAAACTTTTCATGTAAATTTTAAAGTACTTCAAAATTTCACTGTTATTTCAAAGAATTCGAGTGTTGCCAATTTTGGAAAATAAGATATAAAGCTAATACAAATATGTATGGCCTATTTTTACTATTTCAGAGAGGATTACTTTATATTGTTTCAATGATGAAGAAACTAGCTGGAGATAATGGACTTCGAGCTTCAGAGTTTGCTGGGTTCAGAGGAGTTTTAAGGATGTGTCAGTGAAGAAAATATCTCTGGTTGGCTTAGATCATTCATTTAACTATGTTGAAGGAGAAGAGCATGAAGCGTGAAAGGTTGCTTTGAATTCTGAGCTTAGGGGTTGGCAAAGGATCTTTGAAGCTAAGAAGAATCTGGGATGCTCTCTGAGCAAAGGGATACATGGTACACTGGCTGTTCCAGGGAGACTTTTCTGCCCTTGACTTCAGAGATGAAACCAAAACAAGCAGGTCTGTCATGGCTTTAGCAGCTATTTGTATATGAACTAAAATCATTAGAGAGGGAAAGAAACTGAAGACAAGTAGTTTTGGCCTTTCCTCCTTTGTGGAAATCCTTGCCTGATCCACAGTGAAGTAGCCAGGCTCAGGATAAAATATCAGGAAATTCAGTTATGTTTGGATTTCAGATAAACAACAAAATACCATTGAATGTACTCCCACTACATCCTGCTCTATATACTGAAAACATTGGAGCTACATGATACTTGTCCTTGGGTTCAGATATCATCCTTCAATAGAAGGTGTGCTATCTCTTCCTTATCCCTAACATACCAGTTATCTCCTATTGGGAAAAAAGGTAATGAAAGCCACTAAGCAGTTACTAGTTCACAGAAATAATTAAATCCTGCAACTGGTACAGGCAAAGGGCCTGTCCATATCTTATGACAGGGGAATATTCTTAGGCTTATCCCAAATATTTACAGGAAAGATTGATCTCTGAGAACACCATTTCTGTTCACCTAAGCTTCTCCCTTATTCTAGCATCTAACCACTTATAAGACATATATGTTCTCCCGAGGAACTGAGAGAATCTTGCAGTCATTTTAGTCCATAAATTTTTGTTTTTGATTATTGTTTCCATGCAAATTTAGCCCTTTTATGCTTGTGGGGTTTTCTCCTCTATTTTACTCCAGTTTTCTAGGCCCTTGATAATGCATATGGTGTGACCTGGCCATCAACCCAGCCAGAAAACCTACAATTTGTCCTGCCTGGAAGATGTACTGGGATAATGGTAATGCAGAACATGAGGAAGTTCCAATGACTAGTCCAACAAGAGGGTCCTATTCCTGACAATGCCTTAATTGCCAGGAACCAGAGGCTGAATAGCAGAGACCTAGGATAGTACCAAACACAGCTGGCAAAAAAGAAAAGAATAAAATCAATGGAATGATTCTTGGTATTCTGCCATACTCATCCACAGGTGCCTAGCCCAATCATCATTGGAAAGGCTTTCTTCAGAAACTGATAGTAGCAGATGCAGAGACCCACGTCAGAGTTCAAGAATCTCAAAGAAGAGGTAGGGGACATTTTGGAGTAGCTGGGGGCATGCAGAGGACACTAGGAGAATAAGGACCACAGAATCAACTAAGCAAGCTCACAGAGACTGAATCGAAAAATCACAGAGCCTGTGTGGGTATGAGATAGGTCCTTTCCCTATACCTTATAGATGTATGAATTGATTTTCTTGTGGTACTAATGGTGGGAGTGGGGGTGTTCCTGACTCTTTTGCCTGCTCTTGGGACCATTTTCCCCTTCCTGGTTGTCTCATTCAGCTTTGATATGAGGGTGTGTGCATAGTCCTATGGTAACTTATTATGCAGTGTTTGGGTGATATCCCTGGGAGTCCTGCTCATTTCTGAAGGGATACAGGAGAAGTAAGTAGATCTGAGGGAGAGGGAAATATGTATGTGGGGGGGGGGATATAGAGGAGTGGAGGGAGGGGTAATTGAAGTCAGGTGTAATGTATGAGAGAAGAATACATTTTTAAAATTTTCAAAATGTTTATTTATAGTTCGAGGCCAGCCTGGTCTACAAAGTGAGTTCCAGGACAGCTGTATGCCTACAGGCCAGAAGAGGGCAACAGACCTCATTGTTGTGATCTGCCATGTTGGTACTGGGAATTGAACTCAGGACATCTGAAAGAGCAGCCAGTGCTCTTAACCTCTAAGCCATCTCTCTAGCCCCTTCTTTAAAGAATTTCATAGCTTATTATTTTTTATTTTATTTATTTTTTATTAGTTCAAAATAGGAACAAGCTTGTTTCACATGTCAATCCCTTCTTCCTCTCCCTCCCCTCACCCTCACTCCCTCCTACCCCACCCTGACCTACCCCCTAACCCATCCACCCTCCACTTCCCAGGCAGGGTAGGGCCCTCAATGGGGGCTCTGCAAAGTCCACCACACCATCCTGGGCTGGGCCTAGGCTTTTCCCCATGTGTCCAGGGCAAGAATGCATCCCTTCACATGGGTGGGCTCTCAAAGTCTCTTCTTACACCAGGGAAAAATACTAATCCACTACCAGGGGCCTCCTAGAGTGCCGAGGCCTCCTCATTGACATCCATGTTCAGGGGTCTGCATCAGTCCTGTATTGGCCTCCCAGACAGCATCTGGGGTCTATGTGTTTCCCCCTTGTTCAGGCCAGCTGTTTCTGTGGGTTTCTCCAACGTGGTACAGACCCCTTCGCTCTTCATTCCTCCCTCTCTGCAACTAAGTTCCAGAGGTCAGTTCAGTGTGTATCTGTGGATGTCTGCCTCTGCTTTCATCAGCCACTGGATGAGGGCTCTAGGATGGCATAAAAACTAGTCATCAATCTCATTTTAAGGGAAGGATGTTTAGGTTATACTCTCCACCATTGCCTGGATTGTCAGTTCATGTCATCCTTGTAGATCTCTGGAAATCTCCCTAGTGCCAGATCTCTTTTTGGACCTATAATGGCTCCCTCTAATATGGTATCTCTCATCCTGCTCTCCTCTATTCTTTCCCCAACTCAATATTTCTGCTCCTCCATTTCCTCCTCTCCTCTTCACCTGCTCTCATTCTGGCAGCTCCCCCTCTACTCCCCTCATGCTCCCAATTAGCTCAGGAGTTCATGCCACTTCCCATTCCTGGGGTCTATTTATCCCTTAGAGTACTTCATGTTTCCTAATTTCTTTGGTGAAGAGGATTGTAGACTGGTAATCCTTTTCTCTATTTCTAAAATTCATATATGAGTGAGAACATACCATGTTTGCCTTTTTGTGACTGGGTTACCTCACTCAGGATGGTTTCTTCTAGTTCCATCCATTTGCCTGCCAATTTCAAGGTTCCATTGATTTTTTTCTGCTGAGTACTACTCCATTGTATAAATATACCACATTTTCTCTATCCATTCTTCAGTTGAGTGTCATCTAGGTTGCTTCCAGGTTCTGGTTATTACAAACAAAAAAGAAAAGAAAAGAAAAGAAAAGAAAAGAAAAGAAAAGAAAGAAATGTTTCTTAAAAAAAAGTCTAAGAGTTGGACCTTGGGTAAGTTATAATCAGTCCCTACAATCAGTCGCTAGGAAGCCATGGATAAACAGTCATTTCACTGAGAATGTGGCCTCTAAAGGTCTTAGGTACCTAACTGGTGGGAGGTGACAGAGCTATACATCATGGTCACCACACTCATGATATTCAAAGGGCTGTTGAAGAGAAAGGCAAAATACTGATGCACAATGTCAAGATTTCATTTCTGAAATTAACAAAATGGGAGTTTAATTTCTAAAAATGAAACTGAATTTCTAGGTTTTCAGGACATCTACAACAACTCACAAACTAGAACTTCTATCAAGCATAAGTAATGAAGACATATAAAACCAACCAGTTCATAACACAACTCAGAAATTCCAAGAATCCTGTTTTTTCCTAATGCCTATACTTTGGGGATAATAAAAAGAACTTAGAAAAATTCAAAATGTTTGCAAAGCTGAGCTTTAAATTGTGTCTCTCAGTCCCTCAGCCTATCCCTCCTTCTTTCTAAACAGTGATGATACTCAGGCTCTCTGCAGGGGTGAAATGAGTAGAAAAGGCATTTTCAGTCTGATAGTTGATTTCGTTCTTGATAGATTTGGGTTACTTAAGGCTTTTTACAATGTAGTATTTGGTTCCAAGCCACTCTGTCTTTTTAATTCAGTAGAAATTAGAATTTAGATATTAGAAATTCAGTAATGCACTTCAGAGTTAGACTTCCTTTAGTGCCTGTGATCTCTGCCTAAAAACCAGTTGATTCTGGCCTGAGATAATCTACCTGTAACCACAGAAGCCACCACACTGTCACTGTCATATTATACATTTCCCTTTAAAAGAATTTTCCTGCCAAGACATAAAGTGACAATATCAGCATCTTGTAAACAGGCTAGGCATTCTTTTGGCTACAATGGTTTTCATTGTTGCTTGTTCCCATTTGCAAAGTAGGCATCATTATTTTAGTTCTGTTGTAATTATCATAGTACTTTCTGACTTAGAAAGTTAGTCAAGCAAACAAAACACTTTATATATGTCAAGCAAAAATCAATTTAATAGCAATGTGACTAGTGGGATCAGTATCCCCTTCTCTTTAACTGGATTGTCTTGCATCTCCCTCAACAATATAACAAGGGATCTTTTATGATTCCCAAATCCAAATCACAGAAATTCATGCTTATGTTCATTTTACTTTGGTTTTTCCCCATTAGGGAAACCAGATGTAATGTAAAATGACTAACCTTGCCAAGAGTGCCATATAGACAAGCCGGCTGACAAGCAACATCAAGTGTGAACCATATAAGTGAGCCACCAAGGATATCTAGCCTATTTTCTCCTTCATAGCATCTCACTGGAGCCATAGAGGAGACTCCGGCAGAAACTAGATGCCCATACCTTCTCAAATTTCTAACATAAAATTATGAGCACAGTAATGTGGTTTTTTTAACCTACTCTGTTGGGAATCATTTTCTTTTGTCATAGCAATAAGAATAATATATGTCAGATGCTTATGAAACTCCTAGAAAGAATCTCTGTTCCCACAAAGGAAAATGGAATTACCACAGAGGCTTTTCTCCCCATCATAAAATAAAAAACTAAATTATTGGTAAAGGAAAAAAATATGTGTGTATATATAGTTTACTACCATGGGGATGAAAGGCTGTCTGATTCCCTGATAAAGGACCAACAATGAGGAACCTCCTCTGATTACTAAAGCCCAGTCACCAGCTGTTCTTTCCTGCCTATGGGTCTAGAATGGCATGAAAGGAACCCAGAGGCCTCCCCTGTATAGACAAAATGGGGATAGCAAAAAGGATTCTTGGATGTAAAGACAATCAGAATTTCTAAGGCAGACTACTAGAAAAGAGGTCTTATTTGGAGATAGTGTCAGTGGGCTATGAAGGTTTGATTTCTATGGACTAGGTAGTTAAATGTAAATAGCAATCAAGTCACATAACTTCTGATGCTCAGTGATTGGAATAGTTCCCACTTTCATCATCTATAACAGAAACAAATCAAATTTCCTGTCAATTATCATTTCTTCTGAAAGATACTGACTAAAAATATGTGTATAAGTTAGACCTAACCAAAAGCTACAAAGTACTATAAAATTTAAAGTGATATACTATAATTCAGCAAAAATTGCAAGTTACAGAAAGAAGCAGGAAACTACAGCCTGTGAGAAGAAGCCAGTTAATTAATAGGATCGGAGCAAGAAACAAAAGACTGAGGTAGTTAAACCTTGGATTACAAACCTTATACAAATAAGGATGTGAAAGAAAACACAAACAGGCTAAGAAACAAGGGGAGAAAGCTATTGAAAAGATTCAAATGGAAATTGAGAGATAAAAATATAATATTGAATGAAATAACGGCAAGTTAATCATCAGAACAGACGTATCAGAAGTATCAGAAGAAAAGATAAGTGAAGCTAAGGAGAGAACAATAAAACTACTAAGAATAAGGGCCACAGAGGAAAATAACCAAAGAACTCAGCTCCTTGCCAGCTTGCCTGTGTCCTGTGGCACAGTATTAATGTAACATGTGACTGCATGAAGTCTTAGAAAGCAAGAGTATGAGTAAAGAAAAAAAATGTTGAAGAAATAACTTCTGCAATATCGAATCCAATGAAAACTGTAATCCTGGAGATTGAAGAGGCTGAAAAAAAGCCTGAGGAGAAAAGAGAAAAATCTTAAATCAGCTACAGGAGATGTCACCCACCCCACTTTCTCTTGTGCTGCTGCTGTTGCTATTTTATTTTGTCAAGGTATAACATATTGATATATTTATATGGATTGTTAAAAGGAAGAAATATCAATGACAATTTTGTCTCCAGATTAAGAATGTTCTAAAGGTGAGGACAAAATAATGACTTTTACAACCCAAATGAACCAGCAGAACACATCACTAATATGACTGTAGTACAAGAATTTATAAAAGAATTCTTACAGAGAAATTCAAATGATGAGAGCTGCAATGGCAGCTAAAAGGAGAAGCAGATAGTATAATTTTTCTCAATTGTATGTCAGATCATTGTAGTAAATAGCAAAATAATGCTTTTCAAGACTGTATGATGAGTCAGAACAAAAACAGACCAAAGATTCAGTACAGAAGCCAGAAAGGGTCTCACACTGTGTAAACAAGCATTGTATCATTAAAACGCATGCTGAAAAAGTTAAATACCTGAGAAACAATTAAATAATAACTCATTAACCAACCAATAACCAAATAGTGATAAAATAGAACCCCAGAAAAAATATAATACAAATAATAGGAGAACAAGCAGAAATAGAAAACTAGGAAATAGACATTATGATTAAAATTGCACATGAAACATAACAAATGTAAATATCTATGCATATATATTAAAAGGCACAGAGTGTCATAATAAATAAAAATAAAAGGTCAAGATCCAGCTGTATGAGACTTAAAAATCAAAATATAATGAAAAACCTGGTTTAAAGTGAAAAGTACATGTGTTTGTGTATATCTGTGCATATTCCTGCATATGTTTGTGTACATATGCCTGATCAAATTAGTGTAAAGGAAGGATGCTTCAGTGTAGATACTAATATCTAAACATAATAGGTGGAGCAGAGTATGATTGAAGACACACATGTACAATTCACAGAGAATTCATAACAGTCCTAAGCACGATTCGATCTAGCAACAGAAATTCAAGTTCCATGAAACAGCTACTGAAGAAAGTTAAGAGAATCAGATAAACACTCAATTAGAACTGATGATTTTAACGGTCCTCTATTCTACATTTTCAAAATGAGTCAGCACTTAGAAACTTTAATAATGCCAGTGCACTGTTTCTAATTTTCATCTGCAGGTTATTTCACCCAACAGTTATATATAAAACATGATTTCTTTGCAACCATCCATAAAAATTTCCCAACTTATCACTAACCTCCACAGAAACATCTTTTTAAATGTTTGAAAAAATAAAATCACATAAACAATTGGCAACAAAACAGACATATGAAAAATAAGCTTCAAAATGTTAAAACAAATAACATCTATGTAAATAATTTTAAAATCACAATATGAAATAGAAATATTGTATAAATACACATATTTTGCCTGTAAACCTAAGAGTGGAATTACTGGATCTTGTGATAGACTGATTCCCATTTTCCTGAGGAACCCCCATACTGATTTCCAAAATGGCTGCATGAGTTAGCACTCCCACCAGCAGTGGAGGAGTGATCCCCTTTCTCCACATCCTCTCCAGCAAAAGCTATCATTGGTGTTTTTGATTTTAGCCATTCTGACAGGAGTAAGATGGTATTGCGGAGTTATTTTGATTTGCATTTCCCTGATGGCTAAGGATGTTGAACATGTTAAGTGTCTTTCAGTCATTTTAGATTCCTCCATTGAGAATTCTCTATTTATTTCTGTAACCTACTTTTTAATTGGATTAGTTGGTTGTTTGGAGACTAGCTTCTTGAGTTCATTGTATATTTTGGAAATCAGCCCTCTGTCGTATGTGGGGTTGGTGAATATCTTTTCCCATTCTGTGGGCTACTGTTTTGTTTTGTTGACTGTATCCTTTCCCTTATGAAAACTTCTCAATGGACATCTGCTCAACCATGTTCATAGCAGCATTATCTGTAATAGCCATAATGTGGAAGCAACCTAGATGCCCCTCAATTGAAGAATGGATGGAGAAAATGTGGTACATTTACACAACGAACCACTCAGCAGAAAAAAACAATGGTTTCGTGAAATTTGCAGGCAAATGGATGGAACTAGAAGAAACCATCCTGAGTGAGGTAACCCAGTCACAAAAAGACAAACATAGTATGTACTCACTCATATATGGATTTTAAACATGGAACAAAGGAGTACCAGCCTACAATCCACACCACCAGAGAAGCTAGGAAACAAGGAGGACCCTAAGAGAGACATGCATGGTCCCAGGATAAGCAGAAAAGGACAAGATCTCCTAAGCTAATTGGGAACATGGGAGCAGGGGAGAGGTTGCTGGAAGACAGAGACAGGGAGAAGAGGAAGGGAGAGGATGACACGAGATAGCAGAGAGATTTAGTCAGGGAAAGAATTAAGGAGAGCAAGAAAAGAGATACCATCATAGAGGGAGCCATTATAGGTTTAAAGTGAAATCTGGCACTAGGAAAATGTCCAGAGATCTAGGAGTTTGATCCCAACCAACAATCTAAGCAGTGGTTGACAGGCTATCTTAAATGCCCTTCTCTAATAATGAGATTGATGACTATCATACATGCCATCCTAGAGCCTTCATCCAGTAGCTGATGGAAGCAGAGCCAAACACTGAGATGAACTCTAGAATCCAGTTGCAGAGAGGGAGGAGTAATGAGAAAAGGGGTCAGGACCAGACTGGAGAAACCCATAGGGACAGCAGACCTGAACAAGGGGTTGCTCATGGACCCCAGACTAATAGCTATTCCAGTTCCCCTAAGTAAGGATGTCAGTTTGGAGGGGTCTGGGCAATCTATAGGGCCTCTGGTAGTGGATCAGTATGTATCCATAGTATACAAATGGACTTTGAGAGCCCTCTCCACATAGAGGGATACTCTCTCAGCCTAGACACATGGGGAAGTGCCGAGGCCCTGATCCAAATGATATGACAGACTTTGAAGATTCCCCCATGGAAGGCCTCACCCTCCCTGGGGAGCAGAAAGGGGCTGGGATGGGGGGTGGGGACAAGGAAGGACTGGAGGGAGAGGGAACTGGGATTGACATGTAAAAGAAGCTTGTTTCTAATAAAAAAAGAAAATAGAAATATTTAAAACTGGCAGAAAACATAATACATACAAGTGAAATATGGCTTTTTCTTTTTTTAGAGATTTACTTATGTTGTGTATATTGGTAACTTGTTCTTTTATATTGCTAAGTAACATTCTATTACGTAGTCATACCAACGTTTGTTTTCTTCCATTAATTAGTCAGTAGATGAAATTGTTTCCAGTATGAGGGCTCTGTCTGTACCAATGTGAAAGTCATACATAGTTTTTAGAGTAAACAGCTAGAGCATCTGCACATTGCAAACAATGTTTTTGGCACCCAGAAACTCTTTAAAAATATTTAAAAGTTACAGTTGCTCCTTACTCTCACAGAAGTTGAATATTGTTAAGCAACTTTTTAGTTATTCTAGTTCTATCAATGTGGTCTCCCATTTTACTTTTTATATTCTGATTACATGGCTACTGTTAAGTACCTACTTTTGTTTTTGTAACCTAGGATCAGAATATTACCATATGATAGACTAGAAAAGATCCCATCTAGTTTCTCCAAGTCAACTTATCAACCAAATACTTAACATTCGGAAATAAAGATATGGATTCTTTTTACAGGTTAAGTACATTTCTTCATCTTCACATTTTGGTCCTCTCAAAATAATGATGAAACACAACAACAATGATGAGCCCATATTTATGCCCAGAGAAAATCCTGGATAAATTGAACCCTTGTACAGCCATGAAACAAGACACAGATGAAGACAATGTGGAGAAGTGATTTCCACCTCCTCCTGCTAGTTTTCATTCTGAATACACACATTCTAAGATAAAATGGTTAGAATAGAAGCCGAAGGACTTCAGTAGAAAAAAAGCATTTCAGTATTTTGAGTTCTGTAAAGCAACTGTAAAATTGCTTGCACCTAATATTCTTGGTCCCATTTAAAACAATGAAATTGTTCACATAATTTTTTCCATTGAATGTTGCCAGAATTGTTCTAGGTCCAGGGTCATTTGACCTGATTCATGTCCTCAGAGTTCTAACTCACTTCTTTCCTCCATCATTGCAATTTATTAGCCTCCTTTGCAAAAGTCATTTCAGCTTCTTTTACCTGATATTGATGATTTCTGTAAACTTTTCTGCATCTTTGTTTGAGCTTGCTTTGGATCTATAAGTACCTTGCTGTGTAGTCCTGGGGGAAAGGAAACCTTTATTCAATCATGCTTAACAAGATGCTTGCCACTTTCCAATGCTCCCTTTTTCGATAAATACGAATTTATTTAGCTGGTTTCTTGATTGTTATTGTATTATCATTTCTTTGTCTTCAGTTCATGCCAAATTCTTTCAAATGATCCTTTGTTCACTCTGGAGTTCACCTTTGGCATCTCATCTCAGTAATTGAAATGGTGTGGTGAATTTTCTTAACTACTCAATAATCTTTTCTGCAAGCTACACACACAAAAAAAAAATCTTCAAATAATCATGCACACATATTGAGTTTGTGTCTGTCTGTTCTGCCCTGATCCTGTTCTTTGACAATTTTTCTCTATTATTATTGTTTTGTTGTTAGTTATTATGATCACTACTTTATCCCATTATGATTCTTTACAAAGAATTATGACATTCTTTTTTGCAATTTCCTTTCTTTTCATCTGTCAATAATTTACTGAAATGTTTCATCTTGTGTTTTGAAAGCCTAATTATCTCAAGCATAATACATTTGTTAATGGTTCGATTTAACTCCAGAGATATGCCAAAAAGGAATCTTCAACACACAAGAAGACTGAGGAAAATGGGAAACAGTCCCAGGTGTTTGAGAAGATAATGCAAGCATTTTGTCACAGCACTATAAGACTTTCAACTGAACTCACCTTTCCAACCCATACATATACTTTTAAAAATGTTTTTTTTCCTTTGAGAATTCCATATAATGTATTTTGGTCATATTTGTCTCCTACACCCAACTCTTCTCAGATCCTCCTAAACCTTCCTCCCCACAGAGCTTCATAGCTTCATTCTCTCCCTCATGATCTCATTGCTCTTGCTCTAGCCCAAAAAGTAAAAGTAAAACATCTAGCCGGGTTTTTGTTGACCACTTAGTCCTGGGAATGGTGTGGTCAATATAACAGGTACCACTTTGTTGGGGGAAAAATTATTCTCCTCCCAGCAGCTATCAAATGTCAGTAACTCCTCAGCTATGGGTGGGGCTGCTTACCCACCCCCTCTCCTCCATGCCTAATTTTCTCTGGCTTGAGCCAACATAGGTGTTATGGATGCTGTTATATCTCTGTGAGTTCGTATGTACATCTGCCCAGTCCTGTCTGGAAACCACTGATTCCTTGAAGTTATCTACTGATTCTGGCCATATATGTACATATTTTTGACATCATATCCAAATCCACATGCTTTTCAAACAGATCTCTTCATTAAGACTGATTAACTTTACTTGTGATTCATTCTAATCCCTCCACCATGCCTAGAATGTGACTACAGAAGTCACTTGTTTTCTCTTTTGCATAATTATAACTTCCTCTTGTGGGTGTTTCTCCTCATATAAACTTGACTTTTAAGTTTTTTTATGATTTTTGCATGAGCATAAATTCTCATCTTCTACCTTCTAGGTAGAGCAAAATAAATGCATATATCAATACAAACTCTCTCATTCTTCAAAATTATTCCCCTAAAGCCCATAAGTTTTATGAAGCTTCAAAGTGTGTGTGTGTGTGTAATCTTTCTGTGGCTTAATTTCCAATCACTGATGAAAAAATGGAGAACTCTCTAAGGAGTTTACCCTGTGATGCTTTTTGTGAATTTATGTCATTCTATGGTAGCCATAGCATAGTAAAAGAAAAATTAAGGCTACTGAGGGTTAACTCCCCTTTAAATTTAAACTAGGAGAGCCCTGGAATTCAGTGACAGCTTCATGAGAAGAAATGATAAATTTGATCCTATCAAAGCAGAGACTCCTTCCTGAGACATTTGACATTTTAGAGATCAATCTTGACATTCAAGACATAATAAATCTTGATTCCTTCACAGATGTGAAAATGTGTCTGGTCTCCAGCCTCAGCTCACACCCTGCTTTCAGGAAAGATTATATACATGCATACAGACATATATCTGTGTGTGTGTATATATAAACATATATACATATATACATATAAACACATTGATTTAATTTGCACATATTTGTTATTAAATTACATTTTTAAGAAAGCATGAATTATTTTGGACTTCAGAACACTAACTTTAGGAGTGACCATGAATGTATATACTCAAAGATTACTTGCAATGTCGCTGTCATAAAGCTTGTCAGGACATACCTGTGTCTCACTTAGCATGTGACATTTGAGTTTCTGCTTTGTCCCAATAATACAGATACAGTATTGCATAATATAAATGTTTATCAGCAGTGCAAAGTTTCTGAAACTTCACACATTAAATTCACAGCTATTAAAGGAGAACTCGGAATAGTGAGCCAACTTCCTACATTGTGTGCTTTTTTGCTACCATTATGTGGCATATCTATCCCATGCCAAATGCTTAGGAACTAGGGGAGAAAAAACCTGCATGTTGGATTAAAATAGGAATTGTAAAATTTTAGTATTGTAAGTGCGCTGTCAGAAAAATAGATCAACGTAGTTGAGTCTTTCTACAATGTCAGAATTTATTGACTAACAATGAATTAACAAGTTACAGCAGATTCACTGACTGACAGCAATTTCCCAACTAGTTTTGATTTCCCTTGATATCCAGTCAAGACAAATACAATGATGTTTTTTCTATTCCTGTCTTAATTACCAACATTAACTCTCAGGTCACACACTCCACATCACACAATAAATCTACCTACCTGCATATAAGATTTTTGGATTAGCTGCAAAGGGTTAAAGAGGCTACAGCAAGGCTCAAGAAATTTCAAGGGGTCCTAACTAAAAGCAGGTGGCTGATAGGGATGCAGAAAGAATCTCCCTGAAATAAGATAACAAACTCTGCTAGAGGTCTGTACTGAAGGTTAAACCACAGTGTCAGAGTTTATGTCAGCCTCAGGGATGAGTTGAGCTGCAGAAGCAAAATGCAGGACCCTGGGTGTTGTAAAGAGAAGACACAGGACTTATAGATAACAGAGCCAAGCTAAGGCCCCTGGGATCATCTGGAGTACTCTCTCTGTTTTCCCCTTGCTGTGTATCCTGGATAGTTTACATGACAGATTGCTGGGGACTGCTGCAAGCATAGTACTAGGTGTCTTGTTTATGGTGTCCAAATGAAGGGTTCATGCCCTTCCATCAGTCTGGTGTGCTTGATAAGCTCTTAGTTTTGGCTGTTCTGGTGTGATTTCAGTATGTCTTTGTGCTCATATGATATCAATTAATTTTGATAAATTTAAAAGCTATACGCTGGATCACAGACTACCTGCCAGCAGCCACATTCACAAAGAAAAATGGTTTGACTCTCCCAGAAGCCTTCAACTGCCAAACTCAGCTGGGAGTGGAGACTCTTGGGAACCTCAATCCCACTATTGTTGGGATGTTGACTGGCCTGATTTTGCATGGGTCTTGTTTAGATCTTGAGTAGCTGCTGTGTGTTCCTGAGTGCAATGGGCTGTGTCATATCCAGAAGACAGCATTTGAAAGCACTCCTCCCATTCTCCTACTCTTACACTCTTTCTATCCTCTCTTCTACATTTTGGGTTCAAGCCAGACTGGCCTTACACTCAGAAATTCTCCACTTCAGTACTCAGCCTTATGAGTACTGAGATTATTGGCTACCACCCCTACTTTGGAGTTTTTAAAAAAAATTGACAATCAAATTTTGTAATTATTTTCAACCAAGAATAATTTTCTAAATTCATCTTATCTATAGATGTGATGTTTGTGACCTACTGCCTACATGCTGTCTATGACTGTAATGTCACTCTAGTATTGCAAGCATCACTTGAGCTGCATTTCTGTCACTGTTAATATTTCAATCAAACACTTTTTAGACTGCTATAAAAAGAAACATTCACTGAGCTTCCAAGTTGTGCAAATATAGCTGGAACATAGCAAATGGTCCCAAGGTTAAATATAGCTGTGCAAGGAGGGAAAAAACATTCAAAACAAATCAAAGTTCTTCCCTCACCACACCCACTTCTCTTTGTGATTCAAGCTTCTGGTATTTTTGCCTAATAGCTGTATGTAAAATACTCCTACACTTTGTTCCAAAAGTTAACCTGTTAAATGAAGCATTGTATAGCATACGAGTAAGGGAGCTTTTGAAAGCAATCTAAGATTTACAGTAAGAAAAGCAAAATTGAAATTTTGAAAAAATGGACATTCTTAATATCCTTTTCTCTCAAGTTTATGCTCTTGACTTTTCATTGTACTTTTAAAAGAAAACACATGTCAGGAAGAGAGATGCATAAGAAAGTGTGTGTGATAAGGACTGAAACTATACTTTGAAATATAGCAAGTACAAAAATTTAAGCATAAAGCAACAGCACCCAATCATCCATTTCAACCTCAGGATTATAATCTATCTTTATGCCCCTTTTGTTTGAATAGGAGATAGCTAAAATTCTTTTTGCTTCTGCAGCTTGTTTAAGGAAAAAAATAAAAAAAGAATAATGAAAGTTTGAGTAACTATTACATGAAACAGTTAACATCACTAAGTTACTGAAACACCCCGATGGCTCAGGCCCCCAGGATTTCGGCCCAGGACTTTGGCAACCCCAATTACCAGGCAGAGGCGAAAGCTTGATGCCAACAGCTAGAGGTTTTATTGCAGTTGTTTAATGAGTTAACCCCATGTTAGCTCAGGCCTTTCATCCATCTACCATGGCAGATGGCTGGGAAAAGGCCCCGTGAAACCACGGGACAAAGATCTTATAGGGCAGCATAAGGGGAGTGTCTAGGGGTATGCACAGGCTCAGGATTAGCTTGGAGAACTTGCCCTGTGTTGATTGGTCAACTGGTTATTATGGCCCATAGGCCCTCCCAGGGCAATTGCTATGCTCTGCAGTTCCCATTGCAAGTTCCCATTGCTGTGAACTTGTCCGTAAAGCACACCCAGAGCCATAAAGCATAGCACCACCAGCTAACTTGTGATTGGCTCCTTGCCACGAGGCAGGCATCTGAACTCCTAGTGACCAAGGCAAGGTCAAGGCAACATGTTCTTACATGTTAGGCTGTTATGGCTGCCGAAATGGGGAGCTGGTTCCTTCATTACCACTGTATCAGTCAGAAGTGAAACATTCAAAAATACATGTGTGTGACAAATAATATAACACACACACACACACACACACACACACACACACACACATATATATATATATGCATATATATGCAGTTAATAACAATAGATAAAAAATGTGGCCATAAATTTGAAGGAGATTGGAGGAAATGGGAAGAGAGAAATTTATGGGAAATTTTGGAGGAAGTAAAGGGAAGAGAGAAATGTTATAATTAAATACAATTTCAAAAACTTAAAAAAAAGTAGTTGTCTATTGGGGTCTCTGTAGATGGTTTACCATTTAAGAACCCTTGCTGCTCTCACAGATGACAGAAGTTTGTTTCTCAACATCCTCAAGGTGGCTCACAAACAAGTAAACTCCAATTCCAGGAGATCTAAAATCCTCTTCTAACTTACATAGTCTACTGCACATGCAAGATGCACATGCATACACAGAATCAGGCACCTCATATACACATAAAATGAATACATAAGTACCTGAAAAAGAAGTAGCTTATGTATGAAGCACAGCAAGGTTTCTATTATCATCACTGAGAAGTTTGACATTTCCAAAAATATACAAAAATCTAATCAATGAGAAATTCTTCAGAAAGTGCTGTTCTCAGGAGTGCTACCATAACTTTCCCAAGAAATGGTGCCCCAAATGACCCCGTGCTCATCGAGACTTAAGAACCACTTGATCAGAAGGTGTTGGACTGAAATTTACAGAGCTCCCATGTGTGGGGTTCTTTTTTTTTTTTTTTTTTTTTTTTTTTTTTTTTTTTTTTTTTTACATAGTAAAAGGCATTCGGCATTAAAGCATTTTATTTTAGCACCCTAATATGAACAAATTCTTTGATATACTTAAGCAAAAACCATTTTTTTCTTATTCATGCTTCCTACTTGCCTTGAAAGATTATTAAGGTGAATTTTAAAAAGTTCTGATCTAATAAGTAAACTATGGTCTCTGAAGTGGGAGATTCAAAAGCATACTACGATGAGTATAAGAACATAATTGTGAGAAATATGAACCCCAATTAAAATGAGAAATATTACCCCCAAGCTAGTGCCTTTTGGAGTACCAATCCTCACTTTAATCAAATGTATCTATTTATTACAGCGTGGAGAAACCCTATTATATATTATGCATGTGTATGTGAATTAGAAATGTTTCACAGAGTCTAAATGACCTCTAAGACAGGAATTGTGTTATTATATCTTGCATAAATCCTCAGAATATTTGGAGAAAGGGAAGAGTCTTTCATCCACTTTGACTGTCAAGCAGAATTATTTGGGGGACTAATAGTGCACAGAGCCTGTTGGGGTAATTTTTGGCCCCTGAGCTCTACAATATACAGTGACATATGAGTCCCTGCTTCCCTACATTTTAAGGGACATGTACAGAACACAATTCGGAGCTGTACAATTTCCTGGATAGAAGATGGCAGGCAACGACAACATTTCCTCAAAAGTGTTATATCATATGGAGAAGATACATGTTGACCAAGAAATAAATTCTACAAAGAAGAAATGGCAAAGGTGATTTCCCAAAATGATACATATATGTATTTTATGCCAAAGCAGAAGCGCAAAAGATGGATGGGATCATGTAGTTACTTGTCCAGAAAACATACAAGACAAAGAAAATAGCCATAGTTTGAAGAGAATATAGCCTACACACTTGGTTGAATTCCTCCTTCATATTAGATGATGGTGTGAACTATAATGGAATATAGAAGCCGATAGCTGTTTCTGTTTATCCCTAAACAGAACACCATGCAGAAACATGTTTTGTGGTAGATTAATCTTTAAAAATATCCTGATCAGTAAATAGAGTCTTTAATTGGGTTACAGTGAATGATAAAAGGTTCAGGTGACTTCTGACATGTCTATGGCAGCTAAGGTGACCACTGGCCCTTCCCCTGTTATGACACTAGATAAATGGGCAAGTATATAGGATCAAGAATTTGAAAAAAAAGAATTTGTCAATATGGCCCTGGAAGATATCACAGAGTTTAAAATTACACAAAAAAGAAGTACCCTAAATTAGATCATGCTTTGGCTAAATAGAAATAATACAACAATGCTGGTTCATGAAGCAGGATGAATATAAATCTCTTATTTATTCTATATTCTAACACTTTAAAACCTGTACTATTTATATTTTATAAAGCTAAGTTAAGTGGAAATACTTTGAAAACGTATACCCATGTTTCTAAGGTAATTTTGGGGGTGTGGGGGTGAATAGCTAAACAATTACAGAAAATGATAATCAATACTGATTTTATATGATGATATACAACTGTATCTCATTCAATTTGCAAATTCTTAACTCAGTTCCTAGTGAACTGGCTTCCAATTCCACTAATTGCTATATAAGCCTGTACTGTAAGATGATATCAGTTAGTCTTAGCTTATGTAACAATCTCTACATCCTAAAAAATGTTAATAATATTTAGAAGCGCTTTTATTAAATGCTCAGTTGGAAGTGATGGACTCTGAGGAATCGATTTGATCATTAGGGTTCTAGTATCACTCATACATTAATCCACAGTAGAGTTTACACTGACTTGATACAGGAGGTTATGGGAATTATGAGTTGGGGTCTAGTTGGTGGAAGTAAGTCACTGGGGCTGTGCTTTTGCAGGGTATAACTGATTGACAGGTCCTTCCTCTCATTGTCTATGCTTCTTTTCCACCATAAACTTCCACTACATCCATTCTTCCATGACACTCTATTTTGAAACACAATCCTAGAAGTGAAAGGATCCAGTGACTGTGGTCTGACAGTTCTGAAATCATCAGTCCAAATAGATTTTTTCCCTTATAAGCTAGTTTTTCAGGTACTTTTCTTGGCAACAAAACCTGTATGACACAGGGCACCTGCAGCAAAGTTTATAAACATGTTACCACTTTTCAAGATTTGGCACAAGAAAAATACATGGGGAAAGCAGAATTTCCCAGAATTATTTTCTTTCACATTCAAAGTGTTGGACAGTGTTAATTGGAAAATAAAATATGCCTTAGGATTTTAGAAACCAAGGTTAGATTTAAATGGACAAGGTAGCAAACAGGCAGCAGGATGCCAAAAACAATTAATCTGAATAAATGTCCCACAGGGTACTGGCAAAAATTACCTTAATTCTTTTATGAGCAGGTTATCATTGGGATAAATATCAAAATTAAATTCCAAAGTGATTGGGTTATTTTATGAGCTTCAAAAGCACTTACAGGTAACCAGCTCAGGCAATAATTTTTTAATCAAACTTCGCGATGCAGGTCAGAATGACATTTACAGGCTTGAGGATTTCCAGTCTCTGAAGTAGCTGAGCATGCACCACTAAAGGTAGAACTTAAGTCAATGGATTTGTCACACAATGAGGAACAGTTCTTAAATAACTAATTAATCATTGGGGACCAATAGAACAGTCTGTCTGTCACCAGTTCATTTCCTAAAGTAATAGTTTTCAGAGGAATATGATATATATTAACAGATAGATTATAGTCAAACAGCTCAACATTGAACGAGTGAATGTATTATTCTCACTACTTCATGTATGGATGGATACACACTATATTAAGCAGTAAGACTATTTGAGGGTTAGTTATTTTTCTTTCTGAAAAGCTCACATACTGTGTGCTTCAGTTCAAATCCCAGAACAACAGAATTTAACCTTATTTAGAAATAGGGCCAGTACATGTATAATTTGTTAAATCGGTTAATTTATGAAGTCATGCTGAAGTAAAGTGATCCCTCATTAATACCTGTGTCTTTATAAGAAGGAAAATTTACACACATTCACAGCAGGAGAGATAAGAAGCAGATGGAAGAAAGGAGAGAGGAAGATAAGGAGAGAATGGAGTAAAAAATCTCTTACTCCTAAAGAACATCAAATAGTTCAGAGAATTATTAGAAGTTAGGAAAAAGTACCTCAAAAAGGAATTAACCACACAAATACCTTGGTCTCAGACAACTGATCTTCAGAATGATAAGACAACAAATTCTATGGCTTTTCTTACCCAGTGTGTAACATTTTGTTATGGCCTCCCTAGAGAACAAGCAGGATGCTCCCACCATGTAGCTTCTCACACTTGGATTTCAGACTTGATGTTTCATATATCTGACAAACACAGAGGTGACCTCTTCACTAGGGGCTATAGGACACTGGTATACATGGCTGCAATTATTAGTGGCATCTTGCAATAATGAGATTTCTTTCAGTGCAAGGTAGTTTCCGAAGAACAATGTGCTATAGCACTGAGTTGCTGACAAATTTTTGTTCATCCTGACTCACATTCACATGAAAATACATATGCAAACACGCAAACTCTGAGAGGGGGAACTCAAATTCTACAATCATTTATAATATGCAAAAAAACTCCTACATAGCTTTATTCACACAGCTAGAGTGAGGGCATAGCTGTAGGTCAGGTACAGAGCCCAATTACAAGAAATAAAAAGATGTGATGCTAATTAACAAAACAGTTCTTAAATAACTAATTAATCATTGGGGACCAATAGAACAGTCTGCCTGTCCACCAGTTCATTTCCTAAAGTAATAGTTTTCAGAGGAATATGATGTATATTAACATATATTGGATATTTAAAATAATAGCAAAAATAGCTCGATGTGGTAACTTCCCTAAATCATATTCACCAGGCAAGAGGTTTGTCACTCCCATGGAATCATTTGGAAGATGGAATTTCCATGTTTAAGTCAGAGGACAATTCAGAATGATCAGAATATATTTATAGGCCACATACATTCTCTCCATTTAAGTGAAAACTCTCACAAAATATATTAGCATATGGCCATAAGTTTCCTTCCATTCTCGGTCACTAAGTATCACATCTGATGAGCCTATTTATAATGTGCCCATAGCAACAGGAATGAAGTCTATGTGTAACATAAAGAGGACATTTTCTTTCATGACTCTTGATGGCTGTTGAAGAATAGGCAACATGTCAACAGAAGAAATGGATAGTAACCTGAAGACCATATCCCAGGAAACCAGGCAAATGGTTACTGATTTCTTTGAGCCAATTTTGTCACACAGATGTTTCCCCTGAGAAAAGATTTATAGTCCTGGTGCATATCTATTTGTCATTAAGTCTAGTATCAGTACTGCAATTCAGGGAATAATGATGCTTTTTTCACCAGGATTAGTAACCCCCAAAATCATCTTTGCTAAGGAGTCACACTTCATAGTGAAGAGACTATAACAATGGGCTTCCCTCAAGGTGTTACCCTCTGCTCATAGCATGCAAATCATAGAGCCCATGATTAGCAAAAAGTAAATTAGACACTCTAATTACTCTTCTATTGCTGCAGAGAGACCTCATAGCCAAGGCATTTCTTAGAGTTTTAGTACACAATTGATAGATATAGTGGGAAGAAGAGAGACAGAACTCTGGGGAAGTAGCTAAGAGCTTTACATCCTGATCCACAGGCAGCAGGCAGTGATGGAGATAGAATGAGTGAAGGGGTGGGAAAGGGAGAGAGGGAGAGAGACTGGAAGAGACTTTTGAAACCCCATTGTCTGGTTACTCTCAGTGACACAGCTCCTCCAGGAAGACTATACCATATAATCCTTCCCAAATAGTCCCACTCACTGAGACCAACCATTCAAACATTTGAGCCTATGGAGGCCATTCTCATTCAAACCACCATAGCCACCAAAGATTCAATGAGAAAAATGTATCCACTTGTGAATTTGTGATGTCACTGTATGGTGATATATTGTTTGTGATTTATTGAAGCCACTGAAGATCAAAATAACAACCTTTAATCCCAGGATTCAGGATTAATAGGTAGACCTCTGTTAGTTCAAGGTCACACTGACTACATGAAATTGATCCAGTCCTAAAAGAAACAGCTTTTTTCAGCACCTGGAATCACTGGCCTTAATGCCAGCACTAGGAAGGCAGAGACAAGAGTGATATGGCTGGGCAGAGAAAGGAATATAAGAAATAGAAGACAGAATCTGGGGCCTTTTGCTTCTCAGGATTTGTGGAGACAGGATTGCCATTTCAGCTGGATAGAGGTAAGATCTACTGACTTGGCTGCTTTGCTTTTCTGATCTTCAACTTGAAGCTTGAACCCCAATATCTGTCTCTGGGTCTTTTATTTTTCCTGCTACACCACCCCACAAGATGCATAACAAAGGCTGGCATGGCGGTACCCAATGTGCTTGTTTTCAGGAGGCTTAGAAAGTAAGGTCACAAGCTTGCAAGCATTCTAGGCTACATTTGCAATATCTGTCTCAAAACAATAAATAAAAGATGCTGAATACGCCCTAATCTGGGAAATACAGGTACTACCATCTCCACTGCTGATAGAATTTGTAAGTATTGGAAATAAGGCATGCATATGAGAATACCCTTCTTTGGGCACTAGATGCAGGTTTATTTGTTTGCAAAGTGATTTTCAAATAGTAAGCGCTCTACTAGTGAGCAAAACTTGAATCCCTTAAAACAGAAATTCTGGCTGACCTTAGGCTAATTTGCATTTCTCGTTTTGATGAACAAGTAGGCAAATAAATGCATAAATGAAGAGTTTAAGCATCTATACAAGTTTGTTTTTTCCATTGGTTGTCTCAAAGGGAAGTTTGAAATCCTGGCAATTTGACATGCCATATTTAGTATAGCTGTTCTATCATTGGTTGTCAATAGGAAAGTGAAACATGATCAAGAGAGGACCTTTATGGAGTTCACGCTAGAGCAGTAAGATTTGTCTAACATCATACAGAGAAACGTACCCTTAGTTGAGTGTGGATGAGCATAAAGGAAAAGTTGTAATGAAAGAGAGTATTTTAACAATGATATAACCCAAGCCCTTTAATCAAATGTAAAAGTTAACACAATGGGAAAGACATATGGCACATGCCAATAACAACTGAGAAACAGAGAAGGGGAAATTTGAGGTCAAGGTCCATCTAGAATGCATAGCTGGACTCTCTCCCTCAAAAAAAAAAAAAAGGAAAATAAAAACTAAGAATCAATAACAACAAATTGATCAATGTTACCATTTATGTTATATTAATTGCTATCTTTCTCCTTTCTGTTCAGGCTTAATAGCTGATGCTTTATATAAAGGACACTCACAGATCTTTGTACCCAAATGATACCACTGTGAATGTCTTTTCCTTCAGCATCTTAATGAGATCTACCTGGAGATCAGTCTGAGTGTACAAAAGTTATCAAATACTAGATTTCACCATAACTTACCTCTCATCCTGCCAGAATCCTACCAAACCATCATTCTGATAGTATCCATGTCCTGTCTGCATGTCCAAAACCATAGCAGTGGCTAAAAAGCTGATCAAACACTCTCACAGCTATCGATGGACTCTGATGAGGTGACCCATCTCTGCCCTTCCCAGAAGATAATTAAGTAATACTTGCTTCCCTCACCATGGCCACTGAATACTCCATCATTCCTTCTTGCCCCTATTAATTCTCCTTGAATCTGTACAATCAGTACCTTCTTTTAACTCTTACTGTTATGTATTATGGGAACACATGAATTGGCAAATACTGTGGTTGGTAAAAATATTTTGTGATTCCCTAGTTAGTACTAAAACTTGTATGGCAATAAAAATCATTTTAATTATCTATTTTTTAAAATCAAGTTTCCATCAGATACTTCTGTGAAATGTGCTTATAGAGCAGCAGCGTTGATTACAGAGTAAGAGGATTCTGAAGGACAGGTAGCATTTCTCAAGAACAAATGAATTAAGGGTAATATACCAAATATTGTGGCCTGTACCCAAATCAGTAAACTTGTACAAAGTTTCTGTAATTATACAAAAGTAATTCACCAAAATTCTATCATCATACTTAAGTAGGAATAACTGGTAAAATAGCATAAAATAAACATTAGCAAAATTAAGTATGTTGGATAGGTAATAAGAAATACTATGATTTATATTTTATTTTATTTTTTTATTTTTTCTCTTTTTATTATCATTATTATTATTATTAATTCAAGTTAGGGAACAGGCTTGTTTCACATGTACTTCCCCTATTTTAAAAAACCATTTTTTAACTCAGGAAAATTATGGTGTTTTGGGTGAAAATGTCTCTTGGATCCCAATTGGTGGCACTGTTCGGGGAGGCTTAGGGAGTGTGGTCTTGTTGAAGAAAATATGTCACAGGAAATGGGCTTTGAGCATAGGAAGACTGGCGCAGTTTCCAATTACTCCCTCTGTTTTATGCTTGTGGTTGGGTCTTCAGCTCCAGATAGCCACTGTAGCCACTATGCCTGCTGCCTATTGTCTTATCATAGCAATAGAAAAGGAAGTAATACAGCAACCATTAGTTACTTAGCTAACAGATGCATTTTAAATTTCCTTTATTGCTACACTCCTGTTACAGGATTATATGGATACATTTTATAAATTCAAAAGTATTGCTGTAGTCAAGTATGACTCCTTCAGAAGCTGCATGATTTCATCAAGCTAGAAGACAAAGATTGATGTAATCCTGATTTTTATTTCTCTGTATTTTATTTTCCTTTGGAGAAAGGAAACCATGAGAAAAAGAGGGAAACTTTCAGAATATTATGCCAAGTGAATGACTGCTATAATTTCAGGATCATGGCCTTTGCCATATGCCCAAGATGTCCACTGAGAAGCAAAACTTCACTGGTCATACTTATCTCCCTTTCTGATCTTTGAAGTCTCAATATAATCCTGCTGAAACACAATCTGTGAATATAATAAAACAATGATCAAGTTCAAGATCAAAGATATAGTTCATGGTCTCTCAGAAGAAAGGTGTGCAATGGGATTGGTTACTGTTCTTTGCAGGTGAGAAATGCTCCTATTTCATCCCATATTGTGGGAAAGCCACTATAATAAACTCTCAGCTTTATCCAACCTGTGTTTTTATGTCTCCACAAAGAAGTGATTTAAAGAAATCTCCAAAACCTGTGATAAAAGACTACTAAAGAAAGGGAATCTATCATCAAGTAACTTGTATTTTCTGCAAGAGAATGGGAAAGGAAATGAACTGTTATGTGCAGTATATTTAATATTATTTTGAACAGCTTTGCTATTTTCCTGTGGGAGCATGAAAGACAGGCATGTTCTAAAAGACCAATCTTCTATTTACATAATAGGTGTCTGCAAATTGAATTTGAATGGGACAACATGAGAGTAAAGTCAATCAGTATTTATCAAGGGGTCTTTTTCAGAAAACAAAATCCCACCATTGAAATCCGTAGACATTAGTTTTCAGTATTTCCATGACTAGGGATTACTTATAATGGAACCATTTATCTCTCTTACAGGGCACAGTCTTACCCATGGCCAATTCCTCCATCTTATGTGGTGAGTGTGGCTATGTTATAATAATAGTTCATGAAATTTCTCAGGATTTCTCTCTGTCTTTCTCTCTCTCTATGCAGAGTTTTCTTTGGAGTTCATTTTAAGAATTTCTTTTTAGTTTTTCATTCACTCATTGTTCTTTTTTCTACTTTCTATGTTTTGATTTTATTATATATTCCCCCTCCTAACCCTCCTCAGCTTCCCCTTGCCTCTTCCCACCCCTCTCACCTCCGCCCAACCCACCCCCACCTCCATTCCTCCTCACAGGTAAGGGCTCCCAATAGGAGCCAATATAGTCTGGCACAATAGGTTGGGGCACGGCCAGGCCCCTCTCCCATGCTTTAAGGTTGAGCATGGCATCTCACCATGGATAGTGAGCTCCAACAGGCTAGCTCATGTACTGGGATAATGTCATGGTTCTATTTCCAGGGTCTCCTCAGATAATGCAAGCTTTATAAGTGTCTCCCACATACAGAGGGCCTAGTTTTTTTACCCCGGAGTCTCCACAGTTGTTGGTCTAGAGTTCATGAGTTTCCACAAGCTTGGTTCAGCTTTCTGTAGATTTCTCTAACATGATCTTGACTTCCCTTGATCATATATTCCTGTCACCAGCGACAGCGACCAAAGAACCAGACCACGCCAGAGTCTGAGGATTAAGAAGGACACAACTTGGTTCATTTGATAGAAGCAAATGTCATTGGTTTATTGCAGCCAGCAGTCTATATAACAAGAGGAGTTGGAAAAACACCACCTGCTAGCGGCCTATGCCCTATCATATACAAGGAAACCACAACCCCCGCCCATGGCCAACAAAACAAGAAGGGGATGGGGGCAAGGCATCAAAACAAGAAAGATTCATAGCAGGATGTTGATGTTAGTGGACAAGGCCAGGAAAACAGAAGGTACCTGTGGTTATGCTGGAAAACAACTCACAGAGACCCCATGGGGACTGGGTCCCAACATCTTGCCCTTTTTTGTTTTATAGATAGCACCTGTCTTAGGTTCAATCCCATATCAAAATAACTTCTTTACCCATCCCTGCATGTCATGTCAATTTTCATGACCTCTGTCTTAGGTAGAAGTGAAACAGGAAAGTTGACTGTCATAGGTAGCTACCTGTCAAAGAGACTAAGTCAGATTTGTGTAGAAGGGATATCTGCAGGTAGTGACATGCATGAAGTTTACAAAAGTATCAGCCCAAGGCCCTTTAAGATAGGCATTTAGTTGTTTTACATTATAAAGTAAATTTGCTACTTTATGAGAAGTAATACAAATGGCACAATATCCAAAAGAGCAGGTTACTCCATGAAACTCCCAAACATAATCCAGTTGTCCTTGTAATAAATTATTTGCTGATAAATTTAAAAGTCCAAGTTGTATATATCCATTAATAACAATTTAAAGTGACAAAGCTGTTTCAACCTCTAGGGAAAACTGATCCAAAGTGGCAGCAACAACAGTTGTCTGCATCAGGGATGCACCAGCAACTGTAGCAGCAGTAGTGACTGCAGCAATAGTGGTCACAATAGCAAGGGTAATTTCAAAATCTCTTTGTCTCAATAGAAGCTTAGGGGAAACATAGTGCTCACATTCACTGGCAATGGAATCATTCCTGGAACTCGCACCAGCACCATGGAGTCTTCAGCTCCCCAGCAATTTGTCAATTTGCAGAATCTGGAAGAACAATTAAGAGACCCTCCCCCTGGTGGTTCAGTAAGCATATCAACATTTCTTTGAGGAAAACCTGCCTGTGAGCTCATTTTGGCCATGGTGATGCATGCCTCCTGAAATTCCCCTGGACACAACAAATAATCCCCTCCCTTAAGAGTTGCTCAAGCAAGCTATTGCCAATCACTTGGGGGTAAGACGAAATAATGAGAAGGACTCCATCATAGCTATTGTTAATGGAGCCAAAGGGTCATAACTCTAGACAGCCTCTTTCAATTGTTTAAACTCCTTAAATGTAAGGGGTACATGCTGCCGCATCACCTGTCCTGGATTACTAGGATCAGGGACTTCTATAACAGGGAAACCCAATGACTTCCTAAAAACTACCCCTCTGGGAGATGAAGCAGTAGGATCAGGGACACAAGTAGTATAATCCTCATAAACGGGGGTCACAGATGCAGACAGGGGGCAAGGTTAATTCTCTTAAGTTTTTCCTTCATTCCCATCTCCCTTAACTGCTTTTGTAAATCTTTGATTTCCTCTTCCGATTCCTTTTCTTCCTCAGAATGATCCTCATCCTCATCCTCTTTATCACTGGACTCAGATCACTTAGCAAGAGATCATTGAGAAATATCATCTTGTGTGGTTGCAAAGGTTTCCTCTGTCTCTGATATTTGTTCCTTATTCTCGATGTTCTTACTCAAGAGGGCATCCTTGACTAATCTCCATAAGGAAAAGACTGACATAGGCACTCCATCTGGGCCTTCCTTCTGAAGAGTCTTTTGTAAATCACTCCTTACTTGTTCCAAATTGGGAATGTTTAATCCCCCTCCCCCAGTAAAAAAACCAGGGACTGGGCCTTTCTAAGACCCTGATAAAAATTTCGAACTGTCCTTGTTTTAATGCCTGTGCCTTGCTGTTTCAATAACTGAGTGAGTTGGTCCTGCAAAAGTAATGAGGAACTTGAAATCCCCATTCTGACAGTTACTTACAGATGGTAGCACTACTTACTTTAGATTCCACACTGTCAACCCCAATGCTCTCCTCCTTGTCTTGTGGCCACAGTCCTTAGGAGAGGTCCATCAGATTGCCTCTGCTCTCCCTGATCTCGGTGGGACTTCCAATTGTCACTGGTGCCAGCGACTGAGGAGCCAGACCAGGCAAGAGTATGAGGATTAAGAAGGACACAACTTGGTTCATTTGATAGAAGCAAATGCCATTGGTTTATTGCAGCCAGCAGTCTATATAACAAAAAGAGTTGGAAAAATACCACCTGCTAGCAGCCTATGCCCTATCATAAACAAGGAAACCACAACCCCTGCTCATGGCCAACAAAGCAAGAAGGGGATGGGAGCAAGGCATCAAAACAAGATTCATAACAGGATGTTGGTGCTAGTGGGCAAGGCCAGGAAAACAGAAGATACCTGGGGTTATGCTGGAAAACAACTCACAGAGACCCTGTGGGGGCTGGGTCCCAACATATTCCCTCCTCCCTCTCTTTGGCTGTATTCCCAGAGCTAGGCCTGTTTCTTGGTTGTGAATCTCTGTGTCTGGTTCCATCAATTATTGGATGAGGACTCTATGATGATAGTTGGGGCATTCATCACTGTGACAACTGGTGTGGGCAAGTTAGGACATCCTGTCTTGGGAATTACCCTAGCATCAGGTTTCTTCCTAAGCCCACAGTGGCTGCTTTATTAAGATAGCTTTTTCATTGCTCTTCCACTGCATCCATCCCCGCCTTGCAATCTCATTCCCTCCTGTTCTCATCCACTCTCCCCTAACCACCAGCCCCACCTCCAGTTTGACCCATAGATCTCATCTAATTTCCCTTCCTAGGATGATACATGTAGGTCCATGGATCATTTCTTTTCTTTTGACTATAATATTCAACCCCTCCCACCTTTACAAGATTTCTGTCTTTAAATCCACCAATAATGTTTCAGGAAATTCCTTTTTAGTGGCCTTCAACATACACTCTCCCTTTAGCTTCTGATGATGCATATGCTTTAATATGTCTTTATGTTTCATCCACCTGGGGTTTTTGTTGTATAAATCTAAATGTCTGTCTGTATAACTCCAGATTTTGGAATGTTTTGTGATTTTTGTTACCCTTTCTCTCTTAGTCTATTCAAAACTCAAATGTTTATAATACTTTATTTGAGAGTATGCTATAAGTACCAGGCATGTTATTCTTTCAGTATTTCTCTCTCCCTTTCTCTCTCTGTCTCTCTTTAATTTTTGTATCTCCCCTCCCCTCTGGGAAATTTCAAACAACCTATCTCTGATCTCACTGACTCTTTCTTCTACTTGTTCAAAACTACTATCGAAATACTCTGAAATACTTTTAGGTCAGTCATTGTGTTTGCAGCTTCAGAATTTATGTGTGGTTCTTTTATATGGTTTCTTTTTTAATAACATTTTATTGAAAATAGATTCTTCTCTCATACAACCCATTCCCACCATAGTTTCCCCTCTCTCCACTCCTCCCAGTTCTCCTCCACTTCCTCTTCAGAAAAAGGAGGCCTCAAACCTTTACTGAATTTCTGATTTTATGAATTTGTCGATTGTCATCTTTACTTACAGACAGTACCACTAAAATGGTGATACGTTGTTTTCACTTTAAAATATTTGACATCTAGTAGAATATGCTTTTGATTTTGAACTTTGTTCTTTTCCTGACTAAATTACATATGTAGCACAGTCTCTTATGATACTGAATAGTGGTTAAAACCACATCACATAGCCATGCAACAAAGTTTCATGGCTAAATAAGCAATGTTCTCCACATCCTGTGTTCCCAAGCTATCATATGTGGTGAGTGAGATATATTAAATACATTTTTCTTTATTATGATGATAATTACTAATGCATGTTTACATATAACTGGGTTCCATTAGGATATTATTTATGTATATAAGTATGCTCTAATAATATCCATATCCTACTATTATATACTTTTAACTTGCATCAGGATTGTCTCAAAGTTACTTCATTACCAGCTGAGCTTCTGTTACAGCCTGTGTTCTCTTGTAACTCACTGAACTTCTTTAATAGGACCATACTGAATTCTTTCTCAGGAATTTTTAAATTTTCATTTTTCTGTGTCAATTACTTACACTTTTTAAAATTTAAATTAGAAACAAGCTTCTTTTACATGTCAATACAAGTTCCCTCTCCCTCCCTTCCTCCCCTGCTCCCCACCTAACCCCATCCTAACCCCTTTCTGCTCACTAGGGAGGGTGAGGCCTTTCATGGGGCATCTTCAAAATCTATAGTCTGTCATATCAATTGGAGCAGGGCCTAGGCCCTCCCCTGTGTGTCTAAGCTGAAAGAGTATCCCTCTATGTGGAGTGGGTTCCCAAAGTTCATTCATGTACTAGGCATAAATACTGATCCACTACCAGAGGCCCCATAGATTGCCCAGACCTCCAGAATGACATCCATGTTCAGGGAGTCTGGAACAGTCCTATGTTGGTTTCCTAGCTAACAGTCTGGAGTCCATGAGCTCCCCATTATTCAGGTCAATATGCTTTATCTTTAACCATTTATTATCTATATGGTTATGCATGAATCCCATAGTCTTGCCTTGATATCTAAATTTGGAGAAGAACTTCTTCCAGCCTACAGAATAGCTTAAAGAGGAAAGCCCTTCCTATCCTTCTTGTACAGAGATAATAGATGGGTACACAGGAACAGTATGAAGCCTGGGGCTGGAGAGAAGGCCCTGGAATCTGGGATTATCATAACAACTAGAACTAGAGACGGCTTGGATATGTAGTATTCAGAAAAGCTGAGCTCTGTTTTCCCCACACAGGGAGAGTATCTCTAGATGCAATAACTTGCAACCTTTGGAAGGTGACATAGATAATCTAAACCACTCCATCATGCTTTCTTCAATGTGCATTTTATTTCCTTTATGGAAATAAATTTTTTATAATTTATTTATTCTTTTAAATTTCATTTTACTTTCCAACCACAGTTCTCCCCCCCACCCCTCCTTCAAGGACAAGGGCTCTCATGAGGTCTGACAAAGTCTGACACAATTAGTTGGGGCAGGGCCAAGTCTCTCTCCCATACATTAAGGCTAAGCACTTTCTTTTGTGTGTGTTCTACTCAGTTTCTAGGATCTCTTATCTGGATGTCTTAGCTTTTATACATTTTTACACATGGATGACTACTCAAATCACTGTTTCTTTGAAGGAATAAACATAAGAAAGTATTGGTCTGCCACCTTCCTAATCTTCTATGCAGTTCCAAGAATACTGGGGAGGCTGTTGAGGATAAGGCACAGTAACCTGCAAATTTCCTGAAACCCAAGCTTGAATCTGAAATCAAATAATTGAGTTTAATTAAATTTTAATGCATATTCACATTAATTAGGTTTTTTGCACAGGTCTAGAACCCAAGGAATTATAATTTGTCAATGTAGGCTTAATACAAATTTACTATAAATATATAAATCTAACTTAACTTAGATTATACCTAAAGTCAGAGAAAGTGACCTGTCAGTCAAATGGCTCTCTTTCAGTAGGCTCACCAAACATTGTGACAACCATCAACTGCATACCAGGCCCTTTGTCTCTTCAATGGGCCCCAAGGACTGTAAATCCCTCACTTTTCCAGTCCTCAGGTTTACATATTTAAAAATACCACTTTCCTGTACTTCAACCTTTCCTTCAAATCAATTCCTCTCCACACACAGAAGTATCCCCAGACTATGTCAGAATACCTCACTGTTTCCATCTTTTTTTTTAAATGTAAGAGCTCCTAAAATTACCACCCTCATCCCTTATTGTCTCCACTTAACTTCAAGTTACAGACTACAGATGATTTTCTCAGGAGTGTGATTCCAATTTTCACTGAGTTTGGTGCCAAGTGCCTGATGTCCCAACTACTCACCAGGCTACAGTGAAAGGAGTTGGGATCCATCTAGATGAGAGAGCAAGACCCAGTGTGAGGGGATGGAAAATGAATCCATTTTCTTTTTACTTCTATAAGCCAACAGTGATCTGACCAGGAAGAACATACAACTTGGGAAACTGGTAAAATCCAAAGACAAGCCTTTTCACAGACCTCCAGACCAGTCATTTTATTTGGTGATTGTAATAATCATATTGGCCATTTTTCTACATCTAAACAAAACTTCATAAAGATAATGAAAATGCCACAGTTTTAACCCCCCACCAAAAGAATCTCACTTACTTTTTTTTCCTTTTTTTTGACTTGAATCTATGTTTCAGGATTTTCTTTGTTGTCATAACTGCAACAAGACCACCTTACTGTTTATCTGATAAAAGACATATTTCCTAATTATAATACATATTTCCTAATCAGAGTACTTTAGTATCTGTAATTGTCTTCTGCTATCCTTCTCAGGACCTCTGGGTTTATGGAAGGAAAGATGGGCCTTAAACAACATCATCAGGTTAGAGGTTTGGTTCAGGGTAGAACAGTTATTTCTAATCTGTAGGGTTATAGTCCCTAAGTACCTGAGAACAACCACTACAGATAGAATACTGGGAATGACTAAACCTTACTTCACAGCCTCTTTTTGGGGTATCAACCCTTCTGATAACTCACTGTGACTCCCCTGGGATGAGGCTCTCACTAGCTAACCTACAGAAGAGATCTATACCACTTCTGGAGACTTATCTCAATCAGAATAAATGGTTTTCTCTTCCTTCTATATAACCAATACATATTTCTTCCTTTACACAAGCAAGCCTAGTATCTTGGGCTACACTAGGAAACTGAGCATATTTCAAGGAAAGGACAAGCTCCAAGGATGAAAATCCCTGTAAGGTGCCTGAAGATGACAAATGAATTAAAAACCTGTTTTGGGGCTGGAGAGATAGCTCAGCCATAAAAGGCTAGGCTCACAACCAAAAACATAAAAACCTGTTTTGTTTTCAAACAACACTGACTTTTCCAAAAGTAATTCATTTCTGAACATTAGAAGTTAAATTTTGCTTTAGTTCTGTATTTTCTATGCCATCATAGCAAGTCTCACTGGCAATCTGTGGATGTGAATACCCCAAGACAGCCAGGACAAAGGTTTTATGTTCAAAAAGACAAAAGGAAAATGTACATTCAGAATTTCCCAGATATCACAGATCTCCATTTCCACAAATTTATTATTAAAGCCCTGCTAGTCAAAATTGGTTTCTTTCTACCTCTGTATTTTCATATTCCAAGCCTCTTTCAAAACCCTTCTCAAATATTAGCTCCTTTGTGATTTCTAGGAGTAGAATTCTTCTCTATTGTTTCTGATACCTCATCACATTTTTTCTGTTTGGTCTTATGGCATTTATTACTCTCACTCTTAAACTTCAATAACAGTTCCATGTACCTTTCGCTACTGCTCTGGCCTGTGCTCTTTGCTTGCAGGTGTTATATACTGCTAGAGAGTGGTCTAATGGGAATACATGTCTAGCTCTTCTACAGTTTTGGATAAGCCACTCAAATACTCTTATAGAAATAATATCAAAGAAAGGGTGTTCAGTTTGAAACAAACTTTTAATATTGAGAACCCAATATAAATAAATAACTACAGTGAAATATAAAATTAATATTTGCATGGAAGCCATGATGTAAGAAATTGAAGAATACCAATGAAGTATTTCATGTTTATGTAAGCTCTCATAAGATGTGTCTCTTATATACCTTGTTTCAAATGTCCAAACTGTTTTACAGAATAATTGCAAAATAGAACTTTTTCCTGCAAACTATTTTCCATAGAACATTTGAAATTCAAATATTATTTTGTTTGTTGTTTTATTTTTCAATCCTTTAACAAAACAGGTTAGATTAATTAAAAATTAATATTCAGAAAGGTTAGGACAGTTGTCCAAAGACAAATGTTGTTTTATTGTCTTGGTTCTCATAGGAACAGGTTGGAAACTGAATACAAACAACTAGACTCCATTCTTCCTTCACCAACTGGAAGCAACAAATACTAAGCAAATGCTAGACTATGAGTGTTATTTTGCTTGAAATGGATTATTTGAAAGCCTACTTTTTCTTTATGTCACTTCATTAGCAATGATGATAATAGCAATACCAATAGCTTTTATTATTCAGAACATACCAAAAATAAAGTCTATACCATTGTAAGGTTCTGTATGCCTGCCTGTAACACCAGCTACTGCCAGTCCTCTATTTGTTGGTGATCCAGACAAAATGAATAGTCTTCCATCATCATAGAGCAGACTCTTGGCATTAGGAATTCCTAGAATGTAGTCACTGAAACCTATTCACTCTTTTATTACTTGGGGTAATAATACCTTTCATAATACCACACTAATAGTTGTATCCTGCTGTTACTGGAGTGATGTACTGGCGTACATGCTAGTGATTCAATGTCTAGGTAGAGAGGCAGAAGATCTTTCTATTTTCTCAAGTGCTTTCCCATTCTCTTCCCCCTTTCTTTGCCCTGTCCTCTAGTCCCTTCTCTACCTATTATTTCTTTCTTTGGAAAATTGATGAAATTTTAACATTTTAAGCAAATATATATTAACAGAATCCAAATTATCAAAAGTATTCAAAATAAATTTTTCAATTACTTTTGATTTTTTTTGACTTATTAATGTACTCTTTTATCTTTATTTCTTTATTTTTGAAAAGTATAAAGATGTTAGAAGACTTTTTTCCTAAGTATACAACTAGCAAAACATGAAAAGTCATGCCAACTTAGGTTTGAAAGCTACCCTTTACACAAATTATGCATGGAAACATGTACCTAGAATCCAACACACCAGTAGGAAATGCTATCCATTCAGCTACCACTTGGCATCAGTCTTTTACAAGAACGAGTTTAATATGTTTTTCTTATATATTGCCATATCCAAGCTTCTCTGATGAAGTTTTAAAATGAAAAACATCTTATTCTAAATGTATCAACAGAAATTTCTTCATTAATCATGAATGGTATTGAACTAAGCACACTACCATTTTATTCTTTTTATTTTAAAACAATCTTTTCTCATTTTACATACCTATTCCAGTTCCACTTCCTCTCATCCTCCTGCTCCTCCCCTTCCCCCCATCACACTCCCCAATCCATTCCTCACATAGGGTAAGAATCCCTATGGGGAGTCAATGAACTCTGGTCCTTAATCTGAGGCAGGACCAACGCCCTACCCCTATATCCAGGCTGAGCAAGGTATTCCTACAAAGAGAATGGGCTCCAAAAATCCAGTTCAAGCACTAGGGATAAATCCTAGTCACACTGCCAGTGACCCCACAGACTGCCCAAGACACACAATGGTCACCCACATTCAGAGGGCCTAGTTTGGGCCTATGCAAGTTTCCCTGCTGTCAGTCCTGCATCACTGAGCTCCAAAGATGTCGAGACCAGTTTGGGGATACCCACAGAAATAGCTGACCTGAGCTAGTGAGCACACTAGCTTTTGATGCACAATCTTGTGATCATTTGCAATCAAGCTTTACTAACATTGAATAGGTCAGTTGATGACCTGTGCCACAGCACATTTGGAAAAGGCAGTGATACTCTGGTTTCTCCTCAGACATTTAGTATGTTGTAAAGTCATTTGGTTATTAGTTTTACCTCAAGTACATGGCTAACTTGTAAAACTAAATTCATTATTTTATTATTTAACATGTCTGCAATTAGCCAGGGTTAAGATTTACATGGGGTCCCTATGAATTCTTCAAAAATTATTTGAAGATCTCTCATACCTCTCATTAGCATATAGCACTGTTCATTGTGCAGAAATTTCTACCATCACGTTTGCTACTAATCTTCATTCATCTATCTCCTTGATACCCACCCATGAAAGCATAATTATTCACTTAGACTTATAACAGATGAAACTCCTCTGAGAATCCAGCTTATTATACATAGCTGAAGTTATTAAAGTAATCTAAAACTTAATGATTTAAACAAACATTTATTACCGCTCATGGATATTTGGGTCAGTTGAGTTCAGGAATCTTAGCCAGGTCTGTTCATATTATTCTCTCAACTCAGTGTTAGCCAGTTTATTTTGGTCTGGGACCTTTTGTATCTGGAAGTTAGCAGATATATATCTAGTATAGGAATTATGGGAGGTGTAGCTGTGATCCATATGTCTCATTATTTAGCTCAAAATTAGGAGAAAATGCAAAAAATCAAGTCAGTCAAAGTAACAGGAGTGCCACATTAAAAATGCAAGTGCCTTTTCTTCATTCTTGCAAATAATTATTTATAATGAAGTTCACAATGGTATTTTGATTGTTTTGCAAATGCTTCTTTGCAATATGTGTAGAAATGCCTTGGATCTAGGCAGTATTGTGACTTGATTTGATTGATACAGTATATCGAGTCTTTATTGATCCTGATTATCCTCAGAGAGACATATATTACCATGTAAGAAAACTTTCTGTCCAGCCTACTTTAGGATAACACCTCAAGGTATTGGCTGAGAACTCTTAGACATCTCAAGCTCCCAAATCAAGCTACCAAAAGAGATCATCTCCATAAACTACTATGAGCCAGAACAGCACAGAACCACTAAATGAACCATCTGAATGAAATCCAAATTCCAGTTTCATAGAACTACAAATTAATTTTAAGTCACAGATTTTTGGAATGGTTTCTTATCCAGCAACTGAAAAATGAAGCACATATTAACCATAATGTTTGAAATACCCCATTGATGGAATCATGGTACTTGGATGTTTCCAAGATCAGTGAGTAAGGCTAAATTCACCAACATGGGAAGAAGGTATTGTGAAAATGGTACACACAATCAGTCTACTTGGATTCATTGACTGATAAAGAAACTAACAATAAGAAGCAAAAGTCACACACAGTATTTAATGATACAGAGGGCTAGTCCTAGCTGTTTTAATGACTAGGCTGTGTGTTTGATCTTCTGCTGAAGAAGACCTTCAATGGAAAGATACAGATTCTGAGTTTCTCACAGCTCAAGACCCTAACTACTCTAAAACCTACACTGTAATTGATTCAGCATTATTAATCCAGCTCTAGATTCAACAGAATGCTCAGAACCAAGGCTGAAACATTAACCAAAGTGGCTGATATTTAAGACTAACCAATATTCATCACATTTTTTGACTCTGCATCAGGTTACCCTTGTTTTTTTTGTTTTGTTTTGTTTTGTTTTTCTAACCTCAGTCAAGTGTTGTATTTCTGATAGGTGGACTGCACCCTCATTCCAAATACCTGTTTTCCCAAATCATTTTCTCTAGGTCCCTTAGATCAAATCTCTAGAATTCCCCTGGAAATGAATAATTTATTCACTATTTTTGCTTTGTCTATTCTCAGTAAGAAATTACATGTATTTTCTGAGAATATATGGCCAAGCCCTACAGTCATTTTCAGAACATTAGAGTTTGTTCTTCCTGAACTTCCAAGAATTATCCAAACCAAGCATTCTTCAAATCATTCTTCATATTGAATAAAACATGGGCATTTAAATTTAAATTCGGTTTCTGTTTGTTTTCATGTTTTTCTATCCTGTTAAATCCAAGAACAGAATATTTATTTACCTTTATGTTTCCAGACTTTGAAGTAAATTAAACTTAGATAGTAATTAAGCAATGTACACACACACACACACACACACACACACACACACACACATACACACACACACACACACACACACAACCACATGTAACAACAATTAAATGGGGACATTAATGTAAAAAAGAACAAAGGAAGAGGAACAAAAGAATGTTTAATGGAAAAAAGAGAAAAGAGAAATGATGTGATTGCTATAACCTCACAAAAATTTTAAAAGAATAAAGGAAGAATTATATTAAAATATATGGTAGTCAGAGGTTTTCTCTCTTATACTACTGTTCATCATAATCCATACTCCACTTTCAGTAAAGAGAAAAAGGTAAAGTCACTAATCTAGTGACTGTTTCAGAATAAGTCTGTGTGTGATGATTGTCATTACTATTTAATTTTGTGTCAAACAAGTCTTGGAGTGCCCAAACATTTAGCTATACATTATTTCTGAATACAGGTGTGTGAGTATTTTTTGATAGAATTAGTACTTAAAGTAGTAAAATAGGTACAACAAAATTCTATCACAATTTGGATGATGTGTTTATATTGTCAATTATAGTCAATAAACAGGTTGAGTGAAAGAATATTTTCTACCTGCTGGCCTGAGCCAGAACATCTGCTTTCTCCTGTCTGTGGGCTCAAACAGACTTGAGCTTTAACATCTTTTCTGGCTCTGGACTTTTTAAACCAACTCATGAAAATAAATACAACCACAAGCATATTCTATGAGTTCTGTTTCTTTGGGGAATCATGATTCACACCAAGTCTTTCCTCCCAAGGACAAAAAAGTAACTGCTCTGCAAGCCAAGCATTCCATGGTGATCTCAGTTTCCATAAAGATTAAAAATGGACACTCTTTGATATTAAAATTTAACTTTTGATTTTTTTGAAGCATAGCACTTATGAAAATATATAAAAATCAGAAAAGCCAAGGAACTGGAATTGATAAATTCTCTCTTCCTTTATCTTTTACATGCTAATAAAATTTGTGATGATATTGTATGTGAGTTGATAAGCATGTGTATAACATTTCTATTTTAAAAAACCACCAGGAGGCCCAATGAAAACTTCTAAAGTGGAAAAGGAGCCAATATTCCTTCCCAGTTTTATATCCTATGAACAAAAACAATGAGCAGCATTGTACAATAACACTGTGTGCATTAGTTTCACCCACACCTCTGTGGTAAACAACACCTCTCTGATTGGACTTAAGAGCTGCTCAACAAGAGGGAGATCATGACTGATATAGGAAACCTAGTCAACTATACAAGTTTAGTGATTCAAGGATCTTGGAGAAGACCTATGACCATCACTGTACTAAACACATATAGAATCCCTAGCTACATTCTAAATATTTGTTCTTATAGCCACGGATATGTATATTTATCAATTACATTTCTCTTTGCAAAAGACAGAGAAGACTACAGAAAATCACAACCAATCACAAGGCAGAATTTAGAGTCTAATCTCAATGGATACAACTACAAAGAACCCCACACCTAAGACTTAGGAACGCTGTAGATGTTATGGAGGAAAGAAGGTAAGAGTCGGAGAATCAGGCTCTTATGTTATGATATTGTGTGTCGTAGGAATCAGGGAGGCTTTACACATGAAGTCTCACCAAAATAACTGCCTAAACAAGAGCTGAACAAGGACATAATATGTGTGCTAAAAGAGAAGGGGGAAAGCTCATAAGGCCTAAACTCTATACAAAGAACTACAGACTGGAAAAACCAACTCTTTGTTTCATTGATTCTTTGCATTGTTTTCTCAGTTTCTACTTTATTGTTTTCAGCCCTCAATTTGATTATTTCCTGGTGTCCACTCCTCCTGGGTGTTTTTGCTTCTTTTGTTATACAGTTTTCAGGTATGTGTTAAGTCTCTAATGTGACTATTCTCCAGTTTCTTATTTTTCCTTTTGTTTCAATTTTTTATTTAAATTAGAAAACAAGCTTGTTTTACATGTCAATCCCAGTTCCCTCTCCCTCCCCTCCTCCTCTGCCCCCAACTAATACACTATCCCATCCCCTTTCTGCTTCCCAAGAACGGTGAGGTCTTCCATGGCGGAATCTTAAAAATCTGTCATATGATTTGAAGAAGGGCCTAGGCACTCTACCACTACCCCCATCCCCCATGTGTCTAGGCTGAGAGAGTATCCCTCTATGTGGAATGGGCTCCCAAAGTCCATTCATACAGTATGGATAAATACTGATCTACTGTCAGAGGCCCCATAGATTGCCAAGGCCTCCTCGCTGACACCCACATTCAGGGAGTCAAGATCAGTTCTAGTTGGCTTCCTAGGTATCAGTCTGGGGTCCATGAGCTCCACCTTGTTCAGAACAAACGTTTCTGTGGGTTTCACCAGCCTGGTCTTGACCAATTTGCTCGTCACTCCTCCCTCTCTGCAACTGGATACCCCAGTTCAGCTTAGTGTTTAGCTTTGAGTGTCTGCTTCTGTTTCCATCAACTACTTGATGAAGGCTCTAGGATGGCATATAAGATAGTCATCAATCTCATTATTAGGGAAGAGAATTTAAGGTATCCTCTCCACATTGCTTAGATTGTTAGTTGGTGTCATCCTTGTAGATCTCTGAACATTTCCCTAGTGCCAAATTTCTCTTTAAACCTATAATGGCTCCCTCTATTGAGGTATTTCTTTTCTTGCTCTCCTCTATTCTTCCCCTGACTTGGACGTTCTGCTCCCTCATGTCTTCCTCTCCCCTCCTCTTCTCCCCTTCTCTTTCTCCTATCTCCCTCTCCCCTCCCCCCATGCTCCCAATTTGCTCAGGAGATCTAGTCCCTTTCCCCTTCTCCAGGGGACCACGTATGTCTCTCGTAGACTCCTCCTTGTTTCCTAGCTTCTCTGGAAGTGTGAATTGTAGGCTGGCAATCATTTGCTCTATGTCTAAAATCCATATATGACTGAGTACATACTATGCTTGTATTTTTATGACTGGGTTACCTTGCTTAGGATGGTTTGTTCTAGTTCCATCCATTTGCCTACAAATTTCAAGACTCCATTGTGTCCTGTGCTAACCGTCTCGCCAGCAAAAAATGACGCGGGGACACAATCAGGATCCTTCTGCAGTAAAGCTTTAATGAGTCTTGAGAGGGAGAGCAAAAGTTTACAGAGCGGAGACTCTGAACACCCAAAAACCCCTCCTTATATAGGCTGGCAACCACCGCCTCAGACTGTTACTCTCTGACTGGCTGAAGCTCGTGGGACCATATGACGTCAGCTGATCGGACCATATGACGTCACGGGGGGAGCGGAGACTAAGGGCTGGAAAGTTACAAAGTTACCTAGTGCGCATGCTCACAGCTTGTAACGGCTCCTTACACCATTGTTTTTTTTTTCCCATTGAGTAGTACTCCATTATGTAAATGTTCCACATTTTCTTTATCCATTCTTCACTTGTTGGGCATCTATGTTGCTTCCAGGTTGTGGGAACTTAGTACTATGAACTTTTCTCTTAGCACTGCTTTCAAAGTGTCTCATAAATTTGGGTAAGCTGTGCTTTCATTTTCATTGAATACTAGGGAGTCCTTACATTCTTTTTTATTTCTCCCTTGACCCAGGAGTGAGGCAATTGAGAATTGTTCAACTTCCATGAGTTGTAGGCTCTCTGCAATATGTGTTGTTGTTGAATTCTAACTTTAAACCATGGTGATCCAATATGATACATGAGGGGTTTCCAATTGTTTTGTATCTGCTAAGGTTTGTTTTGTTGCTGAGTGTGTGGTCAATTTTATATATGTTTCCATGTGTCACTTCAAAGAAGGTATATTCTTTTTGTTTGGATGGAATATTCTATATATGTATCCTCTCACTCACAGATTCATTTGCTGAAATGTTAACTCCTATCACCTCCGAATGCCACACTTGAAGATGAACCTTTTAAAGAGATAAGTTTAAATGAGGTCATTAGAGTGGACTCTAATCCTATATGACTGATGGTTATGAGAAATTAGAATGCTTACATGAGTAGAATATAGATGGTCTGAAGACAGATAAAGGAAGATAAAATTGACTAGCACATCAATCCAACACAGGGGCTATTTCTAAAATCCTGCCCAGGCATTGTAATAGGAGATTATGTAAAGAAAAAGTAGTTCCTGTTTTCTATAGCTCCAGTGTGTGCCTCTGTAGAAAAAAAGTACAATCTGTATTAGTGACTAGCTTTATCTTCATAAACCTTGTTGGATCAACAAAATGGAGTGTGATTGTTGTTGAATCTTGAGAGATAAAGAACCTGGAGTTAAATGCAAGGTGACAGAAAATCTAGCAACAATAACATTTTTAATTTTATTTAATTAACATTTTTCATCTATTTTACATACTGGCCACAGTTCCCCTCCCTCCTCTCCACAGACAATTGTCTTCTTGAATAATGGCAAAAAGATTATAGATTAGTAGCCATTAAAAACTGTATCATAGAAACTATTTGGGGAGAAATTGAGGAAAAAATTTTATCAATGAACAAAGTAGACAAATGTAGGCTTGGAATTTCCATTTTGTGTCTTATATTTCACAATTTGTAAGTACTATAGTAGAATAATTTCACTGGGCTAAGATTACACTAAGCATTTTCAATATATGAAACCCTCCAAATTCCAAATAAAAATAATTCTTGACAATACAAAAAGAGAAAAAAGTTTGTGCTATCAAGAGAACAAAAGATAGCCAGACTTAGTGGTGCACATCTTTAATCCTAGAACTATGGATTAGTTCTAGGTGAGGTAGGCAGATCCCTATGTGTTCAAGACCAGCCTGATCTACAGAGTGAGTTCCAGGACAGCCAGAGCTCTGTTACACAGAGATGCTTTGTCTTGAAAAACCAAGAAAGAGACAGAGACAGAGACAGAGACAGAGACAGAGATGAGAAGGTAATGAAAGAAAACTGTGGAAATGATTCACTGAGAAAAGGTTTGCCACAACAGCATAAAGAGGTGAGGTCAAATCCTCAGAAATGTTATGAAAGCCAGATGTGGTTGTAGATATCCCAGTGATCCTATACCAAGAAGTGAGACTAAGACAGGGAAATTTCTGGAACTGGTTTATGTAGTGACAATCAACAACAACAACAAAATCTCACTCAACAAGGCATTAGGCAATTCCTGACAACCAAGGCTTTCTTTGACCTCCACACATGAACCTTGGAACATACTCACACTATGATTCACATACATGCATCACAATACACTCATGTCATACACATATACACAGAAAAAGATAACAAGAAAAAAGAGAATACTAAAAACATTAGGCAAATGTCTGCTGGTTATTAAGATTAATTCATTTAAAGAAGGAGAAGCCTTAATGATTAAGTTGTTCTAGAATAAAGCTATTGATTAAAATGAATGCTTATGGCTTAGGGGTTATTATGAAGATGATGTGATAAGGGTCAGACACAAGGGATTGATTTATAACTTTTGGGACTCAGTTTATGCTCCGTCTCTTAATGTGAGCCTGATAGAAACCCTGAGTGGAAACAGGAACACAGACACAGAGAGAAGTGACTATCTTAATATATATTATTAGACTAACACAAATTGATTATACACTAGCTCATTGCCACAAAGAAAAATCTATAGCTACTAATGGGTTTTGCTCTCAGGGTTGAAAGTCACAAAAAAGTATTATATTTCTGTCCTTTAATATTAATTAATTTATCTTTAGTGACCACTCGGGGAAATAAAAGACCACAGAGGCTGAAAGGGGCTAATAAATTTTAACCATTATGTATTTAAAGAAAATAAAGTAGACTTTTATGTCAGGGGTATGTTTTCCTATAAGACACCTTCAGAAATATAATCAGTTTATCTGTATTATACCTAAAGATTATCTAAAACCTTAAGTGCTTTTTAAGGAAAATCCTTGTTGATCAAAGATAATCATCCCTTCTTTATAAGGAGATATGCTTGCTATTTTATGGAGTTGAAAATTTCCTTGTGCTCTGTTCTGATTAGGAATATTTTATTAAACACATAAAAAATAAGAAAACAATTATACTTGTAAAAGATAATAAAACCTTTCAATGGACTAAAGCAAACTTTCCTAAACAATTCTTCAATTGGCAAATAGAACCAGTCTGAAGGTGGGTAACTTTTGTGTCTGAAAACAAGAGAATTTAGTAGAGGCCTTCCATGCTGACTTGATGCTTGCTGGTCTATTGACAGAGACAATAAAGGTGACTTTTATTACAAAGGAAGTTTTTATTTTAGCTAGCATTTAAGAGTATAATTCATAAGCACATGAGTCTCTAAAGTGAAATGTTTGCACAGAAGGTTTGAAGCTGGTAAACTGGCTCTGTCTTTGTTCTATGTGCTTTATTACACAACTTTAGTAATTTCTTTCCTGAGAGTAGTGGATACAAGTTCCTCCTAATTTCAAGAATGCATTGCCTTATTCACCGAGATGCTAACAAATATGATGCCAAGAAAGGTTAAAATGGGTCCATATATTGGGCTCAATTCCACACTTGCCTTTAGCTGTCATCCTAAACTGTTGTGGCTGGAGTTATCTGACAAATGGCAAAGAATACATTGATAACAGTGAATGTTCCTAAGTTTTCACAAATAAAAGAACCTCATATTAATCCATTTCCTCAGGACTGAGATTAAATATAGAGGCACTTAGGTCTTCTGGAGGTCCTCTAGAATAATGCAATGGTGTCTTTTAGTGGCTTTAGCTGCATAAATGGACACATGAAATGTTAGTTTTGTTGACAGCAACCCAAGTTCTAATTTGTAAAAAGAATCATAATTAATCCCAGAGGTATGCATGTCTTCTAAACAATTAAGAAGTAGTTTTGAGTATGAGTATGTAATAAACTTAAATCTAATACACAGAAAACCCATAGTGTTTTTAAGGTAGCATTATTTACAAAATGAGAAACATCAAAATAGATAGCAAAAGAATAGAAAAATAGTCATAGTTAGAATGTAGAATCAGCTTAGTCTCATTTGACATGGCCATTCTCCACATTAAATAAAAAAAACCTAAGTCATTAAATATATTCTAGGAAATGGTGACTAGACAACCACTTCTTAAGGATTTTCAGAATTAATATAGCCTAATGACTGTCACCTATTTTTCTTTCCAAATTTTAAAAGGGCTTATTCTCTCCTTGAACAAGTGGCACAAAAAATGAAATATTGACTGTATTCATGGATTTGGAGTTGTGATTTTGGACTGAGAAAAGTGGCTATGTTCCCTTTCCCCCATGTCATCATCTTTGGAAGCTGAGCTAGAGAAATTTAAATGAGAGGTTTAATGCTTGGTTCCCTAAGATATGTGAAGGCAAAGGCTTTCAGGAACGTTGCCTTGATATATTAGTACAATGTGGTTCCTCATAACACAATGGCCAGATTCCAGCAAAACAATTGCAGACAGATACTTAGAAGATTCCAGTGCAACTGTGTTGAAGCTTAGTACCATGTGGTACTACCATTAAACATCACCACATGACCAGAACAGCCTTAAGGAAGATACAAAACATGTTGAGAACAGATAAGCTGATCCAGAGAGTCCTACTAATTAATCTACTAGCCTATAACCTAATAAGTGAGTCAACCAGAATATTTACCATGGCTGCCAGTCATCTATCTCAGAACTGAAAGTTTTAAACAGCACATTTCCTCACTTGAGATGTTTGTTTTTCTAATTCCATCCATCTGCCTGCAAATTTCAAGATGTCATTGGTTTGCATTGATGAATAGTACTCCGTTGTGTAAATGTACCATATTTTCTTTATTCATTCTCTGGTTGACGGGCATCTAGGTTGTTTCTAGTTTCTGGCTATTACAAATAATGCTTCTATGAACATAGTTGAGCAAATGTCTTTGTGATATGAGTGTGCATCTTTTGGGTATATGCCCAAGAGTGGAAATGCTGGATCTTGAGGTAGATGGATTCCCAATTTTCTGAGAAACTGCCATACAGGTTTCCAAAGTGGCTGCACAAGTTTGGACTCCCACCAGCAATGGAGGAGTCTTCTCCTTTCTCCACATCCTCTCCAGCATAGGTGTTTTTGATCTTATCCATTCTGAGTGGTGTAAAATGGTATCTCAGAGTTGTTTTGATTTGCCTTTCCCTGATGGTTAAGGATGTTGAGCAATTTCATAAGTGACTTTCAGCCATTTGAGACTCATCTATTGAGAATTCTCTATTTAGTTTTGTATCCCACTTTTAATTTGATTATTTAGTGTTTTGGTGGGTATCTTGAGTTCTTTGTATATTTTGGAAATCAGCCCTCTGTCAGATGTGGGGTTGGTAAAGATCTTTTCCCATTCTGTGGACTGCCATTTTGTCTTATTGATTGTGTCCTTTGCCTTACAGAAGCTTCTCAGTTTCAGGAGGTCCCATTTATTAATTGTGGATCTCAGTGTCTGTGTTACTGGTGTTATGTTAAGGAAGTGTTCTCCTGTACCAACTTGTTCAAGGGCACTTCCCACTTTCTCCAAAACAACCCTGTACAATAAAGGAACTTCTGAAGGCATCACCATCCTTGACTTTAAGCTCTACTATAGAGTTATAATAATGCAAACAGCTTGGTATTAACATAAAAACAGACAGATTGACCAATGAAATGCAGTTGAAGACCCTGATATTAATCCACACACCTATAAACACCCGATTTTTGACAAAGAAGCTAAAATTATACAATGGAGAAAAGAAAAGATCTTCAACAAATGGTGCTGGCATAACTAGATGCTGGCATGTAGAAGACTGCAGATAGATCTGTATCTATTGCCATGCACAAAACTTAAGTCCAAATGTTAAGTCAAAGACTTCAACATAAATCCTGCCACACCATTTGTATTCTTCTATATGTAAACATCCAGTTATGCCAGCACCATTTGTTGAAGATGCTTTCTTTCTTTCATAGTATAAATTTAGCTTCTTTGTCAAAAATTAGGTGTTCATAGATGTATGGATTGCTGACAGCAGGGGAACTTGCATGGGACCAAACTAGGCCTTCTGAATGTGTGGGGCCACTGTCAGTGGGTCCAGGATTTATCCCTAGTGCTTGAACTGGCCTTTTGGAGCCCATTTTCTTTGGAGGGATACTTTGCTCAGCCTAGATATTGTGTGGAAGGGCCTTAATCCTGCCTCAAAGTAAGGAGCCAGAATTCCTTGGCTCCCAATGTGAAGCCTTACCCTCTTTGAGGAATGGATGGTGGTGGGGTGGGGATGAGGATGTAGCAGAAGGAAGAGAAGGAGTAGGAACTGGTATTGATGTGTAAAATGATAAAAGATCGTAAAACAAAAAGATGAGAAAAAACAAAAGGGATGTATTTTAATATTTAGGTAAATTAATATTCAAGACTAAATAAAAGTATGAAATGTAAAAAAAAGGGGGTTATTGCTTGAGGACCTCAAGACTCTATGTACATTTTTATAAGAACTTGTAAAGATAAACAAGCTAATATCCAATTATTATACCCTAAGTAACATTTTTTATAGGAAGGAGTGCTGTCTCCCAGACATGACCGGCTATTGCACTCATGAAATCATAGTTTCTACGGTCATCTACACAAGACCTCTACAAAGTAAACCAATAAACAAAATGATCCCTACTGTCAGTGTATGCTAGTTCTTACCCAGTGTGTTTAACTTCCTCAAAACACTTCTACCATTATGTTAGAGATGTGCATCAAGAGTTAATTAACCTTTTCTCTTAAAAAATGATGTCTTTGCACTGCATTCATTGAGCACCTGTTTGAAAGGAACTGCAACTTTCTATTCTGAGTGGAATACTTAGATATGCACACATCATATACACACCTCCAATTCAGCCACAGAAAAGTGGGAGCATCTGTATGAGGCTTCCATTTGCACTGCTAAGACGAGCAACCCAGCAAATTATCTGTGGTGTGCAGTTAATGTTTGCTGGAATGCCAGTGGGGTTTGCACATCTGTCTGTGGAATCAAATTTGCATCTTTAACATTTTGCTGCCAGAATGCCCTTTTGGCAAACAAGAAAGAAAGGGGGAAACATGAAAACTAGAGGTAGAAATGGGACAAGAAGAACAGTGGAAAGCATGTAAACAAGAGGAAAGTATAATAATATGGATATGGAAACACATTACAGAGAAACCAATTTATTTGTATGATAACCAAAAATGTAATTAAAAGAAATGATGAGGCCATTGAAACACTTTTTAAATAAAGGGGCCTATATAAATAAAAATGATTGCTACTTTGCTTGTTAAAAAATGGTGTCAATCGTATATGTAACTTTGGCTCTCTAAGGCTATAAAATGCCTATGTATATGTTAATAACTAATAATAATGCATTATTCTTCCTCATAATAGATACATCACAGAGGCCAAATTAGTGGCCTCTGCAGTATCAAGAAAATTTAAACGAGGAAAAAAGAAATTATTTCATGCATGTTTAATCTTCTGCACAATAAGATAATGGAATAAGTGGATATTATTTTAGGCAGCCACATTTTTTAGCTCAGAAAACATTCAACCATTTCAAACAACTTCAATGAAATTAGGCATTCATTGATAGATACCATTGATAGACAGTCTAAGGTATTACTTAGACCATTCTTGTACCATGTATGCTTAAACAATTTACATATTCCACTGGAACTACAAAATACCTAATAGCATTAAACTCCAATTTGTATTTAAGCCACTAGCCTATACTAAAGAAACAGTTTCAAACACAATGATATTGCAGTGGGCTCTGAAATGGACTTGAAAAATTATAGGTTCTACATGAGAACATAATCTTGAATGAATTTCATAAACTGTGCACCTCAGTTTTCTCATATGTAAATTGTGAGTAGCTGTACCTATGCGACATGATTGTCATGAAAGTAAAATGAGTTGCCACGCAGCTAAGTGAATCATGCAGATGATCTGACACAGAAAACTAGAACATTAGTTTCTGAAACCTGTCATTTTATTAAAAGTCAAACCACAGGAATCAGACCAACTGGGTTTACATATAGACTCCCCTATCCCCAGATGCTTACTGTATCCATTATTGTTCATTGTCCAGAACCAAATATCAGACCAAAATGACTAGGCGAGTTTTATTTGGTCAAACTTTCAGAGGCTCTGTCTTTCATTCAGTTGAACTTTCTGTCCATCCTAGGTAAGGGTGTTCAGAACAAAGCAACTCACATCACAGTGACCAGGAAACAGAGAGGAAGTAGGAGACAACTGGGCAATTACAACCTTCAAAGGTACATGGCAATGGGATTCCAGGTCAGCTCTTGTTCTAGAATCTACAGAACCTCCCAAATAGGTCCAAGCAACACACAAACCTGTGAAGGAGTTTCCCTATTCAAATCATAACACTTGCTAAAAAAGTCATCTTAGTTTCTTAATCTATAAATTAATAATAATCACATTTTCTTAATAAGATTATTACGAGTAAACAATAGTACATAATTTACTATTTTCTTATAATCTTATCCTATCCCCTATACATTCATCTGCAGACAACCTCCCTCTCCACCTCTTCTCTCTTCTTTAATCAGAGAAATGTGAATCAGGAGTGTATACTTAAAAAACAGTAAAATCATAGAAAACATAACAGCCCTGTGGACATGAGAATAATCTATGTGTTCTGCTTGATGCATTTGAAAGTGACATGTGCAGTTTCCTTTGTCTTCCTTGCATCTCCCTGCCTACATTTTCCCATTCACTATTTAGATCCTTGCCCCAAATAGGCCATCCAGTGGCATTCTTAAAAATGCCTAGGCAGGTGGTCAAGCTAGAGAATCTATGTTCATGCCCAGTGTAATCAGATAAGCAATGCATGCCAACAGTCACTTTGTGTAAATGTTGAAGGCTCCATACAACAGTGACTGATTCCAGGGACTGTTACAAACCCCATGCTCTTTTTATGCCTATAGATAAAAGAATTTCTTTCTAACTGTCCTATCCAATGGCTATCCAGACAGCCATCAAATGATACCCTAGCTTGTGAATCATTGCAGAACCTTCACTACATATAATCTAATCCTTGCGCATTTATAACATTTCCATAGGGTTCTCTAAATGTGGGTTGTTGGGTTTTTTTTTTTTTCAACTGAAAGGGCATTTTATTTTTCTTTCTTCCCCTTTGAGTAAAAGCACACAGTTGGTGTTATTTAAGGTCTAATGCCCCTCAGTAGAGTAGTATATGAGGTCATAAATGGTTCCAGCAGTCATCAAAAGCCTCTGCTTCAACCCAAGCATTTAGTCATCAGTAAAACCAGTTATAGCCTCGTATACTTTCCCACTGTCAAGATTATTCCTCTTATGGAATATAATGGAAATATATTCCTTAAAAATAAATTGAATTATATTGTCAAAAATAATAATAAAGTATTTGATCCTCATAAGAATTGGAGTTATATACTGCTGTGTTCCTTAAATGTGCATTGATTGTTTAACATGTATATGCAGTAGTATGAGATGGAACGCACTATGTAAGTGCTAAGTGTTAATGGTGTTATTATGTGAGGCTCATTTGGAGTCTGGATTAGATGAAGAATAACACAAGGGAATGTACTGTGCAAGGAGAAAGTGAGATTTGTGACTAAACAATTTAGTTCTAGACAGACTTGCTTTTCTTCTGAGAAGAGGTATATTATGCTTGCTGCAATTTAATTGTCCCAGGGGGCCTTAAATTGTATATTTAATATATATTATGCATATGCAAAAAATTGCATAAAGGATAGTGTTGGGTGTACGTGTATATAAAAGAAAATACCATTGGCATGTCACTGACGAAAGAATCATGTCAAATAATTCCAAATAGAAATAATAGAATTCGTCAGTTAATTTTCCTTTTCAAACAAGTATACCCACTTTACAGACATCACACACACACACACACACACACACACACACACACACTTTTCATGCATTCTACATATTCTCTTTGTATCAGAGTTGAAACTAGTTATGTCCTAGGAAAAGCTTTCTTGTCTACAACTGATTTGAAGCCAAAGTCTGTGGTGTTGTGTGTGTGTGCTGTATCTCATGCATGCCCAAACCTCTCAGCAGTAAATACAACAAAAATATCAAAGTCACATATTTATTGTACTACAATAATGAATACCACTCTCCCCCTTTAACACTTTATGAGTTGATTTGTAGTTACTTTGAAACAAATAACATGTAAGTAATCTTCAAATTCTAAAGCACTCCACCACACTGTTTAATTGCCAAATTGAGTGTGAAGGTAAAATATTTTATGGCTATTCCCAAGTATTGAGCCCCTAGATCAAAAGCAGAAAGATGCAATTTAGACACCTTAGGATGGCAGAGATTCATGTGTGCACCCAATTTGATACAGGAATTTTCTGGTTTATTTTGTTTTTGATTTTTAGTTTTGTATCAAATATGAGCTTGCTCCTTTCCCTTCTAATTACATTCCTTTGTTTTTCTTGAGGAATGAACTATGACAAACACTTTCATTTATTGACAGAAACAGAACTGAAGAATATTTTCATGGAAGATTTATGATACATAGCCAATTACATCTGGATTGTAGATGCTAAATTAGTTTTGGATTTGTCTTATTATAAAATCATTGACAAGTATGATTTATCACAATAATTTTGCAGAGAAATCAAAGCAGATCATAGCCTACACCACAACCAACTCTGTGTCACAATCTATCATGATTATGTAGTGGCCAAGTATTAGATGAGTGAGAACTTGGAATAAGAAGTAAACAGTAATAATTAGATATGTTTCTTAAATAAGGGATGTGGCGCTGTCTATAGTTACACTAATTTATTTATATCAATCAGGATAAATATTGGGTTTTGAATTTTATTAGAATCTTCTAAATAGTTCATCCTAAAATGTACAAATAAAAACACTGTTATTAGTTGAATGCTGATATAATAAATTTTATGTAAATGACCTGGTAGAGTGTTGTCAGTATTATATAACTACTAGGAATTGCCAGGTGTACTTTAGAACAGTTTCAAAACTAGAAAATACTGCTCCCAGAAGAGCTGGAACATCGGCAGGCCTGAATTACGACGGGTTTGAAAAGACATATATAAGACTGTTAGTACTAGGAAAACACAGTTCTTCCTTGGTCCTTACTTGTACTGTCTGCTCAATGAAGAGTTAATACAAACAAGTTAAAGTTCTTGCTCACAATTCCATGACCAATGAAGTCAGCACAAGAAAAACCAGTCAAAGTGACATTAACTCCAAGTTCATTATTCTCCAGTGACATTCCTTTTTCCAGTGAGGATTTATTCTGGGTCTAGTCTATTTATTTATTTACTTATTTGTTTGTTTATTTGTGTGTATGTGTATGTGTGTGCTTGCTTGCTTGTATACAGATGTACACACATGCCACAATGTGTATGTGGAGACACAGAAAACTTATATTAGTTTGTTTTCGCCTTGTTTCATCTGAGTCCAGAGGCTCAAACTCAAATTGTCAGGCTTAGTGGCAATAACATTTTTTAGAATAGATTTATTTTATTTTTATTTAAAAACATAGTATATATTTTTGAAAGATAATAACTTTTATTTTGGGGGGATTCTTTTTCTTTTGCAGGTTTTTTTTACTTGAATTGGAAACAAGAGTGTTTTACATGATAATCCCAATTCCCTCTCCCTCCCTTCCTCCCATACCATCCCCCCAACTAAAACTCTACCTATCACATACCCTTTTCACTCCCCAGGGAGAGTGAGGCCTTCCTTAGGGGATCACCAGAGTCTACCATATCCTTTGGGATAGGGCCTAGGCCCACCCCCTGTGTCTTGGCTCAGGGAATATTCCTCTATGTGGAATGGGCTCCCAAAATTCACACCTATGCTAGGGATAAGTACTGAACTACTACAGGAGGCCTCATAGATTTCCAAGGTCTCCTCACTGACATCCATGTTCCTGGGGTCTAGATCAATCCCATGCTGGTTTCCCATCTATCAGTCTGGGGACCAAGAGCTCCCCCTCATTCAGATCAGCTGCTTCTGTGGGTTTCACCAGCCTGGTCTTGACCACTTTGCTCATCACTCATTCTTCTATGCAACTGGATTCCAGTTCAGTTCAGTGATTAGTTGCGGGTGTCTGCTTCTACTTCCACCAGCTGCTGGATGAAGGCTATAGGATGGCATATAAGTCAGTCATCAATCTCATTATCAGGGGAGGGCATTTAAGGTAGGCTATCCTCTGTTGCTTAAATTGCTAGTTTGTGTCATCTTTGTAGATCTCCAGACCTTTCCCTAGTGCCTGATTTCTCTGTAAACCTAAAATGTCTCCCTCTATTATGGTATCTTCTTTCTTGTTTTCTTCTATTCTTCCCCGTACTCAAACTTTCTGCTCCCTCATATCCTCTTCACCCCTCCTCTTCTCTCCTCATTCTCCTAGCTCCCTCCCCTTCTCCCCATGCTCCCAATTTGTTCAGGAGATCTTGTCCCTTTCCCCTTCTCCAGGGGACCATGTATGTCTCTCTTAGGGTTCTCCTTGCTTACTAGCTTCTCTGGCAGTGTGGATTGTAGGCTGGTAATCCTTTACTCTATGTCTAAAATCCAAATATGAGTGAGTACACACCATTTTTGTCTTTTTGTGACTGGGCTACCTCATTCAAAATGGTTTCTTCTAGTTCCATCGATTTTCCTGCAAATTTCAAGACTCCATTGTTTTTTTTCCACTGATTAGTACTCCATTGTGTAAATGTACCACATTTTCTATATCCATTCTTCAGTTGATCAGTTGAGGGGCATCTAGGATGCTTCCAGGTTATGAATATTACAAATAGTGCTGCTATGAACATTGTTGAACAGAATTCCTTGTTGTATGAATGTGCTTCTTTTGGGTATATGACTAAGAATGGTATTGCTGATCTTATGGTAGACTGATTTCCATTTTCATGAGGAGTCACCATACTGATGTTCAAAGTGGCTGTACAAGTTGGCACTCCCACTAGCAATGGACAAAGTTCTTATGGTACAGGTCTTTTACTTTTTTGGTTAGTGTTACCCCAAGGTATTTTATGTTGTTGTGGCCATTATAAAGAGTGATGTTTCTCTGATTTCTTTCTCCACAAATGTATCATCTGTATATAGTAGGGCTACATATTTTTTGAGTTAATCTTGTATCCTATCATGTTGCTGAGGTGTTTATCAGCTGTAGGAGTTCCCTGGTAGATTTTTTCTGGTCACTTATGTAGACTATCATATGATCTGCAAATAGTGATAGTTTGACTTCTTCCTTTCTGATTTGTATCCCCTTAATCTCCTTTTGTTGTCTTATTTCTCTAGTTAGAACTTCAAGGACAATATTGAAGAGGTATGGAGAGAGTGGACAGCCTTATCTTGTCCCTGATTTTAGAGGAATTGAATTTAATTTGATGTTGGCTGTGGCTTGCTGCATTTTTATCTCTTATCTCTCCAAGATCTTTATCATGAAAAGGTGTTGGATTTTGTCAAAGGCTTTTTCAGCATCTAGTGAGATGATCATGTGGGCTTTTTTTTTTTCTCAGTCTGTTTATATGGTGGGTTATATTGATGGATTTTCGTATATTGAACCATCCTTGCATCCCTAGGATGAAGCCTACTTGATCATGGTGGATGATTCTCTGATGTATTCTAGGATTCGATTTGCCAGTATTTAGTTTTATTTATTAGTATTTAGTTTTACCTAAGCTATTGGCTATCCAGTCTTAGGTTTTTTGTAACCTATGCAGTATTGGATGGTACCATGTGTTCCATGTCATGGAGTGGGCTTTGAGTCAAATCAGAAATTGGTTAGTTACTCTCACAAACTTTGTGTCATTATTGCACTAGAATATCTGGCAGGAAGGAAACTATTTTCAATCAAAGGGTTTATGGCTGGGTTGGTGCTTATGTTTCTCCTTTGATAGTGTGTAGAGTACCAAATGCACTAGCATATGGGAGTAAAAGTTCTATGTAGGCACCAGTTGTACTTCCCTATGATTAATGAGTTATGTAGATGTTCAACAATGGGGTCTTGATATCAGTTTATGCAGAGCAACCTATGTTGGGGTTTCCAATGAAATCTCTTTGCCAAACATCTCAATTAGAAGTAACCCAGTGCCAGGACTGGCAGCTTCATTTGGTGACAAGTTACAGCTCTGGTACCCCATTATTAGGTAATTTATTTTAAATGGATATATATGTATATATAATCTTTATCTGCTGAGCCATCTTGTTGGTTCACTGATGGTACACTTATGACACCAAACATCAAATATTCTATGAATGTTGTTATTGGCTCTCATCAATTAGCAACCTAAGAACTCTTAAGTTTTTGCATTAGATGATCCATTAGATATCTGCCTTTTGTTTTTGATAAAGTACAGCAAAGTCTTACTAGGCATTCAGCAGACTACTTTTCCCCTCCACTTTGAGTTAGAAATCTGTCTCATTCTATGATGAGGGCTCTGGAATATGGTCCAACAATATCATCTTCATGGCTCACTTCTGAAGCCTCTCTGTTATCTGATCCTCTATGCTTTTTTAAGTTCCCTGAGTAAAAGGAAAAGATGCTAAAAAGAGAGGTTTGATAAAAACCCAAACCAAAGATAAAAGATACTTTAGTCTTGGAATTGCTAAATAGAAGTCATTTTGCTGTTTACCATACTGAAATACCACACTAAGAATCTTTATTGTTGAGATAATCCATGGAAATTTTGGGGTATTTTTTTCTTTTGTCTAGGATAGCTCACTCTCAGTAAACATACTAAAATATGCATTATAGCCACGTATTTGTACATAAATAATATTTTTACTGTCCTAAAGTCTTACATACTTTCTCCATTTCTGCATATTACCTACCAATCAACATTAGGAATATGTTCTACGAAATTTCCTGAGAATACTTCTACCTTCACTTGGAATTATTTTACTAAAAATCTACAGGTTTTTTTCTTTTCATTAGTTAGTTACATAGTGCAAAGCTGACTCCCAAAGATAACCTATCACTACTAGAATTGTTTTAATTAATTTCTTTCTTTATTTCCACACTGGCCTCAGCTTCACCTCCCTCCTCTCCTCCCAGTTCCTCTCTCCACATCCCCTCTGTCCCCACACCTCAATCAGCTCCTCTTCCATCTCTGTTCAGGAAGGAGAAGGCCTCCCGTGGATATTAACAAAACATGGCATATCAACCTCCCACACCTACTAAACCCCTTTAAGCTCTTCCCAAAACTCCAGACTATAGCCCCTATCTTGGACTCCATATCTCAGCCTACAACTTCACAAAAGGTACTTGAATATTTTTATGCACATAAATAGTCTTTTTATTAAGAGTCTAAAATAAAGAAAGTTATATAAATCCTCACACATCTTCTACTCAGCCAGAAGTAAGATTGGCACAGCTAGCTCCTTTAATAAAGTTTAACTGTTTATCCTTTTTAGAAAGAGTCACACTCTTGAATTTGATATTTAATGCTTTATGTACCTGACCATTTTGAAGTAAATATCTGTCTGAGAGATAGTAATACAGTTTTACATATGTGTTTACAAGATTTTGCTGCATATAAATACATAAAAATGCATGCTATTTTATATATTATCTTCATCTTGACTGTTTTAGTTAATAATAAGCTCTTAAAATTAATGCTAATTGAAAGACATAACTTGGATTCAGTTATTTTCAGTGATCCATTCACATCATTAACTAGAGCACTATGCACCTCTTATTGTTTTAGTGGACATTGAGGTCTCTCTAAATGTCTCCCTTATAATCATTTATTGTTTAAAGTTTCCTTATCATTGTCTTCTTATATACATATATAATAATTTCCCTAGAGTACATGCATAGGACGTACACCTTCTGGATTACAGAGACTATTGGTCAAGCTGAACTAGTTTTATAGTAGCAACTGACAATTATAAAATCTCAGTATTTTAATGCATACCCCTGGAGGATTTGCCTGCTATTTTGAGTACAGGTGATGTTGGAGGGTAGCTATCTGGTCAGCATTCAGAATGTTTTTCTTACACAGAGACTTTCCATCACTATAATCTCAGAAGAGCCCTGGAGCACAGTAAGACAGTGAGTGAAGTCTTGCATAGTAACTCTGAAAATGCATGGATTAGAATTGAAAAATGTCACTTCCGTCACATTTCACTGGTCATTAGGGCATAAGTACACGCAAGATCAAGGCGGCAGAGGATTTCTTTGCCTCCGTGCTAGACAGAACTGAAGAACTGAATGTGTACCTTTAATCATATTTTATAACTTTTAAAAATTTTATACAATTTAATATTAATGTAAAATTCCATCAATAATTCCAAAAGTTCCTCTACACGCTACTTTATTTTAAACAGGCCATGTAGTAAGAAGTGTTAATTATGCTTCACATGACTGTCAAAGACTGACGTTCTTGGACAGTTTCATTGTTATGATCCTGGTAGCAGAAGTGCGAAGTTACGTCTTGTTGTGGATTTAATTTGTCTCCCAATAGCTGATAGCAGAGATGACTGATATTTCATGTAACTCCACTTCTCCATTTCTCTGACATATTTTTCAGTTGGCACATTTTCCTATCAAGCTGTCATTTTTTTCTTTGATGTGTAGTTTTTTAAAATTTTACTCTGGATTCTAATTCCATGTCACTTATGTGCTGCAAATGTCTCTACAGAGCTGTAGCTTGTCGTTTGGTTTATATTTATGGTGCCTTTCAATGTAAGGCATGATTAATTTAATGTTGACAACATATCTTTATTTTTCCTCCTCAGATGTTTTTGTTCATTGTGTCTTGCTCAAACATTTTTCTTAATCTTGAATTATGAAAACAATTTTTTAGTAAAAGTTCTAAAGTTTTCATTTTGTATCAAGTGATATAGTCCACTAATAACTAACTGTAGAAATTACAGAATAGCTTGAATTTCCTATTTTACCCTGATCATTTTAACAGCACTCTGTTTTTAGAGTCTTCACAAAGTCTTCTCTTTCTTGACCCTGTCACCTTCTAGAAGGACCTTGGTTCCTGTTGTCTGATAATGTCTTTTGGGTTCCTGTTTTCACCCAGTCATATGATTTTGTATATACTACACACTGAGGTGTTTTGGGGAATTCGAAATCAAAATGAACGAATCTATCTGCTTTCATCAAGCTTCTCTTTTAGTACATGGGGTGATCAGTAACACATTTCAGACAATATTGTAACCACATGGTATGATACAGATTGGTGCATACATAACAACAGTTGAAACACACAGGAAAACAAGTTATAAAAGGCAGTGGAGCAGCCATTTTGAATAAGAGAAGTCTCTAATATGAGTGGGCATCTGAAGGCAAGGTCATTCAGGTATGTGGGGCCAGAAGTGTTGCAGAGTATAGAGGGTCTGAGATTCGCATTTCTCATGTCGGAGCATGGTTTATATCCTTCATAACTTGTTGGGTTTTTCCAGGAAGATGATCAGATTTTTCCTTAGAATTCCCTCAGCAAGTCTTGGCTGTTTGCTCTTCTATATCAATATTTAGATATAAATTCTTAAGAGGATAATCTTCTGCAATATTTATTTATTATAGGACTATTAGCCAAGTCTTCTCAACTTCTAAAATAATACTCATCTTCTCTAGTGATATTATGTAAAGCAAAAAAAATGTTGACTCAACTCTTTCCTCCTCCTGATACTGAGTAGATTGAAAGATCACAGATGAGCACTCCATATTTGGGAGTGTCTGATTTGGGTGTGTGGGAGACCTGTGCAGACAATGGGTACCAATCTGGCATTAATAAGCTAAGGTCAGATTTCTAACTTTGCCACATTATTTTGCCTCTAACAGTTCATACTTGAATATTGACTACTTTGATTTACATTTCCTGACTGGGAAAAAAGGAGTCACATGTGCTGGACAGAAGAATAGTAAGAAATGTGTGTCAATCAGTGACTAAATCAATACAATTTTGTACAAACAAATACATTTTATACACTGTGGGTGTACATGGATGGCCATATTCATCAGGAGCATTCCACTGAGGCTTAACACAGGGTATGTCCCAGGGCAGTGAATATTGCTGGATCAAGATAATTTCCATGACCATCTTCCTTGTTAAAGTCCCTCAAGGGTCCATCACTTTGGAACAAAATGCTATGTAAACTTACACATGAAATGCAGTCTGCTAAGCCTCCTACTCCTGAGCATTTCTCAAGTTTTCCCTTGCCCCTCTCTGGGTCTTTGTATATGCTTTTCTTGCTTCTTAGCATACCCTCTCTTGTTAGTTAAGTGTACATAGTGGTATCCAGCTCTGTGTCCTCTATGATTTTAGTCTCAGTTAGGACAAGGCTGTTGTCATGTGGTCATTACGTTCCCAGTACAATACAGTCATCTCTGTGTGTTATGAGGCTTTAGATCAGGCACAACTGATTGGTCTAAAGAATGTAAAATACAGTTGAATTAACGGAAGAATCCTTTAAGACCCTGTGACCTACAAAATTCAATACAGCTTATTAGCCCCAGATAATACCATTACTGGCAAAAATTTGGGGCCAACATTCTTTTATAACTCTTTGGGAATTTTACAATGGTCTTAATACAGTTCTGTGTGGTTCCCACAGTTCAGTGATGAGAAGAAACCCATCACTACCTGGTGTTGAACAAAACATCCCGTGGATTTTATTGGGTCTTAAATGTGGGTAATGGTACCTATTGGATGAAATCTGCCACCCAGGAGATCTATTTTCATGCTCCCTCTTGCCTATAAAGGTGCACTCCTGATTCAGTGAGCATATTAATTGCTTTCTTTGTAGGGAGTACTATGCTTGGGAAATAAACTTGGCTGACCAGCCTATGAACCCAAATCATCTATTTTTGTATTGATTTAGCACTGACTCACTTAACCTATTAAAGCACCTAATTTTGTTGGGTTATATAGCAGGGTGAAATTTCTTTTATATTTATTGCCCCTTCCCAAAGCCCCATGAAGCAAATGGTCATAAATGACAGTTGCAAAAGTTGTGTTCCAAACTTCTCTATTGGAGTTATTAGACAGTGTTCTCAGACAGTGGCCAATTGAGTCATCGCATGTAAATGTATATTGAAAATTAATTCATCTGAGTTCTGTTTTGTCATTATTCAGTTCCTTCATTATACTGTGTCATGTATTACAGAAAAAATGTTGTTAAGATCTTTCTACAATTGTATTTTCTCATATTTGTGCATTTCACATCCAGTGCTGGGATTATTTTTTACACATTCCAATTCCAAGTTCACAATACAATTTCATTCCTCCTTTCCCCCACACCAAATGCATTTCTAAAACTGATGGCAAGAAAAACTTGCTTCTCTGGAAAACACTATTAAGAAAATTCATTCTATTTGTTTTTAGGCCAACATTGCCCATTTAGCAGACAATTTTATTGAGCTATGTACATTGATGTGTGCATCTTTTTGAAAGTTCATTGTATGGCAACACCAACATCACTTTCTGGCTGTGGACCATAAGGAGAAAATGTGAGGCTTTAAAGTGTGTAGCTTTCATAACTAATTCCTACCCATAATCCCACTGAATCACAAGGCATGCTGCTGCTCTCTCTCCCTCTCTCCCTCTCTCTCCCTCTCTCTCTCTCTCTCTCTCTCTCTCTCTCTCTCTCTCTCTCTGTCTCTCTCTCATCTCTCAATTATTTCAGCAGAAAATCTAAGGTCTGAGATTTAGTGAGCCAAGTTTATAAGATTTATATATAAAGGTGCTGTAGGTATTAACTGTGAAATTACCTACATTAACAGCCTTGGTCATGTTCATAAGTCAAACACCAATATCTTTATTCAGGAGTTTCCAGACTAGTTACTACCTTCAGATTTCTAACTCAAATTCATTATTCTAATCTGCCTTCAGTGTTGCTAACAAGAAGACACCTTTGAAGCACAAGCTGATGTTGATGCTCCCCCTGCACTCTCATGTTGCCCTGTTACTATACTACCTACATCCCCATGCCACCCTTCTACCTGGATAAGCATTGATGCTCTCTCTGTACTTTCATAACACCCTATGAGAACACTGTGAGAGGACTTGCCAAAGCACACCTTAAATTTTGTCATCTTGCTTTCCATAGCATATAGGATTTTAAAACCATAGTTTGTTGTGTCCTAAACTTAATGTCAGTATACAGTTAAGTACTTTATAAATATTTAAGTAAGATGGGTGAGGTACTTTATAAATATTTAAATGATATGGGCTAGGTAGACTAACAGGAAAGGGTGCTTGCCACCAAGTTTAATGACTTGAGTTAGGTTCCCAGAACACAGATGGTGCAAGAAGAGAAATGTCCTCATTCAAGTTGTCTTCTGATTGTGGCATGTGCACAAGGGCACACATACACACACACACACACACACACACACACACACACACACACACACCAAAACAAATGTAAAACTGGATTTAAAAAATTTAAAGGAGAATTAAAGGAGAAATGTTTAAAGAATTAAAGCCACCAAGTCTTGCTATTTTTTTCTTTCATCTGAGAAATATCCATTACTCCAGGCATGTACATCTGTTTAAACTTTTTTTTTTACCCAAATAAAGTTCTGGGCAAGATCTTGCATGTTAGAAGTTCCATAAATATTTGTATCAAAATAAATATATAACTATACAAAATATAAGTTCTATAGCAACATTTTTCTTTCAAGCACTAAACAACATTTTTTTAAAATGGGAATAAAGGGGGCTGGGAGATAGCTCAGTGGGGAATATTGGTTACTGCACAAATATGAGAAAATGAGTGAGTTCAAATGCTCAGCACCATGGCAATGCACAACTACAACCCCAGTACTGGGGGCTGAGGGTCAGCCATAGAAAGATGGGCTCTGAAATGTACTGGCCAGCCAGCCAGCCAGCCTCACCAAAACACAGGATCACAGAGACCCTGGGAATTCAGGAACAATGATGGAAATAATTGAACAAGATACATACACCATCTTTCTCTGGTCTCCACACATGAGCATACAGGTGTACACACAAGTGCACACATATTGAAACATACACAATACATATAACACACACACACACACACACACACACACACACACACACACACACACAAATTAAACAGTAGGAGTAAGAATTGATCCTGTCACAAATGAGATCAATGTAATCTTTATGATCTTTTAAAATAATGCAGCTCTAGTAAAATAAAAGTGGCATGAACTGACATTAAATTCCTACCTGTTCTGAGATTTCAAGGCCATTCAACCCCATTATACTCACTGTGCACACAACCTACAAATGGTTGCACAGCATGCTGACATTCTGAAGTTGGGCTATTACAGAGGAAAGTGTCAACCAATGATTAACCAAGCATCTTAACTTTTAAAACCCAGATGAATTTTTGGAACAAATGCTTTGCCAAAATGAGATACCCACGGTTGCCAATTAGCCCAGTGTGAGTGAAAGCCAAGCACAGGGGAGTTTATTCTTCTCCATGCTCCTGCCTATAAACAACCTTCATCTACCTTACACTTGGTCGTGGAGATTGATCCAATGCAATCATGCTGCAGAGGAATTGCTCAGAGGGTGTCCAATAGGAATGTTTCTATGTACATCCTCACATGATTCTGAAATTGTGATTTTTCATGGACATCCACATCCTGGCAATATATCCCTGGATTTGACTGTAATCTTGCCATTGTGCTCATCTGCAGGCCTCGTAAACTTGTTTTAGTGTAGCCTTAAGTCAGAGATTCTGTGTAACCAGACAGATAGTGCCACCCATAGCATCCATTTGAGAACACATCTGAACTTGCACCTCCTACTGATAAATGTTTTCAAAGGAGGACTACATTCTGCTGAATGAAAACACAAAGCCACTGAAGTGTGTGTGTGTGTGTGTGTGTGTGTGTGTGTGTGTGTGTGTGTGTTTCATCCTTCACAATATCTGGAAGTGACCTTCCTGCCAGGTTATCATGTTATATTTTTTTTAATATACCATTTTTTCCTTTGTAGGAATTAATAAGAAAAATGGAAAATATTCCCTTTAATGTAAGGAAAAAGAAATTCTCTATTTTGGAGACTTGTTTTGTCTGCTTTCAGGTATAATTCATTCTGTTCTACTAGCAACAAGCTATAGATTGTTTTCTTCTGAAATTTTATGACTTTACATGTGTTATTTCAACTTTTCTCCTGATATAAATATGTACACCACAGTTATCAGTGTCAACTTTTAGATGTTAGTAGCCATAATGATTATACAACCAAACGAATTCACATATTTCAAAGTAGATTTTGAAAGCATTGTCTATATCATATAACTTCTAAATATTTGGGATTTTAAAGAAAAAATTCAAAGGGCTTTTATAAACATTTTTGTTTTGTTTGTTAGTTTTGAGAGACCTCATTTAGCCCAGGCTGGCCTCAAACTCCTTATGTAGTCAGGGATGACCTTGAATTTCTGATCCTCCTGGCTGTACCTCCAGAGGACTGAGATTGTAGGATTAAAGGCATGAACCCCAACACCTGCTTCATGTGATGCTGGGGATCAAGCACAAACCTTCAGGCATAGTAGTGACACCCACAGATAAATACGCACATTTTCTGTCCATAAACTAACAATTTGGTATTCAGTTCCATATTGGAACCAGCTTGCTTATGTCCAAAAGGAAGCTAGAAGTGATTTCCAGAGGTGGGAGGAAGCACTCTTAGTGAAGACACTGTCCTACAGAAAAGTTTCCATGCATATGCTTGTTGTCTTCTGGGGATCCAGCAAAGGGGAAAAGAGCTAACCAAAGAAAGAAACACTGCCCAAGGCTAGGTTTGGAGTTTGATGCCTCATCACTTAAGGATAAATGCCTGCAATCTGTGTTGTCCCATGAACCCACAATATTCTAAGGTCAGAAGCTTTGAGATAGTTTTTGTAGCACTGGCCAAGGTGAATATCATTCCAAAAATGTGAGAATTCCTAAAAAAAAAGGCATAATATTCTTAGACCCAAGGTATCAGAACTAATCTTGAGATTTCTTAACTGCCCCAATCCTGATGGTGGAGAGGCACAGCCACACCTGTTTCCAAAAAAAAAAAAAAAAAAAAAAAAGAAAAAAAAAGAAAAGAAAGAGGCAATAGAATTGTCCCAGCACCTCTGCTGCCTTGTTGCCTATGAAACATGTCACTTCTTTCATTATGAAGAATCTGGGTCTATGGCACTAAATTGGTAAGAATTGTGATACAGTAAAAAGCCAAATAGCACAAAATGAATGGCATTTCTTAAAGTCTGCAGAGCCCCTTTGGATAATTTCTAGATAATTCAGAAAAGGACAGTGTGATGCATTTTTAACACAATATGCTTTTTTCCTTGTGTGAAGTATGCTATGGGCATATATGTAAACATATATCCATCTCCCATATAATATATCCTGACCACAGTTTCCCTCCTCTACTCTTCCCAGTCTCTCACACATGCACACCTCCTCTCTCCCCCAGATCCCACTCCTCCTCCTGTTTCCCATCAGAAAAGAGCAGGCCTCCCGGGGATATCAATTGAAAATGGCATAAGAAATTACAAGGAGATTAGGCACATACTCTCATATCAAGGCAACCCAGCAGGAGGAAAAAAGTTCCAAGAAAAAAACTAAAGAGTAAGAGATACCCCATCCTGACTTTTAGGAGTCCCACAAGCACACCAACCTGCACAACCATAACCTGTGGTGATATATTTTTAATGGTTTATTAAACCTTGCCTGAAGATTGGGAAAGCAAAGACAACCACAAGCCATGAAAGGCAGGCACACACCTTTAATCCCGGCAGCCAGAAGCTGGGAGGTGGTGGTGCATACCTTTAATCCCAGGACTCCCATGCTTAAGAGGTAGACGGATCTCTCTGAGTTCAAGGACACCTAGGGATACATGAGATTGAATTCGTCTGAAAGAGTAACAGATCACATGCTTTTACTCCTAGCACTAGAGGGGTATCAATAGAAGCAGGGTCTTCAGTATTCAGTATAGGCATTCATTCTCCAGCCACACTGAGAGAGGCAACGTCTAAGGCTTGGTGAGAGCTCATGGAGACAGGACTAGCTAAAATCAAATGGACAATGTCAGTGTCCCTCTTAAAATCCTTCAGATTCGTGAGTGTGCCTGTTTGTGAGTATGTGTGTGTGTAGGTGTGTGTGTGTGTGTGTGTGTGTGTGTGTGTGTGTGCAGAAAGAAGGGGGTGCATATACATGAATGAATAAGGTACCCTGAGAAAATCAGCTTAAGTAAGAGGGTTTACTTGTCTCAAATTTGAGATTACAGTCCATTATTTTGGGGAAGTCCTGGCAGAGGAAGGTGAAAGTAGCCATCATGATGCACATACAGTCAAATGGAGAATGATTGCTTTTTCTCAGTCAGCTTCCTCCCTTTTATGACATCCACAATCAAAACCCAGTGAATAATCCTGTTCAGTTTTAGGGTAAGTCTTCCTACATCAACTAACTCATTAAATAATTAGTTTCATAAGCTGCACAATGGCCTGTATCATATGGGATTCTAGATACATTTTTAGGAGATAGCCTTCCATCCCCTCATCCCCATAGGCTCATGGCCAATATGTAGTACAAAATACGATAAATTCATTCTAATTTTTAAATGTCCCAATAGTTTAAAAATCCCAACACTGTTTAAAAATCTAAAGTCTAAATCTCCTATGAGTCCCTGTAACAGGAAAACACGAAATTTACATATGTCCAACATGCAGTGGAACAGAATAAATATTTCCACTTCAAAAGAGAAGAATTTGAGCATAGCAAGACCAAAGCACAAAAAATACTAAATCTTAGCAAAGCAATCCAAATCCTCGGCTGGAGGTTGGCGTCTGGAGCTTGTAATGTGATCTTCTGGAATACTAATGGATTATGTCATTTCATCCCTCCAGCTACACCACCTGCAGCACACATAGCCTCTCTCCCGATCGGGTTGCACCTCAAACCTGCAGCTTTCTTCAGGGGGATGGCCAATAGCCCTGGCATCCACAACACCCTTGGCTCTGCAATGCACAATATGGGCTTTACCTTCACAACTTCATGTAGTGACCTCCTATGGCTTCTTACAGGAAATCTGATGCTTAAACAGATTGTTTGGCTTCTGTGGCTCTCTGGAACCATAATGCAAGACTCTATGACTCCCATCAACAATAGGAGTAAAACTAGTAGCATGTATGCAACAGTGCCAATTTCTGCTGCCAGTTTAATATGGAGCCTGCCCATCCTGGACCATGGTTGCATTAGTGTCTGTGTGCAGATCCTGAATTACCATTTCTCTTGGCAGCTGTTACTGGAGAGCAGGAATCCTTTCCATGGGGACTCTGATTAGGTCCATTCCATTGAAAGAGAATTTGGATTTTTACAAAATAGAACCTTTGATATGTGGGGTCTTATTCTCAGGACACCTTGCCTCTTGTACCAATACAAAGCTCCATGTTTTTTTTTTTTAATTGTGTTAATCAACTTAAAAGTTACATAGAGAGTCAAACTGCCTGCTGTGTATGGTTAAGCTTGTTCACATCGTTTTCTTTGCCAAAATACACAGTTTTTATGTTTCTTTTTTCATTGTGCTTTTTTTGTGTAGACATGGATGAAGAGTCTGAATACTATCCCATCTTAAATGTAACAGCCAGTTAGTAATAAGCCTGAGCTATCAGCTAAGCATTCGTAAGTAATATTAAGTCTCAGTATGCTAATTTGAAAGCAGCTGCTGGGGCAGGGAGCAGGCAGTCAGGTCAGGAAAATTGTTCTACAGTATTTCTGTTAGTATTCCTGCCAAAGGCTCCCTGAGACACTAACTGAAACTACACAGAGAGGACCAAGAGGTAAGTGACCAACCCCCCAAGCTGGACAGCCCAGTCCAGTTGTTCCTGTCTTCCAAGTTCTACTGTAATGGTTCTGTCTTAGTTAGGTCTCCTTGAATTATGTAATTTGTCTGCAATTAGTCTCCTATCTTTCAGTCATTGTAAACCTCTTTCAGTTCTATTGGAAATATTCCTACATTGACATCAATGAACCCCACATTTCTAATTCAAAGGCCAACCCTCGTCTTATTTAAAATCAGCAGTATTTGATGGAGTTGATCCCTTACTTCTCTTTCAAATGCTTGGATTAATCCCTTCACTTGATATTTGGGAAAGCTCTGTCCTATTCTATTGTGTTGGTCTCTATTTGTAAGCCACTTTTATTGACCGTCTCCTTATATCCCTGACTTTTTATTGTCAACATGGACCACAATTTGGACAAGCTTTTGTCTTGGTAACCCATACCTGATCTTTTGGGATGTTCATGTAACATCATATTCCAAGCATTATCTTTGCACTTACAACTGTAAAACTTACATTTTTCAGCCCTAGACTCTGTCCTAGATTTCAAACTCATATCTACTTGATGTAGTCACATACATTTCTTTTCAGTATCACAAATCTCTGATGGTAAACACAAAACTTGCATCTTTTCCTTCTTGCTATCCTTTAAGTTGAAGTTTTTGACAATCCCATTCTTCTTGATGTTCAGGACATTACACTGTAGTCATCATTGCCTTTATTTTTAATTTTTTCTCAAGCTTCATAGCAGGCTCCCTGCTTGCCCCTTCAGTCTCTGTGAGCTCATGTGAGTCCTGCCTAATTGATTCAATGAAGCTTGTTTTCCTGGTGTCATCAGTCCCCTCTGACTCCAACAATCTTTCTGCCCCAGCAAACCCAATAAACTATAACTTTAGGATATATCACAAATATGGCCATTTCTTGTCATGCCTTTTTTTACTACTTATTGAAAATAGATTCCTCTCATACAAATACCTCCTGACCACAGTTTCCCATCCATTCACTTCTCCCAACCACCCCCATACACATACATCCATCTTCCCCAAATCCACTCCTCCTCCATCTCTATTTAGAAAAGAGACAGCAACCAAGCAAGACAAAACAAAATACAATAAGACAAGGCAAAATCCTTCACACAGAAGGCAACCCAAAGGGAGGGAATGAGTCCAAGAGCAAGCAAAAGAGAAAACCTTCTCCCATAGTTAGGAGTCTCACAAAACACCAAGCTAACAGCCACAGCATAAATGCAGAGGACCATGCAGGCTCCCTGCTTGCCACTTCAGTTTCTGTGAGTCCTGCCTAGTTGATTCAATGAACCTTGTTCTCCTGGTGTCCTTTATCCCCTCTGACTCCAACAATCTTTCTGCCCCATCTTACATGGGATCCCCAGTGCTCTAAGAGAAGGGACATCTCTCCACATTTAGTCTTTCTGCCACATAATGTCTGGCTGTGGGACTCTGCATCTGTTGCCACTGCTTCTAAGAGGACTCTCTCTCATGATGATGAGACAAGGCACCAACAGGGTATAGCAAAATATCATTAGGAATTATTTCTGCTTTTTATTTTTTAGTTAGTTATGTTTGGTTCTAACTTAAGTCTCTGGGTTATGCAGTCACCCTTTCTGGCCATCCAAGCATTTTTTGGGCATGGGTACCCTATGGTGGATTGAGCCTCAAGTTAAGTCATATTTTGGTTGGCTGCTCCCACAACTTCCATGCCACCATTACCCCAGCACACATTGCAAGCATTCCATACTTTAGGTTAAAGGCTTTGTGGCTGAGTTGGTATTCAAGTTTCTTTTTTTTTTTTTTTTGGTAGCCTCCAGAACACATTCCAACAGCAAAGATACTAGAACATGGGGTGAAGACTCATGCAGGCATCAGCTCAACGTCTCCACATTGAATCAGCTCTGTGGATATTGGCAATGGGGTCTTGCTCTCAGTTAGCAGAGAACAACCCTTTGTTCTAGCACCAGCCTTGGTTGTTTGGATCATCTCCACTTCTTTTTTACTTTATTTTTGTACATTCCTACCATTGCCTCCCCTCCCTCCTCTTCTTCCACTCTGTCCCATGTCTCCTCTTTCCCCCCAAATCTACCCCTCCAATTCACTCAGAAAGAAGCAGACCTCTCATAGGCATCAGCAAAGCATAGCATATCAAGCACCAACCCCCATATTCAGGCTGGATCTCCACTTCTTAGTACCCAGTTCCAAGTAACACTCACACTATTGCAAATATGTCTCAAGCTTTCATTTTGCTTTTGTCTGCAAAGCTGGCCCTGCTAAAGCACAAACCACAATAGTGCAATGTTCACCTTCCAGTGACTTCCCAATTTTCTCAGGGTCAAAGGCAGAACCATAGATAAAAGTAAAATTGTCAAATCAGTTTGGCAACTCAAGAAATCATGGCCCTTTTCTTCTTTTATTTTAGCTTCGTGATCCTGTCTCCTTCTCCACAAATAACACAAAATAATCATGCTGTAGATCAATGCATTTGTTGTCTCTAAGCTTACAACTCTCCTTCAAGATAGGCACAGCTCACTTGTTTCACTTATGCTTTCCTCTGCGGAACTGCAGTCACCTTATTTATGGTGGCAGCCCAATCTCTCCAACATATCACAACTCTTGACATTTTCCAATTATTTTCCTATGAAGAATGTGTACTCTGAATTCTTAGCCATTTTATTTGCATGTTGTACATTCCTTCCCTAGAAATGTGAATTCTAAGACTCCCAAGATGTTATCTTTTTGTATATTTTAGAACCTATTACTATGTAGACACTGCATAGGTATTGACTAAAGAAAATATCAATACATTTAGCTATTGATTTTACCACCTCTGTGGAGATGTATAGCCTGAAAGGAGGTAGGTGAATGTGTTAAGTACAATAAAAGACCTACAAAGAACCAGTAAGTTCATCAAACAGCCAAAAATGAAAATGCCTTTTCTGTGTTTCTGTTTGCTGACAGTATACCATTTCAACACAGTGCAGATACTGAAAAGTCTGTATGAATGAGAAGGGGAAATGCACATTTAGGGCTCTGCCAACTGGAGCATTGGGTTGCACCTCATCTCTCTGGAAACAATGATTAGATGATCCCCTGAAGGAACATACAAGATGATGAAAAGAATGGACGAATACATGAGGGAAAAGAGGAGGAAGAAGGAAATGATTGAAGCACCAGGACTGAAAAATGGAACTAGTTAGTCTTAATTGGGAAGGGAATGATAGCCAATTCCCTTTGAAATACAGGTCAGAATTATAATCAACCTAGTAGAATAAGCATATAAATACATTTTACATTTATTTTAACAATAATAGTATTTTAAATGAGAATTTCCCATTGTGTATAGTAAGGATTTTTACTATTATAGAAAAGTAACCCAAAAATCTGAAAACCACAACGCAATAGTTTTCTTTTTCCTACAGACTCTTTACCATTCAGTAAGGGTGATCAGATCTCTAGCTCCTATCAGGGTCTAAAATAGCTCCCTGCCAGGTAACTCTGCCCTAACCTTGACCTTGCAGGTCTTGCAGTAAATCTTCCATCCCTAAGAATCAGGAAAAGAAAGAGCAAGTATGCCCATCTGGGTCTATCTGTCTACATTCTAGTTGTGAGCCAGATCCTAGCCAAGTAGACACACAAAAATGCAACAGAGGTTTGAGCTAGAGCTTAGTCATGTGCCTAAGAGGGCCAGCTAGCCATCTATGAATGACTGAAAATGGTCTTCAATTAGAATTTTCACTAATTTTTGAGTCTAAGAAATAAGTCTGATGTCATTTATTGAACAATGATAAAAGTCATAAGACTCTTTGGTCAAAGACAAAGAGTAGTTACACATAAGTTAGAGAATCTGATTATTCTGCTTTACTGCATTTATTTCCAAATACTGCTATCCTAGTGCCAACAGGAATTGGAGAAAGGCAGATGATACCTGTAGCAGATGCTATTACAGAAGAGGAAGCCAAGTCTTTCGTAATAAGCAACAAGAATGCTTGACTTTTGCTCTAGCAATACTATCATCCTGTTCCACTTTTGATTTATATACAAACACCTTTTAAAAGAAGATTTGGAACAAATAACATCTGATTCCTTACAACTAAATTAATCAAAATTACAAGAGACTCATGAACACTCATACATAATTAAGCAGTTCCCAAGCAAATTATTTAAGATAATTTGAGCAAGCCATAACAAGTGAGTCATTAACAGCTTGATATGTCTGGGGTGTAGCATAATAAGAGATACTATACAGATTGATCTGGGTCAGAACCTCTTCTCCACCTACCTACATGAAAGTGTTGTGGAGGGAGTAGTAGCTGTAACACACTGGCATTCAGAAGTTGTGCTTCATGACAGGCAGATCTTAGGCAGAGAAGAATCTGATCTGTGACTAATATCTTTTATATATTAGCTGGAGCTGTATGAATTCAATGACATTTCCCCTAAAAATGATGCCAGTGCTCCAGAACTTGAAATAATAAAACAAACTAACCCTTGAATGAAGCTTAGGCTCTAAAAACTACTGTGAGATCAAATACATTATGAGAAACTAAGTGACCCAGGAAAAAAGATACATGTAACTACTGTTAGAAAAATCATACAGCAGAAAAAATTACTGATCATAGAATCAAAATATTGCAGCTTCTGGGGCTACTTATTTTTTTCTTCAAATCCACTTCATTCAACTGGCTCTTAATTTGGCATGCCAACCTAAACATAGAAGTTATAGCCCTAAAATTTCGCATTCATATACATTAGTGTGATACACTGCAGCAATGCTGTTCACAAAGTAATGTACCAAGGACTTAGAGTGTTGTAAAAAGAATACCACTGTGGTGGTTTGTATGGCAATGGCCCCCATAGGCTTGTGTTTTTGAATACTTGATCTGAAGTTGCTGAAAGTGTTTGGGAAGGATTGGGTGCTGTGGACTTGTTGGAGGAGGTATGTCACTGGTGGTAGCTTTGCAGTTTCAAAAACCCGGACTGATTGCCATGCTCCCTATCATGATCATCATGGACTCACCCTCTGAAACCATAAGCAAGCCCCAAAATCCTTTACAAATTGCCTTGGTTGTGGTATCTCTTCACAGAAATAGAAAAGTGACTAAGGAAAGAAAAACACAGAACAACACAAAAAAACAATACATTATCTTCACCTGCTTATCCTCTTTCTCATATATGTAGCATTGGATCTCAGTCATGAAACAAAAATTGATCATCCACCATCTCTGGCCCTTAGAATCTTCCCAATCCCTCTTCCCTAGTGATCCTCGAGCCTTAGGAGGAGGGCATACATAGATGACTTAGTACTCCTCAGTGTCTTATTCTCTCCATAGCGAACAGTTAGTATGCTTGTAATAGTCATATCTGTCTCAAAAAGAGTCTCTGATGAGGGTTAAAAGATGCCTTTATCTGTAGGTATAAAGACAGGTGATAAGGAGTCAGTTTAATGCCATGTCAATTTAGCAGGGTAATAGTAGTTATGTCTTCTGGCAGAGACTATGACTGACCTGTCTAGCTACAGGTTCTGAGTCCCAGTGACAAAGCAAGCTATTTTATTCCACCCAGTAAAAGCAAGCTCAGAATTGGATAAAGTAATCAAACCAAATTTAGTTCATCCTTTGCCTATTGTACTGAAACTTTTAATCTTATTCTTGTTTAAACTCTACCAAATAATTGTCAAATGCCTACTTTTGACAGCTGCTCTAAGAAATGGGGCTAGGAAATTCAAAGAGGTACAATTTGCACTTTTAATAAGTTTGCTAAACTGAGCATTATTTCTTAGACCTGCAAAATGCAACACCAGTACTTTGGGGACTGTGGTAGGAAGGGCTCAAGGAAGGCCTGGGTAAAGAGAAGAAGGAAAAGGGGGTGGTAGAGAAGGAGGATAAGGAAATGGAATGGTTGCAGCCAAATAAAACCTAATTTCTATCATAGATTTAAAACACCATAGAAAATACATGAATGAATGAATGAATGAATGAATGAATGAATGAATGAATGAATGAAACAGCAAGTAAGTATCATGATGCTGTGAGATAGTTGGTATGAAATATCACAGGAGTAAATTTCTGGTAAAATATAAACCCGGGCCCGGCATTGGTGGTGCATGCCTTTAATCCCAGCACTCGGGAGGCAGAGGCAGGTGGATTTCTGTGAGTTCAAGGCCAGCCTGGTCTCCAGAGCAAGTGCCAGGATAGGCTCCAAAGCTACACAGAGAAACCCTGTCTCAAAAAACAAAAATAAAAAAACAAAAATACAAACCCGGTATGTATGTTGAATCCCAGATTGTAACTATTAAAGACCACAGACTTGGAAACAGTGAGTTCAAAGTAACAGGTTCTTGATGTTTATCAAGAAAAAAAAATGTCATCAGGCAAAAAAAAAAAATGTCAAGAGGGAAACAGTAATATATGAATAAGTATTAACCATAGTCTTGACGTTTAAACTGTCAAATGACCCAGGCTCTGCCTTTATCTCTGATCCACAAGAAGGCATGTACTACCTTTGATTTCACTCAGGTTAACTTGGAAGACAACGGTGCTCTGGTAGAGCTAGGCGACACTATTGGGATCAATTGCAAAGACAGAGATAATGAGATCTGCAGCCACTGGGGAGGCAAGGTTACCTAGGTCCAAGCTGAAAAAGGCAAAGGCCAAAGAACTGTTCTCTAAACTGTATTAAATGCACGCTGATGAGTTTTCTGTACATACATATGTTTTTAAAAATGCCGTTTAAAAATGAGGAAGAAGCTGGGCGTTGGTGGCGCACGCTTTTAATCCCAATACTCGTGAGGCAGAGGCAGGCAGATCTCTGTGAGTTCGAAGCCAGCCTGGTCTCCAAAGCGAGTGTCAGGATAGGCTCCAAAGCTACACAGAGAAACCCTGTCTCGAAAAACAAAAACAAAAACAAAAAAATGAGGAAGAAACTAGTGGGCTCACATAGGTCCTTCACTCACTCTTTCTCTCTCTCTCTCCCTCTCTCTCTCTCTCTCTCTCTCTCTCTCTCTCTCTCTCTCTCTCTCTCTCTCTCTCTCTCTCACACACACACACACACACACACACACACACAGAGAGAGAGAGAGAGAGAGAGATCAAATTTGGAATAAAGTATAGATATATGAAGGGTACATTTAGATTACCTATTTAGGCAACTCCTGGAACTTCCACCTTGACACTAGTCTCAATGAGAGCATAACAAATGCATGACATGATGCTTGTACCCATAAATGTGCTTATTAATCTCCCTCTATGTAATGCTTGTGGAGGACATCTCTTTATGAGGTTATATGAACTCAATCTCTACTACAGAAAATTGAAATCATCATTATTAGGTTTTATTATTATCTACCTGTGGCTAGTACAAGTCCATTCTAGAAGAAGCATAACTCACAATAATAGAGGATAATGCAAACTTCTCTATACTTGATCCACCCCAGAATTGAACTCTAAAATACAAATATTATTAAGATGAGTTCATTTTCATAATTGAAAATATGGAATATATGGCATGGTCCAACCTTACTCAAGTTTCTCATTTAATTTCTAGGCAAAAGATCCCATTCACTTTCCTATTCCCTGTACCATAGATTTTCTCCATGAAGTACTGAATTTTCAAAGATACATAAAATAGAATGCACATTTCCAACAACATTTGTACAAGAATTCTTTTATCTGTGTATTACTGTGAATAGATAAGTAATATTCATATTGACCAATGTTTAAAAGAATTCAAGTCCCTGAAAGAAGGTATTAAAATGGCTGTGTATCTTTTTCAGGTTTTGACTTAAGTTTTGGTTTTCCATGACTTAGTGTATTAGCGTTTATTCAGACAAAATTTTTATATGCTAATATGTGTAGAATGCTGATATAATTCTCTTGCTCCAAAAATTGTTAAATTGAAGTACATTTAGAAAGAGCCATCTTGTTAATACTTACTTCTATTGGAGTTTCCTTTCTTTGAGGAAAAAATCTGATCTTAAAACTTCATGAAATATATAAACATGATTTTTAAAATAGCTTTCATAAACAAATTGTATTTCTGTTGGTTTTCCCATAAGCTACAGCTAGCTATAAATTATTTGCTATAAATGTGGACAAGTTTGTAGAAAGGCAGAAATCTGTTGTCACCCTCACGATGCCTTCGTATACTACAGCTCTCTAGGAACATTCCTCTACAAAGCTCTTAAGCATCAGTTCCCAAAGGAAGAAATGATAATCTCTCAAGTCACCAACCTTATTGTTAATTCTTTTTTTCTTTTTTTGCGGGGGGGGGGTGTTGAGACAGGGCTTCTCTATGTAGCTTTGGAGCCTATCCTGGCACTCGCTCTGGAGACCAGGCTGGCCTTGAACTCACAGAAATCCGCCTGCTTCTGCCTCCCGAGTGCTAGGATTAAAGGCGTATGCCACCAACGCCCAGCATCTTATTGTTAATTCTAATCACCAGATCCACACATATGACATTCTTTAAAATCATGTTTTATTTTGCATTTTTAATCTTAGTTGTTGTTTGTGAGACATGACATCATCCATAATTAAAAGTTATTGCTAAAAAAAACAGCAAAAGAAATCCATACTCTCACAAGCAAATAATTTCTATTGTTTTCTTCTTCTTTAATTATTTTTTAGAGGCATTCATGTTTACATATCCATTCCCCCATTCCCTCGCAAATGATATTTTTTGTAAACAAAAGGAAGTGTCATTAATGCCAGAGATAAAAGGAAGGAAATTTCTTATTCTGAGGACTCCTATCTTTTTATGGGCTATTCTAGAGAATTGCTAAGGACAGAAGGGCTAGAGGTATAGAAAACGCATTTGGACATGATGCAATGATCCCTAAATGGATCACAAGCTCAGAAGCAGAGCTTCTAAAATTCTACCCAATGGAAGTCTTAATAATTTAATAAGTTATTTATGGTTGCTTGATCAAAGACTGCCAATGCTCTACAAAAGCTCCGTTTACTTTCTAGTTAAACTTTTTGTTTTGACCCACTACCTGAAGAGCAGAAACTAAGGTAAGTGTCAGTTAATTCACATAACCTTAGATATCTGGGATTAAAAATGCAAGAGAATCTTGTTTATTAATTAAAAGTCAGAGGAAGGAACCAGAAGTGGTAAGCTAGATAGTGATATTATTTCTCTCAAATGAGAAGTTGTCTGTATACCAGAAAATGTGGAGAAATATTTTATATGCAATTCAATGGGAAAGAATACAGGCTGGTGTGTTGGCAGAGAATGATCAAGGGTCTGGGGCTGGTGGATATGTTTTGTTTACTGTTTATCACACTATTATTCCCTTTATTAATGTATGTGAAATAGAGGTCAAATGGAGAAAATGCTATGGATCAGCTAGAAATAGATGAATAAACATGAAAAATCAAAAAACTTTTGGACACATGATTGTAAGAGTGTAGAAATAGAGCACACTGTTGGCAAGTGAGACTTCTAAAGAGTTAAGTTAGCCATGTCGATGTGAGAACAATCATTTAGAACCCAGAGTATACTGAGTGATTATATTATACCTCCTACTTAGTTGTAGAAAATAATGCTGTGCAAGATGTTCTCTACTGCACACACACACACACACACACACACAGAGAGAGAGAGAGAGAGAGAGAGAGAGAGAGAGAGAGAAACAGACAGACAGAGACAGAGAGACAGAGAGACAGAGAGACAGAGAGACAGAGGGAGAGGGAGAGAGAGAGGAACAAACACACTTACACAGTCATACGCATACATGCATCTACACATGCACTGTAAAACACCTCTTGACAAGCCTCTCTAAGAATCCAGTGTGATCTCCTGATTTAGAGTATGATGGCCATGACCATAAAGACTCAAGTCCACTATCATAGACCTGGCCAGGTATATTCCCCTGGTATATGCTAAACCAGAAAGTCTCTCCCATTGCCAAATTTATACATCACTATGAGTCATCATTTTACTGGTAACAAGATATATTACATGAATAAAATGGAAATGGGACCCAACTTTCTATACCATGCAGACTTAGCCCTTAGACCAAGCTGAAGACCAGACAGATTACCATCCTGCTCACTTCATGGTACTCTCCACTCCTCTCTTTATATTCACCTTTATACTGAGCACACACAAGTCATATATACACATATCTATTATTGCAACTCAGTGTATGGGGATCTTCATTTAGTACCCCACAGAGACAAGGCTCCACTGTACTCAGTCTCAATTCCCTATTACTGCTGCCTGCCAACTGGGCTAAAAGTGATTCAACCAAGGCATTTAAGGAAATCTGAATTTTTGCTAACCTCCAAAGAACCAGAAAATAGTAAGTGAAGTAAGGTGGTATTTGATGCAGGTCTTGGGAATACCATCCACATAGCAGGCCTTACACCTTAAAAGCTTTGGGCAGGTAAAAAGCAGTACATTCATTCAGTTTGACCGAATCTCTAATATCATGAACAATCTCATATATGCATTTTGAAGATGTTTTGTATTTTCTGCCAACCCAAAGAAACCTTCTTAAAAGGGTTTGAGAACAGGGTCACAGAAAGCAGTGGCCCATGGAAATTTAGCTCATGTTTGCTCACATATATGAGCAAGAAAATGCATTGCATATCAATTATGAATCTCATTATTAAGAAATTTTTGGCTGTCAAAACCTTAAAAGCCATATTTTCCCCATAACACAGAGATGCATTTTCATTCACCTTTCTCATAAAGGGCTCCATTAAAATAAAAAGGAAGCACTGAATGGCAATTCTAAAGAGAACTGACCAATGCTTTCACTTTCCTGTGTAACTTTCTTTAAACCTGCTATCATATATTCAGTTAAAGTTGCTGTGTAAGTTGTCATCATAGAGCAGATATACCTGATACTGGTCTTCTAGGGACAACAGCAATATAAAGAGAGAAATGCTTCTAACAGTAGCTTTTATTGCTATAAACTTCCAGGTAGCTGGGCGGTGGTGGTGCACGCCTTTAGTTCCAGCATTCGGGAGGCAGAGGCAAGGGGATCTCTGTGAGTTTGAAACCAGCCTGGTCTACAAGAGCTAGTTCCAGGTCAGTGTCCAAAGCCACAGAGAAACCATGTCTCGAAAAACCAACAACAAAAAACCCTTCCAGGTAAATTAGTTGCTTCCATACTAACGCATTCTAAACATCTTTGATAGGACTGAGAACCCCATCAGTACGTTTGTATTTGTAAAATGCCCATCCTCAACCCTCAGACTCATGGTTTGAATACTGCATTTCCGTCAAGTAGCTCTATTTGGAGAGTCTTTTGAAACTTTCCCCAGTCAGGCCTCAGGGACTGATCTGCTTCCTGTCTCACTCTTTACTTCCTGGCCCTCCCTGATGGGAATTGTGTTGTTGTTGCTACACCAAAGATTTCTAACCATGATGGAACGGACTCTCTGAACCAATAAGTCAAACTACATTCTTCCTCCATTGTTTTTATATGTTGCAGTGGTAACAGACTAACTAATGGACATTCTAAGGTAGATGGGATCTCCCTGGGTGGTTTGAACTGATTTTACTCATGTTATTATCTTGAGCTTACATATATGGAAAAACCTATGGGGCTCTTTCAACTCATCTTCACTACACATGGTTTTTGACAAGCAAAGAATAAAAATATGTTTTTGTCTGTTTGTGACAGCTCCCAACTTATAATATTAAATAAAAATACATTGAAATACAGTCAAATGTCTTGTTTACTGGAAAATTCAAAGGACTGTCAACTGAGTCTGTCTTTGCTAGTTCGACTGACTTTATATGAAAATGCGGTGATTTTATGTGTCAATTCAACTAGATCATACTACACCTATTTTCTCTCAACCACTTTTTTCCATCTTCATATATGGTATAAATCCTTACAAGCCAGGGTCTATTGCAACTCAATAACCCCTTCTTTGCCCACAAGTTGCTAGAGTGTGTGTCTCTGTGTGTGGATATATGCCTGTACTTATCTTTCTGTCTCTGTGTATATGCATTGGTGTGTATGTATTTGTTTGTCTATGTATATGTGTGTGTGTCTGTGTCTATTTGTCTGTCTGTGTGTATATGTGCTATGTGTATATATGTGTGTGTGTCTGTATGTAAGCAGATATACAATCTTTTTTTCCATTTTTTATTTGAATTAGAAACAAGATTGTTCTACACAGCAATCCCAGTTCCCACTCCCCCTTCCTACCTGCACCACCACCCCCAACTAAAACCCTACCAATCACATATACTTTCTTCTCCAAAGAGAGGGTGAGGCCTTCCATAGGGGATCATATCAATACACAATCTTAATAAATGTCTGCATGTGTGTTGGAGTGTGTGTGTGTGTGTGTGTGTGTGTGTGTGTGTGTGTGTGTGTGTGTGTGTATACTCATTCTCCTGTAACAGTCTCAAATACTGAGTGGTCATTTATTTCTCAGTTATATCACTATCTAATAGAGGTCATGTATTTTCAGGGAACTTTAGATAACTTCTGCCTTTCTGTTCCATAGAGCCTGTAACTCTATCTGGTAAGTAAAGTAAAAGAAAAGACCTGTGACTACTAAATCTATGTATATACCTTTTGTGTCCAAAATCCTCAGTTCAGAGCCTATTCATGTATCCCATAAACTAGGGAAGCCAGCAAGGAGAGCTGAGTGCCATGAAAAAGGAGGAAATCCATGCTAGTATGCAAATAATCTGTAGGCCATAAACACCTGGGACCATCCCAAAAATCAGGACTGTCAGAATGAAATGTACTCAGTATAATCTATTGTATGGCAGATGGAAGCCACTCAGCATATGACTGCATCCTCGATGAGACAGAAGTTAGAATCTGAAGTGGAAATGGATAATATATCCTTCCTAAGAATTTCTACCAATGACCTCATTTGAAACTTCCTTAGGATAAAATTGGCACTAAAGTAAGAAAAGAGAATCTGAAACAGAAAGCAGTTTTTGTTGTTGTTGTTGTTTGTTTTGTTTTGATTGTTAAATTCAAATTTAAATACTGATTTATTTAGAGAAAAACAAAAGACCCTCAACCCAAAGGATGGGATTTTACATCTCAAGACATCTCCCAATAATGTCTACAGATTACAAATTATTTCCATAGAAAATATTTTTGTACCAGTTTTACATGTACTAAAGAGAGGGACATAAGTCAATCCCTGTTTTTCTTTTTTTTTTTTTAATTTTATTTTATTTTATTAGTTCTAGTTAGGGAACAAGCTTATTTCAAGTCCCTTCTCCCTCTCCCTCCCCTCACCCCCAAACTTTCTCCCCCACCCCCAGCCCATCCCCCCAACCCCATCCACCCACTACTCCCCAGGCAGGGTAGGGCCCTCAACGGGAGCTCAGCAAAGTCCACCAAGTCTTCCTATGCTGATCCTGGGCCCTTCCCCATGTGTCCAGGGCCAGAGTGTAACCCTTCATATGGGATGGGCTCTCAAAGTCCCTTCTTGCACCAGGGAAAAATACTAATCCACTACCAGAGGCTCCCTGGAGTGCAGAGGCCTCCTTATTGACATCTATGTTCTGGGGTCTGGATCAGTCTTGTACAGGCCTCCTGGACAGCATCTGGGGTCGATGTGCTCTCCCTTGTTCAGGCCAACAGTTCCTGTGGGTTTCTCCATCCTAGTACAGACCCCTTCGTTCTTCATTCCTCCCTCTCTTCAACTAAATTCCCGATTTCGGCTCATTGTATATCTGTGGATGTCTGTCTCTGTTTCCATCAGCCACTGGGTGAGGGCTCTAGGATGGCATAAAGAGAAGTCATCAATCTCATTTTAGGGGGAGGGTTTTTAGGTTATCCTCTCCACCATTGCCTGGATTGTCAGATCGTGTCATCCTTGTAGGTCTCTGGAGATCTCCCTGGTTCCTGATCCCTTCTCGGGCCTACAGTGGCTCCCTCTGATATCGTTTCTCTCATCTTGCTCTCTTTCCTCTATTCTTCCCCCAACTCAATGTTTCTGCCCCTCCATTTCCTCTCCTCTTCTCCTCTTCTCTTGCTCTTATTGTAGCAGCTCCTTCCCCCCCCACCCTCATGCCCCCAATTAGTTCGGGAGTTCATGCCACTTCCATTCCTGGGGACCATTTAACCCTTAGAGTCCTTCATGTTTCCTAGTTTCTTTGGTGAAGAGCATTATATACTGGTAGTCTTTTGTTCTATGTCTAAAATTCATATATCAGTGAGTACATACCTTGCTTGTCTTTTTGTGACTGGGTTACCTCACTCAGGATGGTTTCCTCTAGTTCCATCCATTTGCCTGCGAATTTCAAGATTCCATTGCTTTTTTCTGCTGAGTAGTACTCCATTGTATAAATGTACCACATTTTCTCAATCCATTCTTCAATAGAGGGGCATCTAGGTTGTTTCCAGGTTCTGGCTATTACAAACAATGCTGCTATGAACATGGTTGAACATATGTCCTTGTTGTAAGTACATGCCCTATTTGGGTATATACCCAAGAGAGGAATGGCTGGATCTTGAGGTACACTGATTCCCATTTTTCTGAGCAACCGCCATACTGATTTCCAGAGTGGTCTTACAAGATCGCACTCCCACCAGCAATGGAGGAGTGTTCCTTTTTCTCCACATCCTCTCCAGCATAGATTGTCATTGGTGTTTTTTATTTTAGCCATTCTGACAGGCGTGAGATGGTATCTCAGAGTTGTTTTGAGTTGCATTTCTCTGATGGCCAATGATTTTGAGCACTTTTTTAAGTGTCTTTCAGCCATTTCAGATTCCTCTGTTGAGAATTCCCTATTTAGTTCTGCACCCCACTTTTTAATTTCGTTGTTTGGTGTTTTGGTGGCTAGCTTCTTGAGCTCCTTATATATTTTGGAAATCAGTCCTCTGTCAGATGTGGGATCGGTGAAGATCTTTTCCCATTCTGTGGGTGGTCGTTTTATCCTACTGACTGTTTCCTTTGCCTTGCAGAAGCTTCTCAGTTTCAGGAGGTCCCATTTATTAATTGCAGACCTCAATGTCTGTGCTTCTGGCGTAATGTTCAGGAAGTGGTCTCCTGTGCCAATTTGTTCAAGGGTAGTTCCCACTTTCTCTTCTAGAAGATTCAGTGTGGTTGGATTTATGCTGAGATCTTTGATCCATTTGCACTTAAGTTTTGTGCATGGTGACAGGTATGGATCTATCTGTAATTTTCTGCATGTCCGAATCCAATTGTACCAGCACCATTTGTTGAAGATGCTGTCTTTTTTCCATTGTATAGATTTAGCACCTTTGTCAAAAATAAGGTATCCATAGGTGCGTGGGTCGATATCAGGGTTTTCAATTCGATTCCATTGGTCTATCAGTCTATTTTTGTGCCAATACCAAGCTGTTTTCAGAACTATGGCTCTATAGTAGAGCTTGAAGTCGGGGATGGTGATGCCTCCAGAAGATCCTTTATTGTAAAGAGTTGTTTTGGCTATCCTGGGCTTTTTATTTTTCCATATAAAGTTGAGTATTGTTCTTTCAATGTCTGTGAAAAACTGTGTTGGGATTTTGATGGGGATTGCATTGAATCTGTAGATTGCTTTTGGCAGGATTGCCATTTTTACTATGTTAATTCTACCTATCCATGAGCATGGGAGATCTTTCCATTTTCTGGTATCTTCTTTAATTTCTTTCTTTAAAGTCTCAAAGTTCTTATTGTACAGGTCTTTCACTTTTTTGGTTAGTGTTACCCCCAGGTATTTTATGTTGCTTGTGGATATTGTGAAAGGTGATGTTTCCCTGATTTCTTTCTCATTGGATTTATCATCTGTGTATAGTAGGGCTACTGATTTTTTTGAGTTAATTTTGTATCCTGCTACCTTGCTGAAGGTGTTTATCAGCCGTAGGAGTTCCCTGGTAGAGTTTTTCGGGTCACTAATGTAGACTATCATGTCGTCTGCAAATAGTGAAAGTTTTACTTCATCCTTTCCAATTTGTATCCCTTTGATCCCCTTTTCTTGTCTTATTGCTATAGCCAGAACTTCAAGTACAATATTGAAGAGATATGGAGAGAGTGGACAGCCTTGTCTTGTTCCTGATTTTAGAGGAAACGCTTTGAGTTTCTCTCCATTTACTTTGATGTTGGCTATTGGTTTGGTATATATTGCCTTGATCATGTTTAGATATGTTCCTGTTATTCCTGTTCTCTCCAAGATCTTTATCATGAAGGGATGTTGGATTTTGTCAAAGGCTTTTTCAGCATCTAGTGAGATGATCATGTGGTTTTTCTTTTTAAGTTTGTTTATATAGTGGATTACATTGATGGATTTTCGTATGTTGAACCATCCTTGCATCCCTGGGATAAAGCCTACTTGATCATGGTGGATGATTTTTCTGATATGTTCTTGTATTCGGTTGGCCAATATTTTATTGAGTATTTTAGCATCGATGTTCATGAGGGATATCGGTCTGTAGTTCTCTTTCTTAGTCATATCTTTGTGAGGCTTGGGTATCAAAGTGATTGTAGCCTCATAGAAAGAGTTTGGCAATATCCCATCTGCTTCTATTGTGTGGAACAGTTTGAGGAGTACTGGAATTAGCTCTTGTTTGAATTTCTGGTAGAATTCTGCAGTGAAGCCATCTGGCCCTGGGCTTTTTTTGGTTGGGAGGCTTTTGATTACTGCTTCTATCTCATTAGGGGTTATAGTTCGATTTAAACTGTCTATCTGATCTTGATTTAATTTTGGTAAGTGATATTTATCCAGAAAGTTGTCCATTTCCTTTAGGTTTTCCAATTTTGTGGAATACAGGTTTTCAAAGTATGACCTAAAGATTCTCTGGATTTCCTCAGTGTCCGTTGTTATGTCTCCCTTTTCATTTCTGATTTTGTTAATTAGCATGCTCTCTCTCTGCCTTTTGGTTAGTTTGGCTAGAGGCTTGTCTATCTTGTTGATCTTCTCAAAGAACCAACTCTTTGTTTCATTGATTCTTTGTACTGTTTTCCTAGTTTCTACTTTGTTGATTTCGGCTCTCAGGTTGATTATTTCCTGGCGTCTACTCCTCCTTGGTGAGTTTGCTTCCTCTTGCTCTAAAGCTTTCAGTTGTTCTGTCAATTCTCTAATGTGACTTTCCTCCAGTTTCTTCATGTGAGCACTTAGTGCTATGAACTTCCCTCTTAGCACTGCTTTCAGGGTGTCCCATAAGTTCGGGTATGTTGTGTCTACATTCTCATTAAATTCTAGAAAGTCTTTGATTTCTTTTTTTATTTCTTCCTCAACCAAGGAATGGTGCAATTGGGAGTTATTCATTTTCCACGTAAATGTAGGTTTTCTGCAATTCGTATTGCTGTTGAATTCTAGCTTTAATGCATGGTGGTCTGATAAGATACAGGGGGTTATTTCAATACTTTTGTACCTGTGGAGGTTTGCTTTGCTGCCAACTATGTGGTCAATTTTTGAGAAGGTTCCATGTGGCGCTGAGAAGAAGGTATATTCTTTTGTGTTTGGATGGAATGTTCTATAGATATCTGTTAAACCCAGTTGTGTCATAACTTCTTTCAGATCCTTTGTTTCTTTGTTAAGTTTCTGTCTAGTAGTTCTGTCCAGTGGTATAAGGGGGGTGTTGAAGTCTCCTACTATAAGTGTGTGTGGTTTTATGTGTGGTTTGAGCTTTAGTAATGTTTCTTTTACAAAAGTGGATGCTTTTGTATTAGGGGCATAGATGTTCAGGATTGAGACTTCGTCTTGATGGACTTTTCCTGTGATGAGTATGAAATGCCCTTCTTTATCTCTTTTGATTGCTTTCAGTTTAAAGTCTAATTTGTTAGATATTAGTATTGCTACCCCAGCTTGTTTCTTGAGCCCATTTGATTGGAAAATCTTTTCCCATCCTTTTACTCTGAGGTATCGCCTGTCTTTGAATTTGAGGTGTGTTTCTTGTAAACAGCAGAAGGATGGATTCTGTCTTCGTATCCATTCTGTTAGCCTGTATCTTTTTATGGGTAAGTTAAGACCATTGACATTCAGGGATATTAACGTCCATTGTTCATTGGTTCTTCTTAGTTTTGGATTTATTGTTGGTGGTATCATTGCGTGTGGATTTTGCCCTTCTGTTTCTTTTTGTGTTTGGTGAAATTCGATTAACTACTGACAGTGTTTTTGTGAGTGTAGTTATGTTCGTTGGGTTGGAGTTTTCCTTCCAGAGCCTTCTGTAGTGCTGGATTTGTTGATATGTATTGTTTAAATCTGTTTTTGTCGTGGAATATCTTGTTTTCTCCATCTATAGTGATTGAAAGTTTTGCTGGGTACAGTAGTCTGGGTTGACATCCATGCTCCCTTAGTGCTTGTAGGGTATCTATCCAAGACCTTCTGGCTTTCAGAGTTTCCATTGAGAAGTCGGGTGTGATTCTGATTGGTTTGCCTTTATATGTTACTTGGCCTTTTTCCTTTGCTGCTCTTAATATTTTCTCTTTATTCTGTAGATTTGGTGTTTTGATTATTATGTGTCGGGGCGACTTCTTTTTGTGGTCCAGTCTGTTTGGTGTCCTGTAAGCTTCTTGTACTTTCATAGGCATATCCTTCTGTAGGTTGGGGAAGTTTTCTTCTATGATTTTGTTGAATATGTTTTCTGTACCTTTGAGCAGTATTTCTTCACCTTCTTCTACACCTATTATTCTTAGGTTTGGCCTTTTTACGGTGTCCCATATTTCCTGGATATTTTGTGTTAGGGTTTTGTTGGACTTGAGGTTCTCTTTGGTGGATGAATGTATATCCTCTAGCGAGTCTTCAGTGGCTGAGATTCTCTCTTCCATCTCTTGAATCCTGTTGGATACACTTACATCTTTAGTTCCTGATCGTTTATCCAACCTTTCCATTTCCAACATGGTCTCATTCTGTGTTTTCTTTATTGTGTGTATTTCAGCTTTCATGTTTTGAACTATTTCAAGAGCTTCCTTCACTTGCTTGGATGTTTTTTCTTGGCTTTCTTTGGATTCTTTAAGAGATTTATTTATTTCTTGAATTTTTTGGTTTGTCTTTTCCTCCAATTCATTTAATTTTTTGTTTGTTTTCTCTTCTATTTCTTTAAGGGATTTTCTTGTTTCCTCTTTAAAGGTCTCTATCAACTTGCTGAGATAATTTTTGAGGTCCATCTCATCTTCATGCTCTGTGTTGGGCTTTTCAGCTCTTGCCGGAGTGGAGTCCCTAGGTTCTGGTGGTGTCATGTTGGTCTTTGTGTTGTTGAGTGAAATCTTATTCTGTCTTCTCCCCATATCCTTTTAGTGGGTGCAAGTGGGTTCTCTCTATCTCCTCTTGTGGCCCAGTGGTGTGTGGGGGCTAGGAATTCGATGTCCACAACTCTAGATGATCTCGACGCTCCTGGTGGTCTCCTCGCTAGTTCCTAGTTTCTTGGTCGTTCGGCGGAATGGAAGAGTGGGGTGCTACCAGATTTGGGGCACAGGGAGCTCCTCCCTGCCTGGGCTTGTCTGGCCCAAGCCGGCAGGCTCAGGAGGGGGTGGTGGGATGGGGGTGGTGGGGTGTTCTGGCCTGGAGTCGGGAGCGGGCAGGAGCTCACTCACCTAGTTCCAGGTCAGTCTGCGGCGGCGGAATGTAAGAATGGGGTGCTAGCAGATTGGTGGGGCAGGGGGCTCCTCCCTGTCTGGGCGTGTCTGGCCCAAGCCGGCAGGCTCAGGCGGGGGTGGTGGGATGGGGGTGGTGGGGTGTTCTGGTCTGGGGTCGGGAGCGGGCAGGAGCTCACTCACCTAGTTCCAGGTCAGTCTGCGGCGGCGGAATGTAAGAATGGGGTGCTAGCAGATTGGTGGGGCAGGGGGCTCCTCCCTCTCTGGGCGTGTCTGGCCCAAGCCGGCAGGCTCAGGAGGGGGTGGTGGGATGGGGGTGGTGGGGTGTTCTGGTCTGGGGTCGGGAGCGGGCAGGAGCTCACTCACCTAGTTCCAGGTCAGTCTGCGGCGGCGGAATGTAAGCCCTGTTTTTCTTTTAACAGAGGAGCAAAGTAAGATAGTCAGACAGAACAGATGCAACTATGGGGAAGGGAAATAGACATGAAAAAAGCAGTTGTGAAGGAACTACATAGTAAGACTTACATTTAGTCATTCAATTTATGCATATTTAGCATTTGAAATATGATATGGTTGGGAATTTCAGTCCATTCAAAACTAAATGAACAAATCTAAATAACAAATTTCCATATATTATAATAAAGTACATACCATAAGTAAAACAGTTGATTTAGAGATCACCAGTAAGAACTGTATGGAATGATCTTAAGCCATGCTGTATTAATTCAGATGTTTTTTAGACATGCCAGGAAAAGAAGAGTTTCTGTACCAGACAAAATAAAATAACATCTAAAAAGTTAGGAATAATTCTTATGGTTGGAAATGTGAGACAAAAATCAGTTTTCCCTATGTTAATGAGAAACAAAGATTCTATAGATATTTTTAATGAAATCATGACACTGGTGAATAAACCCCCAAACCTGCCCTTATCATTAGTTTTTAAAGGTCAAATATTATGATTTTTCATAAGCTGCTCAAACTATGAAATATATATGTCAAAAGTTAAACTGAAGCTTTATAGACACAACAAGAAAACAAGTTCCATGCTTCAATATTCAATGTACCTCATTAGTGTAAATATCATTTTTATTTTGTTGAATTCTGGGTTTTCTGATTACTTATTTGCCTCTATAGCAATTACTTCTTTTTTATTGATAATTTTTTATTTAAATTATTTAATTACTACACATATTTACATATCTATCCCCCATTCTCTCACCCTCCCTTCTTCCCATGTTCCCCAACAAACCCCTAACCCCCAACTCCTCCCCCGGGATAGGGAGGATCCTCACTAGGGACCTTCAGAGACTGTCATATCGTTTGGGGAGCACTTAGGCCCTCCATACTGTATCTGGGCTACAATAGTGTCCCTCTCCATAAGGAATGGGCTCCCAAAGTCCATTTAGCTCTTGGGATAAAGACTGGCTCCACTGTTAGAGGTCCCATAGACTACCGTATACAATGGTAAAAAGAAAGCATCTTCAACAAATGTGTTGGCATAACTGGATTCGGACATGAGGAAGATTGCAGTTAGATCCATATCTATTGCCATGCACAAAACTTAAGTCTAAATGGATCAAAGACATCAACATATATTCATCCACACTGAACCTCCTAGAAAAGAAGGTAGGTGGTACCTTTGAACAAATTTGTACAGGAGACCACTTTATGAACATAACATCAGTAGCACAAACATTGAGATCGACAATTAATAAATGGGACCTCCTGAAACTGAGAAGCTTCTGTATGGCAAAGGACACAGTCAGCAAAACAAAATGCCAGCCCACAGAATGGGAAAAGATATTCACCAACCCCACATCTGACAGAAGGCTGATCACCAAAATATACAATGAACTCAAGAAGCTACCCACCAAAACACCAAACAATGCAATTAAAAGTTGGAGTGCAGAACTAAATAGAGAATTCTCAACAAAGGAATCCAAAATGGCTGAAAGTCACTTGACAAAGTGCAATTACTTCTTTTAATGCTCAGAATCTGTTGCTCAAGAGGCCCACCAGGGAGAGTTTACCCTTATCTTTTCATTAGCTGGCAGAAGAAAAAAAGGAAGCAGGTTTAAAAAGAGAGACTGGCCTTCTCGTTCAATGGACCTGTCCCATAACAAGATCCAGCCAGCCAGGGAGAAACATCCTGAGTCTGGAAACACCTCACACTTCCATTCCACTCGCCGACCTGACCACTGCGGAGGCCTAACCCCTTCAGAGTAAGGAGACTACCAGGAGAGGCAAGACCATCCAGAGCTTCGGACATTGAAGTTCAGGCCCACACACATCACCAGGTCACAAGAGGAGACAGAGAGACTCCACATGCACCCACTGGAAGAAGGTATGGGAAGAAGACAGAATAAGAACTCACTCAACAACAGAAAGACCAATATGACTCCACCAGAATCTAGGGACTCCATTCCAGAGAGACCTGAAAAGCTCAATACAAAAGATGAAGAAGAGATGGACCTCAGAAATTATCTAGGGAAGATGACAGAGACCTTTAAAGAGGAAACAAGAAAATCCCTTAAAGAAAGAGAAGAAAAAGCAAGCAAAAAATTACATGAAATGGAGGAAAGACAAACCAAAAAATTCAAGAAATAAACAATTCTCTTAAAGAATCTAAAGAAACCCAAGAAAAATCAACCAAACAAGTAAAGGAGGCACTCGAAACAGTTCAAGGCATGAAAGCTGAAATAGACATAATAAAGAAAACACAGAATGAGGCAATTTTGGAAATGGAAAGGCTGGATAAATGATCAGGAACTAAAGATGTCAGTATAACTAATAGAATTCAAAAGATGGAAGAGAGAATCTGTTATTGAAGACTTGCTAGAGGATATACATTCATCCACCAAAGAAAATCTCAAGTCAAACAAATCCCTAACACAAAATATCCAGGAATTATGGGACACTGTGAAAAGACCAAACCTAAGAATAATAGGTATAGAAGAAGGTGAAGAAACACTTCTCAAAGGTACCGAAAACATATTCAACAAAATCATAGAAGAAAACTTCCCCAACCTATGGAAGGATATGCCTATGAAACTACAAGAAGCTCACAGGACACCAAACAGACTGGACCACAAAAAGAAGTCCCACCAACACATAATAATCAAAACACCAAACCCACAGAATAAAGAGAAAATATTAAGAGCAGCAAAGGAAAAAGGCCAAGTAACATATAAAGGCAGACCTATCAGAATCACACCCGACTTCTCAATGGAAGCTCCGAAAGCCAGAAGGTCTTGGAGAGATATCCTACAAGCAATAAGGGAGCATGGATGTCAACACAGACTACTGTACCCAGCAAAACTTTCAAAAACTGTAGATGGAGAAAACAAGATATTCCATGACAAAAACAGATTTAAACAATACATATCCACAAATCCAGCACTACAGAAGGTTCTGGAAGGAAAACTCCAACCCAATGAACAAAAACATAGGCAATAGATAACCCAATTTTACCAAACACGAAAAGAAACAGGAGGGCGAAATCCACAAACATTGACACCACCAACAATAAATCCAAAACAAAGAAGAACCAATGAACAATGGACATTAATATCCCTAAATGTCAATGGTATTAACTTACCCATAAAAAGATATAGGCTGACATAATGGATACGAAGACAGAATCCATCCTTCTGCTGTTTACAAGAAACACACCTCAACTTCAAAGACAAGCGTTACCTCAGAGTAAAAGGTTGGGAAAAGATTTTCCAATCAAATGGGCACAAGAAACAAGCTGGTGTATCGATCCTAATATCTAACAAATTAGACTTCAAACTAAAATTAGTCAAAAGAGATGAAGAAGGGCATTTCATACTCATCACAGGAAAAGTCCATCAAGATGAAGTCTCAATCCTGACCATCTATGCCCCAAATACAAAGCAGCCACGTTTGTAAAAGAAACATTGCTAAAACACAGACCACACACAAAACAACACACACTTATAGTAGGAGACTTCAAACCCCCCCTTTCACCACTAGACATAAGCACCAGACAGGAACTTAACAAAGAACAAAGGATCTGACAGAAGTTATGACCCAACTGGTTTAACAGATATCTATAGAAAATTCCATCCAAACAAAAAAGAATGTACCTTCTTCTCAGCACCACATGGAACCTTCTCTAAAATTGACCACATACTTGGCAGCAAAGAAAACCTCCACAGTTACAAAAGAACTGAAAAAACCCCTGTATCTTATCAGATCACCATGCTTTAAAGCTAGAATTCAACAACAATACGAATTGCAGAAAACCTACATTCACGTGGAAAATGAATAACACACAATTGCACCATTCCTGGGTTGAGGAAGAAATAAAGGAATAAAGTAAAGACTTCCTAGAATTTAATGAGAATGTAGAGACAACATACCCAAACTTATGGGAAACTCTGAAAGCAGTGCTGAGAGGAAAGTTCACAACTCTAAGTGCCCACATGAAGAAACTGGAGAAAAGTCACACTAAAGAATTGACAGAACAACTGAAAGCTTTAAAGCAAAAACAGGCAAACTCACCAAGGGGGAGTAGATGCCAGGAAATAATCAAACTGACACCTGAAATCAATAAAGTAGAAACTAGGAAAACATTACAAAGAATCAATGAAACAAAGAGTTGGTTCTTGGAGAAGATCAACAAGATAGACAAACCTCTAGCCAAACTAACCAAAAGGCAGAGAGAGAGCATGCTAATTAACAAAATCAGAAATGAAAAGGGGGATATAACAACGGACACTGTGGAAATCCAGAGAATCTTTAGGTCATACTTTGAAAACCTGTACTCCACAAAATTTGAAAATCTAATGGAAATGGCCAGTGTCCTGGATAAATATCACTTACCAAAATTAAATCAAGATCAGATAAACAGTTTAAATCGACCTATAACCCCCAATGAAAGAGAAGCAGCCATCAAATGCCTCCCAACCAAAAAAAGCCCAGGGCCAGATGTCTTCACAGCAAAATTCTACCAGAAATTCAAACAAGAGCTGATACCAATACTCCTCAAACTGTTCCACACAATAGAAGCAGATGGGATATTGCCAAACTCTTTCTACCAGGCTACAATCACTTTGATACCCAAACCACACAAAGATAAGACTAAGAAAGAGAACTACAGACCGATATCCCTCATGAACATCGATGTTAAAATACTCAATAAAATATTGGCAAATCGAATCCAAGAACATATCAGAAAAATCATCCACCACGATCAAGTAGGCTTCATCCCAGGGATGCAAGGATGGTTCAACATACAAAAAACCATCAATGTAATCCACCATATAAACAAACTGAAAAAGAAAAACAACATGATCATCTCACTAGAAGCTGAAAAAGCCTTTGACAAAATCCAGCATCCTTTCATGATAAAGATCTTGGAGAGAACAGGAATAACAGGAACATATCTAAACATGATAAACACAATATACACCAAACCAATAGCCAACATCAAACTAAATGGAGAGAAACTCAAACTCTAAAATCAGGAACATGGTAAGGCTGTCCACTCTCTCCATAGCTCTTCAATATTGTACTTGAAGTTCTAGCTAGAGCAATAAGACCAGAAAAGGGGATCAAAGGGATACAAATTGCAAAGGAAGAAGTCAAACTTTCACTATTGGCAGATGATATGATAGTCTACATTAGTGACCCGAAAAACTCTGCCAGGGAACTCCTACAACTGATAAACACCTTCAGCAAGGTATCAGGATACAATATTAACTCAAAAAAATCAGTATCCCTGCTATATACAGATGATAAATCTAATGAGAAAGAAATCAGGAAAACATCACCCTTCACAATGTCCACAAGCAATATAAAATATTTTGGGGTAACACTAAGCAAAAAAGTGAAAGATCTTGCTGGGTGTTGGTGGTGCATGCCTTTAATCCCAGCACTCAGAAGGCAGAGGCAGGCAGATCTCTGTAAGTTCCTGGCCAGCCTAGTCTCCAGAGCTAGTGCCAGGATTGGCTCCAAAGTAACACAGAGAAACCCTGTCTCAAAAACAAACAAACAAAAGAAGGGGAAAGACCTGGACAGTAAGAACTTTGAGACTTTAAAGAAAGAAATTAAAGAAGATACTAAAAAATGGAAAGATCTCCCATGCTCTTCGATAGGTAGAATCAACATATTAATCATGGCAGTCTTGCCAAAAGTAATCTACAGATTAAACGCAATCCAGATCAAAATCCCAACACAGTTTTTCACAGACATTGAAAGAACAATACTCACCTTTATATGGAAAAATAAAAAAACCAGGATAGCCAAAACAAATCTGTACAATAAAGGATCTTCTGGAGGCATCACCATCCCTAACTTCAAGCTCTATTTTAGAGCCATAGTTCTGAAAACAGCTTGGTATTGTCACAAAAATAGACAGGTAGACCAATGGAATCAAATTGAAAACCCACACACCTATGAACACCTTTTTGACAAAGATGCTAAATCTATACAATGGAAAAAAGATAGCATCTTCAACAAATGGTGCTGGCACAACTGGATTCGGACATGCAAAAGACGGCAGATAGATCCATACTGTCACCATACAAAACTTAAGTGCAAATGGATCAAAGAACTCAACATCAATCCAGCCACACTGAATCTTCTAGAAGAGAAAGTGGGAATTACCCTTGAACAAATTGGCACAGGAGACCGATTCCTGAAGATTACGCCAGTAGCACAGACACTGAGATCTGCAATTAATAAATGGGACCTCCTGAAAATGAGAAGCTTCTGCAAGGCAAAGGACACTGTCATTAAGGCAGAAAAGAATGGGAAAAGATCTTCACTGACCCCACATCTGACAGAGGGCTGATTTCCAAAATATATAAGGAGCTCAAGAAGCTAGCCACCAAAACACCAAACAACGAAATTAAAAAGTGGGGTGCAGAACTAAATAGGGAATTCTCAACAGAGGAATCTGAAATGGCTGAAAGGCACTTAAGAAAGTGGTCAAAATCCTTGGCCATCAGAGAAATGCAACTCAAAACAACTCTGAGATACCACCTCACACCTGTCAGAATGGCTAAAATCAAAAATACCAATGACAATCTATGCTGGAGAGGATGTGGAGAAAAGGAACACTTCTCCATTGTTCGTGGGAGTGAGAACTTGTAAGACTACTCTGGAAATCAGTGTGGTGTTTGCTCAAAAAATGGGAATCAGTCTACCTCAAGATCCAGCATTCCTCTCTTGGGCATATACCCAAATAATGCACGTTCATACAAGGACATATGTTCAACCATGTTCATAGCAGCATTGTGTGTAATATTTAGAACCTGGAAGCAACCTAGATGCCCCTCAACTGAAGAATGAATAGAGAAAATGTGGTAAACTTATACAATGGAGTACTACTCAGTAGAAAAAAGCAATGGAATCTTGAAATTCGCAGGCAAATGGATGGAACTAGAAGAAACCATCCTGAGTGAGGTAACCCAGTCACAAAAAGATAAACATGGCATGTACTCACTCATATATGAATTTTTTACATAGAGCAAAGGATTATCAGCCTATAATCCTCTTCACCAAAGAAACTCTGAAACATGAAGGACTCTAAGGAATAAAGGAATTGACCCCAGGAATGGGAAGAGGCAGGAACTCCTGAGCTATTTGGGAGCATGAGGGTTGGGCGGGAGGGAGCTGCCACAATAAGAGCAAGGAGTAGAGGAGAGGAAATGGAGGAGTAGAAATATTGAGTTGGGGGAAGAATAGAGGAGAGAGAGCAGGATGAGAGATACCATATTAGAGGGAGCCACTATATGTCCGAGAAGAGATCTGGAACCAGGGAGATCTCCAGAGACCTACAAGGATGACACGATCTGACAATCCAGGCAATGGTGGGGAGGATAACCTAAATGTCCTTCCCCTAAAATGAGATTGATGACTACTTTTTATGCCATCCTAGAGCCCTCATCCAGTGGCTGATGGAAGCAGAGACAGACATCCACAGATATACTCTGAACTGAACTCTGGAACTTAGTTGAAGCAGATATACTCTGAACTGAACTCTGAAACTTAGTTGATGAGAGGGAGGAATGAATCGAAGGGTCAGTACCAGGTTGGAGAAACCCAACAAAACAGCTGACCTGAACAAGGGGGAGCCCATTGACCCCAGATGCTGTCTGGGAGGTGAGTACAGGATTGATCCAGACCCCTGAACGTGGATGTCAATGAGGAGGCCTCTGCACTCCAGGGGGTCCCTGGTAGTGGATTAGTATTTTTCCCTGGTGTAAGAAGGGACTTTGAGAGCCCATCCCACGTGAAGGAATGCAGTCTTGCCCTGGACACATGGGGAACAGCCCAGGCCCAGCCCAGGATGATGTGATGGACTTTGTGGAGCCCCCATTGAGGGCCCTACCCAAACTGGTAAGTGGGAGGAGGGATGGGAGTGAGGGGAGGGAGAAGGAGAAGGGATTGACATGGAAACAAGCTTGTTCCTAATTTAAACTAATAAAAATGTATACAAAAAAGCAAAAATAAATAAATAAATTATAAAAAGTGTGAAAAAAAGAGAGTCCCAATGAAACTGTTGTGTTCTTCCAGACATTTTCTCAATCTGACCATTTATCATAGCTGTACCAAAATATCTAAGGCAAGATTATACCCAAAGAAAATTTTACCTATTGGTTCTAGAGGTTAAAAGACACAGTACCACACCCTCGAGGATATGATGAGAGCTCTAAGGTGGGTGGCTTCACAATGGGATGGTATAAGCTTGTGTGACAGCATCACACATAAAATAAGAATCTAGAGAGATTTGGAGATATGTCTAACTGTTTTATAACAGCCTAATCTCTTGAGAATTAAGTGAGATCACAGACAACTGCATTCATCCCTTTTTAAGACAACACCCTCATAAGCTAATTATCTTGCACCCTGTGTCTGTCAGAGTCCTGACCAACTTCTGTTTCACCACTATCAAAATGTTAAATCCTGTTCTTAGAAGTTATCAAGGAAGGACTAAATCACTCCAATATGCTCAACTAAGATGGAGTCTGAAACTGAATAGCAATAAAATGTGTATCCTTGCCTACTTTGTCTCTCAAGAATTATGAGGATGGGTGAATGCTGGACACAAAGTAAAACAGATTGCTTTCAACTTGTAGATTTTTGATATGATAATTACTATTATGTAACATATTTTATGTGATACTTTGCCATGTGTTATGAAAATATGATCTAAGGATAGTAGTAACTAAAAAACAAAGAAGGAACTATTTTACAGCCTGTAACATTAACCTCTAGACTATCTGTAAATTTCACCAAATATACTAGATATCTAAGTCACACTCATGAATTAAAGTGGCTGTGATTTTATATTCCAAAGCTCTTTTCTGTGCCAATCAATTGCATATTTAAAGCATATTCAACTGAGCAAATACCTGGGAGCACCAGGGGAGGTAGCTACCACATTGTTTCAATATGAAATTAACATCACAAAAGACCTTTTTTTGCTTACCATCACCTCCTTCTCAATAGCATATCAATTCCTCACAATAAATGCAAACTCTTTTTAATGACTATAAATAATCTATCATTATAGAAATTTAAACATGAAAAGAAAAGTTGGGGGTAGTAGTGTGTAGATATTGTGGAATGTTGCAAAGTTGGATGAAAAATATGTCAAATGTGATATTTAACACTTCCCAGGAAATGCTGGTAGGCAATAAGCTATTGATGGAGAAATTTCACCTTAGATTTGGATACATTAGTAGGCTTTGAGCAAAAGAAGCAGCATTCAAAAGTCTAGCTTGAATTTCAAATGCCACATCATTTAAGCATCCTACTAGAAGCCATCTCTGATCCTTGAAAATCACCAAGCTTCCCACAGTATTTGAAACCTGAAATATTGGATAAGTCTTGGGCTTTGTACCTCTACCATTTTAGACCTTAGGACTGGAAGTACTTCTCTTCCACTTAGAAAGAATGAAAAGAAAGAATAGCCTGAATTTAAATGATGACATTGAAGCAACTTAATACTGTAATTTCTTAAAAACTAATACTTCTAATACTTTTTGTTGGGGGTGGAGGCTGGAAGAACAGTTCCCATAATTTTCCTTCCCCATTGTGACACCTCTGCTTCAGTGCAGTGCCCCTGCACTGCCTATCACCAGTGCCAGCAAAGGGCTCTAGGGCTTGATTTTTATTCTCATCTGAGATGCTGTGAGTGAAAATAAAAATGCAACCATTCATCCCTTGACAGATAACCATTCACCTTAACTAACTTGATCATTATCCCTGATAGCCTGGCAGTCACTGAATGTAGCAAATTTAAGCTGAACATAAAAGGATACAGCAACGTTGGCTTCCCTTCACACCAGTATTTTTAAATTAATGCAAATGTCTGTGTAATCTTGCAGCACACTCAAAGGTATATAGATAAGTGGAATAGACTCCCCAAATAGACTTACTCCTCCTAAGAGTTGCTTATATTGAGTTGATCATTTTGCTTCCATTTGCTAGGGATATTTTGTTTTAATTTCTAACAGTCATGAAACAGCTTTAGTGAAAACAGTATATAAATATTGTTCTTAGTTGGAACACAGCTATTGAACTCAATGTTATGCCACCCTGTGAAGGAAATGACTGTTTTGTAAGATGTAATTCTTAATGCCAGGTATGGGATTCAGTTGTGGAATGTGTGGTAACATAAATAAATATAAATCACAAAAGCATAAACATTGCTCAAAAACACTCATAAAAAAACAAAGAGATAAATTGTGGGAAATTCTGCTTTTCAGTGATAAGAAAGCTTATGTGTTGGTTAGATTTTTGTCAACATTACAAAACCGAGAGTCAGCTGAAAAGAGAGAACCTCAACTGAAACAATGTCCCCATACCATTGGCCTGCAGGCGAGCCTATGGATAATTTTCTTGATTGATAATCGATGTGGAAGGGACTAGGTGGTCTTGGGTTGTATAACTAAACAAGATCAGAAAGCCAGAGGGAACAGGTCAGTAAGTGGTTTTCCTCTCCTGCTCTGGTTGCTGCCTCCAGGTGTCTGACCATAGTTCCTACCCTGATTTCCCATCTTGAAAAACTATAAAACATAAGGTGAAATAAGCCTTTTGTCCCCCAAGTTTCTTTGGGCCATCATGTTTTCTCATAGAAATAGAAGCGCAAGACATTTAGAATACTTGTCAATAATTTAAATCAATTTAAAATGGTCAATACAAATAATGATTACTAGACAATTGGTATTATTTATTTCCTTATTTGCTTAGTCATGAAATTATAAATGTAAAGAATCAAAAAATTATATAGTTAGGTAATTGTAATCTTACAAAAAAGTTAGTTTTAAGAGTCATGAAAAGATAAGGTAATACTTAAATTATTATATGAAATACTGCATAAGTTCCACATATAATTTTTGAAACTCTTATTCTGAGAAATTTAAATCAAAATGTAAAATAGAAGATGAATTCACACTGTTTTAACAACAAATTCTATTGGATGTTATATGCTAGAAATCCAACTTATTGAAGAAATGTTGGGTTGAATCTCTACTTTAGCACACTGTACCAATGACTCTTAGAAAGCCTTCTGATTTTACTAAGTTATAATCTCTTCTTCTTTTAGCTGGAGAAACATTAATTTCCACACTTTTCCCTTCAAGGACATTAATCATAAGAGAATAATATGTATATGTAATGTTTATGTAGAACTTATGGAACAAACACTCTTTTATACAAGAGTCCTAATAAGCCTCTGAGGAATGCATTACATTATGTAACAAATACTATTTGTAAGCTATTTAATACTATGTGTTAACATAATCAAATTATTGGATTATGGAAATATCGCAAGTAATGTTTGAATTCTAGGAACACACTGGAAGACTGTTTTTTTTTTACTCTGGTAAAAGATAGTGACTCCATGGGTTTGAAAATAAGAAAGAGCATGTGTTGGCTTTAATTTTAAATTTTTTTAGCTATTGTTAAGAATTCACTATTACTAGATAAAGAACAGGAGTTAGATGATGGGGACCAGCAACAGCCAAGTAACACTAGATATGAGAATGTTTGGCTTCTAGATGGATTTAAACATTTTCTGATGGCTTACATAGGGGATGAGATAGGGAAAAGTCAGGGGTAATCCAGAGATTTTTGGACTCACATGTCTGAAGAATAGGATTTCTATTTACTAAGATGTGGAATATTGTGACTGGAATGGAGTAGGCAGAAAAATGAGGAGAACATGTTCACAAGCTCTCTCCTAATTTCTTAACACTTCTCTGCCAGGAACAACAGCTTTATGTGGATAGTTTGGAGCACGAATGTGTTACTAATCTATCACCTAACAGTTGCCAGGAGTGCACACAACACTTCATCTATTCCACTGTTCGTTCTGACCCACTGATCACGCCTCAACCCTCATTAAGACTCTACTACATGCACCGGGATTGTAAAACTCATTATTATTCACTGGGGAAAAGAAGTCCTATGTGGAAAACTCTTATTCAGGGTTGCCTTCAACAAATACTGTTATCTGTAGCAAAAATGTTACCAACAAAAAGGGGAAAGCCCATCTTATTATGTTGTATGGTGATATGCTTATTCTTTTTTAAGGTAGGGTCTCACTGTATAATTCTGACTAGCCTAAAACTCACCATGTAGAACACAATGCCCTTCAACTCACAGAAATCCCTACCTAAGGCTCCAAAGTGACTGAATTACAGGGGTGTACACACATGTGCGTGAGAGCACACACACACACACACACACACACACACACACACACACACACACACTATTTTTTAATTTAATAGTTATTTGAGAATGCCATACACTGAATATTTTGATCAAATTCACATCTTCCCTCAACTCTTTCCAGATCAATATTCCCTTCCCTACTGAACCTGTGTCTTCTTTTTTTCTTTTGTTTTATTACATGTCAAGTCAAATTTGTCCGGCTTATATATTCTTAGATGGGTGGCTTTATGCTAGAGAGTGTTCTACTTGCCTGGGTTACACTCTTAAAGACAACTCTCCCTCCAGCCCTGCTCCCCCTCTCTTTCTCTCCCAGCAGCTATCAGTTACCAGTAGTTACTTAGCTTGAAATAGTGCTCATGTGTACCTCCCTTCTTCACACTGATATTTGGTCTGCAGTAGCTTTGGCAGGTTTTGTGCATGCTGTCACAACCACTGAGTTTGTATCTACAGCTACCCCACTGTGTCCATAAGACACTGATTCCTTGTAGTTATCTACCCTTTATGGCTGCTACACTCTTTCTATTCTACCTTCCTCAATGATCTCTGACCCTTGGAAACATTATTTTAGTACAGGTGGTTTTTTTGGGGGGTGCTGAGCATTCTCCAGTCTCTATCCTCTACACCTTGATAAATTGTGGGTCTATGCACTAATAACCATATACTGTAAATAGTTTGTTGTTTCTGATGAAAGTTGAGATATGCATTCATCTCTGGGTATAAAGCCAGCAGGAAAAATAGTAATTCGTTCTCCACTAGGGGCCCATAGCCTGTGTAGCTTTAGGTTCTTGGCCTGAAAATGGGGCCATCTATGAGTTTCCATCTTCTGTAAAAGCTCTTAAATACTATTAGAAATAGTCAGCTAACCCTATGCTTTTACTGTTTTTATTACACCAGTGGGAATGTCGTCCTGAGTAGCTCACATTCACAGCTGGATGAAACTGACAGGTTTATCCCCCAGCATGCATAGCACCTCTCAGCACTATGAAAGCTAGCCAATAGAGATGAAGATTCCATGTCAGTATCAGCTAGATTCCCCCCCCCATTGTTCTATGACTTTATTCTATTTTCCCCACTGCTCAAGTATGTCAGTGTGTTCACCAATAGAGTCTATCAAGTTCTTAATACTAACCAATAGCACAGGAAATAGCTTATGATGTTTTAGAGTCTATGGTACCTCACTGACCAACAACTTGAGGACCTCAAAATGTGTCCCATTTGCTTATAAGTTACTTGCTTATAAATGGTAAAATAAAATAAAGGCACACATATCAGTGAGGTACACAAAGGGACAATTATCATGGCTAGCAAAAACAAAAGTTGAAATACCATAAATGTGTAACAGGATTTTTCTGGCCACCTCACACTGTAGTATAGGATCAAAACTAAGGTGAAAGATAATATATATGTAACTTTCTAAAATGAGTAAAATGTTTACAAGCAGCTAGAAACTGATTACAAAGATTATTATGAGGCAGTGAAGGTGATTAATTACCCCTCTCTACCATTCCAGCCAAGACCATCAGAGCCTCAGCACTGTGTATAAACAAAAGGTGAGAGAGAAACTAAACACCATAAAAACAAACTTTGTCTCCTGAAATCAAGAGGTCCCTGGGAGGATCACTGATAGAAATTAGGAATGTAGAGTGGAAGTGGGAGTCTCATTTTGTAGCTGATTATCTGTATGTGCTATAGATTGACTGAGGCTCCAGTTCTCCACCTTTCCCTAAAGCTTCATGCCTAAAAGCACATTAGATAGAAAGAATACAGATGCAGTGAAGTCTGCCCTTCCACCTGCAGTCAGATAAGGTCATGTGGTTTTAAAGCAGGTCTAATAGATTTTGTGGAAGGTTACAAAGGCAGTGGGTACTGTCTTAACACTTTTTCTAAGGAGAGAGGCCACTGGGCTCATCAGTAAGAGGAAATAAGAGATACAGACAAAGAAAAAAGAGAGAAGAGGGATTGAGTTACTTTAAAATAAACTTCACTCCCAGGTGATGATCTGTGAAGAGGATTGTTGCTTTAACACCACCATCGTGAGAATGGATCTTGGTGAAACAGCCTTGCATCTGCTTGGGGAAAAGAATCCTAGTGTGTTTTCATTGCTGAGGTGAGGAGATGACTGGGTCATCTTGCAGCACGGGCATGAGGACCTGAGTTTGAATCCTTAGCACCCAGTCAAAAAGTAGGCACTGTTGTGTGTACTCACAGTCTCAGTACTAGGAAGTAGATGTGGGAGGATCTCAAGGCTTTCTCTACCCATCCAGCCAATCAGTGAGCTCCAGACTAAGAGTTTGTTTCACAATCTGAAGTGGGGGAGCAGTGGAGAATGATCCAAGACAATGACTCCTATTCTCCATACAAACATACCTCCACACACACATATAAACCTATGTTCAACACACGCGCACACACACACACACACACACACACACACACACACACACACACACACACAAGAAAGGCATACAGAGATAGATACAATTTGTAAACTGTTTGACACTGAATGTTGCAATGTCAAACAACCTGGACAGAGGAGCCCCGTTGTTTGTATTGGTATGTGAATCAGCTTTTATCACTATGATAAAATATTAGAGAAAATCAATATAAAGAATGAATGATTTATTTTGGTTCAGTTTCAAAGATTTCAGTCCAAGGTCACTTAGTCCCATTGCTTCTGGTCCCTGCCTTTAGTGAGGTTCAACATTCTAGTAGACAGCATCAACTCAGTTCATAGCCATCAGGAGACAGAAGAAAGGGATAGGGCCCTAGTAATCCTTGAATGGTATGCTCCAATGACTTATTTCCTTAACCTATGTACTATCATCTAAAATTGCCCAAGCCTTGAACTTGAACTTTTGAGAGACATTCCATATCCATATTACAATTCTTTGAGGGCAATCCCAAGTAGGTCATTTAACTTGTCTTTGCCACCATTTCATAATCAGAAAAAAATGAGCTAAGAAATATGACCTACTCATTGGGTTCTTTCAAGGATAACAGTATTTAGCACATCAAACATGTTGAATAATGATGGTCATGAAGAAGCATTTCCCAAATGCTAGTCATCAACTGCTGCGGCGTCCACCCTTGACCAGCAAGAAAGACGCCACACCGAGGAATCTTCTTCAAACACAGTTTAATCGGGAACCTCTTTGCTTTGTACAATGTATAATGGCGGCGGCGGCCCCGGGCCGAGGGAGACGGGGCCTGATATAGTCTACATCTACCAATCACCTAACCCTACGTGGCGCACCAGGATAGGTTGTCTCCAAGCAGAATTAAGAGGATACATGACCTTTACCTAATTTGGAGTTGTTTACCACAGAGAGCGCTCGCCGTCGGGCTGGCGGAGGGCGGAAACCGGCGCCATCTTTTGGGTGCGGTTTTCTGCAGCTCCCTACAAACTGCATCATATTGTTAAAACAAGAGTAAAAAAGAGATAGGTACACACCCCATATTTGGAAACTTTAGTATTCCAAAAAATTTAAAGCTGAAATATAATCTACCCCAAAAAATATATGTGCATGGTCTACAGTTTTATCTTAAAAGATCCTCCAAGCTCTACATGACAAAGATATGACTGTCCACAAGTCCTATTGGGAGATTGTAGCACCTTTAGGAGTTGGGGCATGCAGGCAGAGGTTGGGTCCTAGCGGTATGTACTTGGAAGTGTTGAGATACTCTTGCACCAGTTCCTCTCTCTCTGTTTCTTGCATGCCATATAGAAAACAGCTGTGTTCCTACATATTCTTCCTGCCTTGATATTCTCACTCACGAAGAAAGCAAGGTCCAGGAGGCCATGGATGAAAGCCTCTAAAACCATGCACCAAAATAAACCTTTTCTTTTTTGAAGGTATTTGTGTAGGGGATCCTCAGTTTCAGAATGCTGACTAATGCAAGACAGGTAGAATAACACAATTACATCAGAGAAAGAAATAATAAAAAAAAAGTATAAAAGCAAAACTTGTAAGAGACAAAAGCTGTGGCGCTAACATAAAAGAAGAAGTGGGAAAAATAAGTTACCAAAGGAAAGATTAAAAATGAAATTAAGTACTTGAAATAGTGGGAAAATTGTATTATAATTTTGTCGTATCAATTTGACTTATAGTAAATTAAAATTAAATGAAAAACTTTAAAATCTAATAAGCTGGTGAAGATTGAAAATGATTATAGATGTTATCTCAGTCCTAGGAAGAGGAACAGTGTCACAAGTAGTACCTGAGACGCAGATCATTTGCAAAATGATTGATACTACGAACCAGAGAATTCAAAATATTTTACCATTGATCTAAAAGTGTATATTCTTGGAAAACAAACTGTGATATACAGTGAAGGAATTTATTGTACAGGCAAGATACCTCATATCCCCAAAAAATTAGATATAAGAGAGTATACAGAAACCATATGAAAGAAAGAATACAGCCTGTGTGCAACAATAACTAGACAGCTGTATAGCCAAACTACTCTTGATTGGATTTGAGGTTTACTCCACAGAGGTGGAGTTCAATGTCTGGCACTGTAAGCTCAATAAACAACTTGGGAGGTTTGGAGATGTAATGGACCCATGTAGAGAGCTTATTACTAATTGTTAAATAAACTGACACCAAAACAAACTGCCTTCTAAATATGTTCCTAATACCCATAGACCAAAGAAGATTCCACACTTGATTAGAGAGCCTATACTTACACTGGATGAGTCATGATGAACACAGAGTCATGGCTTCCGAAGATGCAGAGAAATTAGTAAAGGTTGTAGGACCCTCCCTAAATAATTTTCATACTTCCTCTAATACTCAGTGAACATTATGAAAGAGAAGATGGAAGGGTAAAAAAACTGGTAGATGAGGTAAAGGGCTACAAAAATGTTGCTTTCCAATTTTATACAACTATGACAATTATGAACTCTAACACCTGAGGTTACCTGCACAGTGCTCACACAAGTCTGTCTCTATCAACTGATGAGTCAAGGAAGGGGAAGGCTCATGATGCTACACCCTTTACTTCTGAACTAAAGGTTATTGATAGATTCTAGAGGAGGGGAATTCTTTTCTTTAGTCATATACTCACTGCAGAGCTCAACAGGTTCTATTTGAGAGTTCCAAGCTCATAGTCTCACAGATGACCCAGGCCAGTCTCATTGGATCACAAAACAAAATGAATAGACATGAATGTGAAAGTAAGATTTATGAGAGGAAGGGGAAGTGGATCAAGGTAAAGAGAGGTGGAGGGTGAGAGTGCACATGGCATACACACACAAACTGGCAAACAAAAAATTTAATTACAATAAAAAATGAAGTGCACAATAAAAAAGTGTAGTTGGGTATTAAGGTGCATAAATCTGTTGAAATATCAATTTTATGGTCAGAGAGAAGGCTCAACACTTAACAGCACTTTTTGCTCTTCTAAAGAGCCTAAGTCAGTTCCCAGAACCCATGTGTGTTGGCACAAAAGTGCCTTTAACTCCAGCTCCAGGGGATCTGATGCCTTCTTCTGACCTCCATAGGTACCTGCATGCAGGCACACACACACACACACACACACACACACACACACACACACACACACACGCACGCACGCACGCACGCACGCACGCACACACGCACGCACACACACTTAAAATAAATCAGATCTTTAAAATAAATAACATTTTTTGATGAGGGGTAAAAACTACATTTACCTAGACTATTACAGAAAACTACAATCCACCAACATATGGATCCCAGTCCCAGTGGATACAGCTACAAAACATTTCTGCACCTAAGGCCCAGAGAACATTAGGAAAGAGGGGCAGAAACATTAGCAAAGAAGGGAAGGCAGATTAAAAGAGCTCAAGGATCAGGGAGTTTGCTGGGAATCTATGTCTCCTAGTAATTTCAGAAGTTACACTCATGAAGTCTCACCGATATGATTGCCCAAATGTGAGAGGAACAAGGGAGACACTAATGAACATGCTAAACTGGATAGCGAGCAACAGGAGGCCTCAACCCTACACAAAGAACTGCAGACAACTGAGTAAAGCTGTGTGAGAGAGGGGATCTTTTCCAGGAAAAAGCACACTGGTTTTTTTTTGTGCCAGATGATCAACCCTGAAAATGTACAAACATATAATATTATATAGACCAAGCAGGTCATATTTTTGGATATATATTATATGCATATACCTTTATATATATTATATGCATATGGATATGCATGCAATAACAATTCATAAAAAACAGACAGAGGCCATGAGTCTGAAGAAAAGTTGGTATTCGTATGTAGGAGAGTTTAGAAGGAAGAAAGGGAAATGAGAAATGTTGTAATCAAATTATAATCTTAAAAATAAAAAAAGCAAAGAACATCAATTATTAAACTAACACTTTTAAAATATGCTTGCAAACTTGATTACTCAGTTAAGTGAAAAGAAAAAAGATACGATATTAGGTAGTAGAAAAATCGCTTAATTATCCAAAACAACCTATCAAAATATGAAGAATGAAACAAAGAGAATGCACACAATGATCAACAATGAATATCAAGAATGTGAGTCACTTTGTCCTCAATTCTACTTCCTATTAAGCTACAATGTTTTTTCTTCTCTCTGTATAACTGTGTTTCTTGTCATCAGAATATTTAATTTCAGTTTTAAAAAGACCCCAAATTTGGAAATCAAAAGCAACTCAGCCACATCCTCTTTTTGCAGTGTAGAGGAGTCACATATGTGCACGGGCATAAGGTGTGCAATGCAGCTGCTGTAACCTTCCATGCTGTGAATGTATCCTCTTTCAGCGAGGTTGTTTTCATTGTGAGGCTGCATTCAAAGAGTGTTCCTTTAGCCAATTCACTGTGTTTCTTTGTAAGACAAATGTTTATCCAAGATTCACTGCTCTTCCAGGTGAGTTTGCTATGGCCAGCAAGATGTATTCTTGAGAGGCCAGTACCCATATTCTTTTCTGCTTTATTTTGTTGTGACACATGGATTGAATGTTTTCATTAGTCTGAACCTGGATCTTTTGCCTCCTAAAGGTTTTTCTTTTCTAGCTCATCTTGTCACAGTTTATTAAAAGCACATTTTGTTCTGTGGGAATTAGATTCCATCTCCTCAGCTTGATGGGATTTTTGTCTCTTCACCTGAGAATTGTAGATCACAGGATAATTCAGCAAGACTTTAAATCAAGGAATTTAATAAAACTGTTATGTTGGATACAATTTAAAGGCGCTCTAAAATAGATTAGTCTAAAATATACACTTTGCCCTGTAGCTTCTAAAACCTAGTATAGATAGAGTCTGTTAGTGTACATATAAGACAAACCCAGATATGAAACTTCATTTTATGCAAATATATATACATACATATCTACTTCGAGAATCCCAACAGAGGATCATGAAGTCAGAGGGGGGAAGTAGTAAATGTCCCTATTCATCTGTGCGTCTCTCTCTCTCTGTCTCTCTCTGTCTCTCTGTCTCTCTGTCTCTCTCTCTCTCTGTGTGTGTGTGTGTGTGTCTCTGTCTCTCTGTCTCTCTCTCTCTCTCTCTCTCTCTCTCTCTCTCCGTGTGTGTGTGTGTGTGTGTGTGTGTGTGTGTGTGTGTGTTAATGAGAGAGACTAAATAAAAGAATAAAAAAAGCCTTATCAGACTATAGCAAAATCTAAAACAAATAGAACTCACATTGTCAGTTTCACTTCTCTGATAATTTTGTGAATTATAAAACTATATAATTTGGGGAGCTGGAGAGATGGCTCAGCAGGTAAGAGTACTGAGTGTTCTTCCAAAGGTCTCTGGTTCAATTCCCAGCACCCACATGGGAGCCAATAACTGTCTGTAACTCCAAGATCTGACACCTTCATACAGACATACATACAGACAAAATACCAATGCAAATTAAATAAAAAATAAACATTAAAAAACTATATAATCTGTCCTCAAGCATTAGAATCAGTTATTGCTCAATTCTCTAGTTATCAATTTATTTTTTCTGAAGAATATAATATATAATATAAATTTCCAAAATTTTCAATAATAAAACAAAAATAGTCAAAACTAATATTATACAATATTGTGCCACAGTTTGTGCACACACACACACACACACACACACACACACGGGGAGAGAGAGAGAGAGAGAGGTAGAGACAGAGGCCAAGAGACAGAGACATTCATTTTAAAATATCACTCAATTTACTATAAAGAAAATTTTCAAACAAAATACTTTTAAAGTGAAGTTCTTTGTGCTAGGAAGATGGCTCAGTGGGTAGAATGCTTCCTGTGTATACCTGAGTTTGTGTCACCAACATCACATAAAGTATCATTTTAGATGTGATGTTCTGAATCTATAAACCCAGAACTAAGAATTAAAGACAAGCAGATTCCAGAGCCTTACTGGACAGACAGTCTAGCTGAAATGATGAGCTACAGGTTTAGGGAGGGATCATGAAGCGTCTACCCCGTAGGCTCAAAGACCTATGTGGAAGAAAAGGAAGAAAAGTTAAAAGAAAACAGCATCTTCCAGATGTTTTTTGTTTGTTGTTTTTTTGAGGATTTTTTTGTCATTGTTCTTGTTTTGGTTTTGGGGGTGGATTATTTTGTTTTATTTATTTATTTATTTATTTATTTGCTGTGTAACATTTGATTATTTTCTGGTGATGTTTTTTATTTAAATTATAAAAAGCTTCTTTTACATGTCAATTCCAGTTCCTTCTCCCTCTCCCCTCCCCTCTCCATACCAACCCCTATCCCATCCTCTTTCTACATCCCTGGGAGTGTGAGGCCTTCCATGAGGGATCTTCAAAGTCTGTCATATCATTTGGAGAAGGGACTAGGCCCTCCCCGATATGTCTAGGCTGAGAGAGTATTCCTATATGTGGAATGAGCTCCCAAAATCCATTCGTACACTAGTGATAAATACTGATCCACTACCAGAAGCCCCATAGACTGCCCAAGCCTCCTAACTGACACCCACATTCAGGGGCCTGGGTCAGTCCTATGGTCACTTCCCAGCTATCAGTCTGGGGTCCGTGAGCTCCCCCTTGTTCAGGTCAGGTGTTTATGTGGGATTCTCCAGTCTGGTCTTGACCACTTTGCTCAACACTACTCCCTCTCTGAAACTGGATTCTAGGAGTTCAGCTCAGTGTTTAGCTATGAGTCTCTGAGTCGGCTTCCATCTGCTACTAGATGAAGCCACTAGGATGGCATATAAGGTAGTCATCAATCTCATTATAGTGGAAGGGCATTTAAGATAGCCTCTCCAATATTGCTTAGATTCTTAGTTGGGGTCACCTTGTAGATCTCTTGACATTTCCCTAGTGTCAGATTTCTCTTTAAACCTATAATGGCTCCCTCTATGATGGTATCTCTTTTCTTGCTCTCCTCTATTCTTCCCCAGACTCAATCTTCCTGTTCCCTCATGTATTCCTCTCCCCTTTTCTTCTCCCCTTCTCTTTCCCCTAAACCTCGCTCCCCTCTCTTCATTCTCCCTATTAGCCCAGGAGATCTTGTCCCTTTCCCCTTCTCCAGGGCACCATGTATGTCTCTCTTAGGGTTCTCCTTGTTTCCTAGCTTCTCTGGAGAGGTAGATTGTAGGCTGGTACTCCTTTGCTATGCCTAAAATCCATATATGAGTGAGTACATACCATGTTTGCCTTTTTGTGACTGGGTTACCTCACTCAGGATGGTTTTTTCTAGTTCCATCCATTTGCCTGCAAATTTGAAGATTCCATTGTTTTGTTTTTTTTCCACTGAGTAGTAAGCCATTGTTCAAATGTACCTTTTTTATCTGTTCTTCAGTTATAGATTGCTTCCAGGTTAGGGCTATTACAAATATTGCTGCTTTGAACAAAGTTGAAACGATGTCCTTGTTGTATGAATATGCATCTTTTGGGTATATGCCTAAGAGTAGAATTGCTGAATCTTGTGATAGACCGATTCCCATTTTCCTAAGGAACTGATTTCCAAAGTGGCTGTGAGAGTTGTCACTCCCACCAGCAATGGAGGAGTGTTCCCTTTTCTCCATATCCTCTCCAGCAAGAGCGATCATTGTTGTTTTTTATTTTAGCCATTCTGACAGGAGCAAGATGTTATCTGAGTTGTTTTGATTTGCATTTTCTGATGGCTAAGGATGTTGAGCACTTTCTTAAGTATCTTTCAGCCATTTTGGATTCCTCTATTGAGAATTCTCCATTTAGTTCTGTACCCCAATTTTAATTGGATTATTTGGTGTATGGGTGACTGGCTTGCTTCTTGATTTCTTCAGGCATTTTGGAAATCAGCTTTGTGTTTAGAGGCCGGGCTGGTAAATATATTTTTCCATTCTGTGGGCTGCTGTTTTGTCTTGTTGACTGTGTTCTTTGCCTTACAGAAGCTTCTCAGTTTCAGGAGGTCCCATTTATTAATTGTGGATCTCAGTGTCTGTGCTACTGGTGTTATGTAGGGAGCCGTCCCTGCATTCTCCATTACAAGATGGCGCCTGCATCTGGCAGGCACCGAATGTAAACAAGATTATTGCGCAGGCGCTGGGTAATTTTCCATTCCTTGATCTCTGCCTATTCCGTGGCGTCATATGGCCGGATGAGCTGCAGCCAATCATGGGGTGACACGTCCGAGGCGGCGGTTGCCAGCCTTTATTAGGGGACGGGATTCTTGGCTCGGGGTCTCCGCTCTGGGAAGCTTATGCTCTTTCACTCTCAAGATGCATTAAAGCTTGTCTGCAGAAGGATCCGAGTGTCCCGTGTATGATTTCTTGCTGGCGAGAAATACAGAGCGCGCGGGACATATGGTGCCGAAACCCGGGAACATGTGAACATCTCTGGCATCGCGGAGACCCCTTGGCTACAAGGCGGATTCAGAACTGCAGGGTGGTAAATTCGGAGAGGTATGATTTTTCTGGACTTTGGCTTGGGAATGTTGCTATTGTGGGAGGTTAATATAGAGGCTTCTATGCTTTTACTAGGAGCTATTTTGACTTTTCTCACTGTTGTAACAATCTTAAAGAAGTCCAGAATTACATGTCAGAAACCGAATGTAGTGAGAGATGGGGCACGCCCAACAATAAAATATAAGGAAAAAGGACCTCCCGGGGTGTCTAATGACAGGGGAGTGTATACAAAAAACAAAACGGCAACGAAAAAGGAAAAAGGACCTCCCGGGTTGTCTAATGACATGGGAGTGTGTAATTTGTTAGATGATTCTGTAAATAAGTTTAAAGCTTTAAATCTTGATAGCTCTGATGACTCTAAAAGCTCAAGAGATAAAGTTTTAGAGGAAACAGCTCAGCTAGGTGAAAAAGAAACAAAAATGGAGGGAGAGAAAATAGGGGATAACCAGTCACACCCCGGTAAATTTAAGAGACCTGTTAATCCAGCGGGTGTACTTCCATCAGCACCCCCATTATATGAGTTACAACAAAAATTTGGTACCGACTATTTCCTGGTACAGCCATTTTGTAGCTGGTCACATGACTGACGGTAGCCATTTTGCTAAAGTTAAGAAAAGGATACTTAAACCGCCATCTTGACTAAAGGTTACCGCATGGAAATTAGAAGTACCATCTTAGAAACAAGTTTTTCAGTTAAGATTTAAAATGTTAATGTTTCTATATATTACAGAAAGACCTTAAGGGAATTTAAATTTCTTTTTAAAACCAGTTTTCAAATGTTTGATTTTATTAATGTTTGTACTTAAAGAGCTTCAATTTAGAATTTTTAAGCAAAGCCTGACAATGTAAAGTTCTTGTTTTGTAAAAGATGCTAATCTATTATGTTGGTAGCACACACCTTTTAGCTCAGGGTGTTGATGACACACGCCTTTAAATTGAGGGCGTTGGCGGCATACGCCTTTAATCCCAGCACTAGGGAGTAAGAGGCAGATGGATCTTTATAAATTCAAGGCCTGCCTGGTCTGGCAGATCAAATTCAAGGACAGGCTCCAAAGTCACAAAAAAAACCCTGCCTCAGAAAGAAGTTAAGCTACTGTTTAAGAAAGTTCAGCTGTATTACAAAAATAAGACTTTACCTAGCCACCTGTGTGCTTCTTAAAAACAGATAATGGGCCGGCTTATACCTCTCAAAAGTTCCAGCACTTCTGCAGACCTTATACAAGGTATTGTGGAACATGCCCATCGCACACTTAAGTCTTATTTAATCAAACAAAAGGAGGGAATGGGAGCATCCTTACCCTCGGTGCCAAGAGTTGCAATATCCATGGCACTCTTTACCCTTAATTTTCTAAACATTGATGCTCAGGGCCATACTGCGGCCAAGTGCCACATCTCAGAACCTGAAAGGCCAAAGGAAATGGTAAAATGGAAAGATATCTTAACTGGTCTTTGGAAAGGCCCGGATCCTATTCTCATAAGATCCAGGGGAGCAATATGTGTTTTTCCACAGGATGAAGAGAATCCCCTGTGGATCCCGGAAAGACTCACCCGAAGAGCCCCTTTGGACCCTCAAAAGTCGGAACTCCACCCTCTCCCCGGGAGTTGAGAGCCGCTATTATCCAGATTAACTCCTGTCCTTGACGGAGGGACTGTCATCATGGATTGCTTCAGCTGTCTCCTATTTTAAGGAATGGGTGGAGGTGGGATTGTTTGGTGCAGCCGTTTGCTGCGGATTGATGTTGCTTCTCTGGCTGGTCTGTAGGCTCAGGGCTCAAACTAAGAGAGACAAGGTGGTTATCGCCCAAGCGCTTGTAGCTTTGGAACAAGGGGCTTCCACTGATATTTGGCTAACTATGCTTAAGCAATAGGCCGCTGGCCAGACAGCTCTTGCACACCCGGAGCCTAGGCTCATTGCACAGGGTAGAGTGCCTGGCTTGAGCAGCCCATGAGGGATGTCGAGCAAGGCATCGCACAGAGAGTTGCCCAATATGCAGGCTTCTCTGGGAGGCATGTTGTCCTGCATAAGGGTTGCCTGCCCTAGTCTCCCTTTCCCAGAAAAACGGCAGAGGACAGGTCGAGAGCGCTTCGGGTCAAGCTAACAGCCTGATGGCGACTCTTGTACACAGTCTTAATATTTGATTGGGAAGGTACAACCTCTGCCTCTATCCCTCAACATTTGGGTGACCTATTTGCTTGTAAAAATATAAAGCCTTATCATTAATTAATAAAAAAGGGGGAGATGTAGGGAGCCGTCCCTGCATTCTCCATTACAAGATGGCGCCTGCATCCGGCAGGCACCAAATGTAAACAAGATTATTGCGCAGGCGCTGGGTAATTTTCCATTCCTTGATCTCTGCCTATTCCGTGGCGTCATATGGCCGGATGAGCTGCAGCCAATCATGGGGTGACACGTCCGAGGCGGCGGTTGCCAGCCTTTATTAGGGGACGGGATTCTTGGCTCGGGGTCTCCGCTCTGGGAAGCTTATGCTCTTTCACTCTCAAGATGCATTAAAGCTTGTCTGCAGAAGGATCCGAGTGTCCCGTGTATGATTTCTTGCGGCCGAGAAATACAGCACGCGTGGGACAGTGTTATGTTCAGGAAGTGGTCTCCTGTACCAATTCGTTGGAGGGTACATGCTTCTTTCTCTTGTAAGATGTTCACTGTGATTTTCCTATCCTCAATGTGGCTAGAGAATGAATGCCTGATTCAGAGACCTTTTTCCTGTCTTATATACCTCCCTAATGCTAGGATTAAAGGCATATGATCCTAGGTGAAGGTGCTGAGATCATCTTTGTGAGAGCTGCTTCTCTTTAGGACTAGGTCAATCTTGTGTAGATCTGGTGTCTTGGACTCATAGAGATTCATCTATCTCTTAATCCTGAGTTCTATGATTGAAGGTGTATACCACCACCTCCTAGCTTCTGGCTGTAGGGATTAAAGTGTATGTCACCACTGCCTGATCTCTATAACTTGAGACTGAATCCTCAGACAAGCTTTAATAAATCGTAAATAATATATCACCACATCTATTAGCACAAGAAACAGCAAACTGTCTCAAATGGACAGTTTCTATCTTTTTTGGCTTTAATATATTTATAGATTAATTGGGCAATTTCATTATTTTAATGTATATGGTATAGACCTACACTAAGGGCTGTTGGATACCAAAGGTTGATTTTTAATAAATGCTTCTCAAATAAAAAATGATGTTCATTGTGTCTGGATTTATGTTAAGGTCTTTGATCCATTTGTACTTATGTTTTATGCATGGCAATAGATACAGATCTATCTGCAGTCTTTACATGCCAGCATCCAATTATGCCCCAGCAAAATTTGTTGAAGATGCTTTCTTTTTTCCATTGTATAAGTTTAGCTACTTTGTCAAAAATCAGGTGTTTGTAAGTGTGTGGGTTAACAACAGGATCTTCAATTCAATTCCATGGGTCTATCTGTCTACTTTTGTGCCAAACTGTTTTCAGGACTATAGCTCTATAATAGAGCTTGAAGTCAGGGATTGTGATGCCTCCGGAAGTTCTTTTATTGTACGGGGTTGTTTTGGCTATCCTGTGTCTTTTGTTTTTCCATATAAAGTTGAGAATTGTTCTTTCAAGGTCTGTGAAGAAATGTGCTGGGATTTTGATAGAAATTACATTGAATCTGTAGATTGTTTTTGGCAAGATTGGCATTTTTATTATGTTGATCCTACCTATCCAAAACCATGGGTTATCTTTCCATTTTCCGGTATTTTCTTTAATTTCTTTCTTTAAAGACTCAAAGTTCTTGTTATACTTGTCTTTCACTTGTTTGGTTAGCATTGCTCCAAGGTATTTATGTTGCTTGTGGCTACTGTAAAGGGTGATGTTTCTCTGATTTCTTTATCAGCCCATTTATTGTTTGTATAAGGTAGGGCTACTGATTTTTTTTAGTTAATTTTGTATCCTGCCACTTTGCTGAAGGTGTTTATCAGATGTATGATTTCCCTGATAGAAATTTTCAAGTCACTTATGTAAACTATCATATCATCTGCAAATAGTGAAAGATTGACTTCTTCTTTTCCAATTTGTATCAATTTGATTTCCTTTTGTTGTCTTATTGCTCTAACTAGAACTTCAAGTAAAATATTGAAGACATACAGAGAGGGTGGACAGCCTTGTCTTTTGCCTGATTTTAGAGAAATCACATTGATTTTCTCTCCATTTAGTGTGATGTTGGAGATTGGTTTGGTATATATTGCTTTTATCATGTTTAGATATGTTCCTGCTATTACTGATCTCTCCAAGACCTTTATCATGCGGGGGTGTTGGATTTTGTCAAAGGCTTTTTCAGGATCTAGTGAGATGATCATGTGTTTTTCTTTTTCAGTTTGTTTATATGATGGATTACATTGATGGATTTTCATATGTTAAATCATCCCTGCATGCCTGGGATGAAGCCTACTTGATCATGGTGGATGACTTTTCTGATGTGTTCTTCTATTTGATTTGCCGGTATTTTATTGAGTATTTTTGCATCAATGTTCATGCGGGATATTGCTCTGTAATTTCTTTCTTAGCTATGTCTTTGTGTGGCTTGTGTACCAAGGTAATTGTAGCCTTGTAAAAAAGTGTTTGGCGATGACCCTTTTGCTTTTATTGTGTGGAATGCTTTGAAGAGAATCGGTATTAGCTTTTCTTTGAATTTCTGGTAGAATTCTGCATTCTGCACTGAAGCCATCTGGCCCTGGGCTTTTTTTTTTTTTTTTTTTTTTTTTTGGTTGGGAGGCTTCTGATGACTACTTCTATTTCATTGGGGTTTATAGGTCTATTTAAATTGCTTATCTGTTCCTGATTTAATTTTGATATGTGATTTTTATCCAGAAAATTGTCCATTTCCTTTAGATTTTCAAATTTTATGGAGTACAGGTTTTCAATGGATAACTTGATGATTCTCTGGATTCCCTCAGTGTCTGTTGTTATGACTGTGTTTTCATTTCTGATTTTCTTAATTTGCATTTTTTCTCTCTGCCTTTTGGTAAGTTTGGATAAATGTATGTCTATCTTGTTGATTTTCTCAAAGAACCAACTCTTTGTTACATTGATTCTTTTTATTCTTTTCCTAGTTTCTACTTTATTGATTTCAGCCCTCAATTTGATTATTTGCTGGTTTCTACTTGTCCAGGGTAAGTTTGCTTCTTTGTGTTCTAGAGCTTTCAGTTGTGCTGTTAATTCTCTAGTGTGACTATTCTTCATTTCTTCATGTGGGCACTTAGTGCTATGAACTTTCCTCTTAGCACTGCTTTCAAAGTGTCCCATAATTTTGGGTTGTGTCTTCATTCTGATTGAATTCTATGAACCTTTTAATTTCTTTTTTTATTTCTTCCTTGACCCAGAAATGGTGCAATTGGCCATTGTTCAATATCCATGAATTTGTAGGATTTCTCCAAATTGTGTTGTTGAATTCTAACTTTAAAGCATTAGGCTCTGATAAGATACAGGGGGTTATTCCAATTTTTTGTACCTATTGAGGTTTGCTATATTACCAAGTATGTGGTCGATTTTAGAGAAGGTTCCATGTGGTGCTGACAAGAAAGTATATTCTTTTGTGTTCTGACTGATACACAAATGAACTCAGAAAGACTCTGATAGTATGCACAGGACTTGCACAGATTCAAACTAAACATAAATTCCAGCACTGAGACGGTGATGTGGACAAAATTTCACCCTAGTCAAGAATTTGTCTTTTTGCAATTGATCCCTGTTGGGAGAGGGAAAATATGTTGTCTGCAATGCAGGGAAACTAGGTATATCAACCACATTCAAGGGAAGGTCCCAGGTCCAGGAGTATTGGGCCAACACAAAAGGTACTCCATATTTTGGAGTAGGAGTTGTTTTGATTTTTTTGTTTGTTTGATTTTTCATTTTATATTCTTGTTTGTTTTATTAAAGAGAGCAATAGAGAAAATGAACATGAAGTTGAGTGGTTAGTGAGGTAGGGAAAATGAAGAAAGAGTTGGAGAGGGAAATGTGATGAAAATATACTGTATGAAAAATGCAAATAAAATAAATCAATAAATGCAAATTAATAAATGTAAGGTGGACAGTAATCAAAGAAGACATCAGCATGTGCATCTCATACATACCATATAGGCAAGAACACTTGCACACCTATGTACACACATACACACACACACACACTCACACACACACACACACACACACACACACACACACACACGTAAAGAAACAGTAAAGTTCTTAAAATTAACTTTAAAATGAAAAAAGTACAGAATAAAAATCTATTCACTCCAGTGCTTGAGATCAGAAACTATTTGGGATTTCAGAGTTTTCCAGACTTGAATATTTCCATTGATATAATGATGTGTCTTGTGGTATGACTCAAGACTAAACACGAAACTCATTTTTTTCACATACATATTATACAAATAGATGGGCAGTGATTTTTTCACCTTTTTTGTTTTGAAAGCACTTGCATTTTTTCCTTCAACTTCTTTCATGAAGTGAAATAAAAATTTTCTACTTATGATGTTCTGTAGGTGAATAAACACATTTTTTATTTCTATGTATTTTGAAGTTAGACATTGAGGATGGTACATCCATCTTTTATCATTTAACAAACACTGTCTCTACCCCATAACACAAATATTTGTGGACTACGACCAATAAGAAAGCATTCCCACCTTTTGTTTTTGTTAATTAGTATAATGTGTTTGGCTCTGCTCTGATAGCTTAATTTCCCCATATTTTAATTTTAGAATATTGTATTGAATGTTGGTCATTAACTTTCCCAGAGTTTTCACATTCTCCATCCATATGTCTACAGCTCTGAGGCAAGGCATAGGGAGCATTTGTTATTTATAAAGAACCCTGACAAAGAATCCTAAAACAAGGATAACAATGTTATCCTTGTTTCAGAAACTGTTGGGGAAACTTTCCTCTAATTTAACTTTTTATCCAACAGTTTCAACAGGAAGATAATGATTAATAATCATCTTGAATACTGAAGGTTACCATGAGTTGTCTTATCCTATACAAAACAACTCTATGTGGATCAAGCAAAGAAAACAAGGTCTCGAGTGGGCTGAGTTCAATTGTATCTAAAGTGCTTAAAAGAAGATATGGTATGAATTATCTCTTTTCTACAGTAAGCTCATTCTAAGACTTGATGCAATTATCTAAAACATGTTTTAAAAGCCTTGACATCTATGAAAATATAAGTCTGCATTTCAGCTAAAGAAAACTTTTCTCACAAAACAACTTAACCATGACAGAACACTCATCTATTTAGAGATACTTTTCATAAACTTAGAATTCAACAGTCAAATGAAAGCTTGAGCATAATAAGGCAGGGCACTGGCATTGATTCATTTTCCATTTCCTGAAATGTTTGTTCAAATTTTCTCATAAATGCAATCCAGTCTATGACTAGAGTATTTTTAGATGCAAATTATATTCTTCAAATTTCTCTTTGATTATAGATAATTCCTTTTTAAAAATGAAACTTGTGTTCCCAATTTTATATTTCTTATTTAAGAACACTTTTTATTGTTTGGTGTCTACAATGCTGTATTTCTTGAGTCTTTATACAGTTGAAGAAAATGTTTGCAGAGGTTATCCACCTTTGTATGGTATAATATTCTACATGTGGACTGAAATAGAATCTTGTGAAACTGTATAGAAATATCTATAAAGACAGTTTGTGCTTTTATTAGCACATAATAAATGGTAGTTTTGAAATGCCTTCCAAAAGATTTTATCTGTGTAGCTCTCACCAGTACACCCATTTCATCCTCTAAGGTTCTTTTTTAGCTTTACAAATAAGTACCTGTTAAAGATTGAACTTCATAAATTGTCTGGAAACACAGAAAAAGGAAGTAAAAATAAGCTTAATTACAGAATCAATTTTTCTTAGCATAAAGAATTAGGTTAGTTGACTGTGTATCAACTTATGTAGGTCTGATTAACTGAATACTGGTTAATACTAGTCTAGCTGTTGATGTGGCATTAGTTTTGAGATGATCATAACATTTTTTGCTTTTTAAGATTTATTTTATGTTCAATTAAGAGCACATGTCTGTGTGTGAGTATGTGTAGATGCTGGTGCCTGTGGAAATTGGACATTTCAGTTTCTACAGTGGTCTGGAGTTCCCAGGCGTTTGTGAACAATCCAACATGGGTTCTGAAAAACCAAATTTTCATTTTCCACAAAAGCAGTCTGCTATCTTGAGCACTTAACTCTCTTTACAGCCCTCAAATTCTTTTTTATCCATTATCATTATCATCATTATTATTGATTGATGGTGGTGGTGGTGATGGTATGTAAAGTGTTCGTTCAAATACAGGCTCATTCTTCCAACAGCACATGTTTTGAGGTCAGAGAACTGTAGGGAGAGAGCACTACATACCTGTACCGCTGGCCATGCCTGTCTGGGCATGGTCATGGGTATGTAGAAGGCATGTACAATAAAGGGCTGAGAAAGGGGGCACAAGCTCTCTTTTTGGGATTCTGGTCAGGTCTCAGAGTGCAGCTGAGAATGGACTTCTCAGAGTGCTAATCTGGGTATTGGCTTCTCATGTGAGTGGCTCTCCTTTATAAATATACCATCAATAACCATATTCCGTGTACAGTTGCATTCTTTTATAGAGAACAACTTGTGGGAGTCAGTTTTGACTTTTCAAAATATGGCATCTGGAGATAGAATTCAGGTCATGCAGCACTTGCTTGGCAAGTGAGCCCTGGAAGTTTGTGGATTTGACCCGCTTTCTGTTTGCTTCTTGCTTCATGTTTACAGTTGAAAATAAGATCTCTCAGTTTCTTGCTCAGGCTACATGTTGCCATGTTGCCAACACCAGTTTGGACTTTTCCTCTAGAATGATAAGCCAAAATAAATGCCTTCTTTCACAAATTGCTTCTAGTAATGAAGTTTTATCACAGCAACAGAAAAGTGACTAAAATAACTATTGTTGCTATTTCTCAAGGGAACTATGATTATATAAGGATAATACCAATTTGTAGATCAATAAAATAAAGTAAAATAAAGTAAAATAAACCAATGTAAATGATATTTGTTTTGAGTGAATTATTGAAGTTCTGAAAAGTACCATACATTTTTTATGTTTCTTTGTTCACTGTCCACCTTTCTTACAACTTTCAGTGTTGCAATCATAACAAATCAAGCATTTTTTAGTTTCATTATTTGCTGTAGCCTCTACTACATCATTGTAAGGTTACTTGAGTAGAAACTCAAATCCTATATGGAAAATGAATGAATAATGTCTATTTTGCAAGATATTATGAGATAATGTTTATAAGAAATACACAAGGGAAATGATAAATAATGGATAATGTCTATTTCACAAAGATATTATGAGATAATGTTTATTAAAATGGACAAAGGTAATTAACATTCACTTTGCTTCCATTGAATGTTAAATATTTTATTCTTATGTTGCAATATTGAATGTACCTGGCAATCAGGGAAAGGGTGCATTAATAATTGTTTTTAAACTAAGGTAAATAACACTCAGAAATTTACTTTGCACAATAAGCAGAATTGGGAAAACACAATCTAATTTCAACACCTTATGCCTTTTATGAACACTTCTTTGAAACTATAAAACACACTGTAAATACAATTGTCACTGCTCTTACAGATGTCTTTTTCCCTTCCATTTTTTGGCAGAGTTTTATGTTCTCAAATTCTGCTCTTCTAATTGCTTTAATACAGACTTTAATACAGGTTTCATTTGGGATAAAAATCAGATGAAATTATTCAATGAAGGGCACTGAACATGAAGTTTATATTTTCATGAACCCTGACTACGTGCAAGAAGTAAAGGTTAGAATTTCACTCAAGTTAGTTATGTGGTTAGCCCTATTTTCAAACATACATGTAGTCTCTGGAGCATTTTATATACAAATCTGCCTGATAAAAATTACTGACAGTACTGGGATTTATGCTAAAAAGAAAATATTTCTCATAGTTCCGAATTAATTGCATTGTTTTAACTATCTTTACAAATTCACAGTTAGATAGCAAGAGCCTACTGACAGCACTTCTACTGACCCAAACTCCCTCCATGCTTCTCCTCCTATACACTTGATTTTCTATTTTTTAAACTGGTGCACTCTTGGTTTGTTTGTTTTTTTCAACTTTCATATATTTTATATACTTCACCTTTTAAAGACTAGTTGCAATGTTAATTCACACTATCCACCCCACATACACATAGTTTATCCAGCCAGATGTCACTTTTTTAATTTTTCTTAAACAACCTTTATGTAGTGTCTGGCCTGTTTGTTTTTTATTACACCCAATTTGCATTTCTTCTCTCTTAATGCAAATGTTTTTTAAAACAATACAACATTTCTTACATTTCTTTTCCGCAGTATTTTTCAGTATGCTTTTCAATACAGTAGTATCCAATAGATATCTAATGAACACTCATTGAATGAATGTTCAAGTTCATATTTTATATGCATAAGAAATTTATAGCACTAAACAAATTTAAACATTGCTTATTATTTAAATTATTATTAACTTATAGTATAATTCTTTCCAAAAGCATATTTCACAATTGTTATTCAAAGTTTATTATATCAACACATTACTGGCATGGTGGTATACTGTGAGAGCTTTCTCCTTTTGAAGCTGTAGAAGCCTCCACTAAATATGTCCTTGAACTTTTGGGGTACAGTATTGCATACTAGAGTATGTTTTATCAAATTTGCTAAGTGCTAAGCTAGAGAGATTGCTCAGTGGTTAGGAATACTGCTGCTCTTCCAGCCACTATAGGTTGGATTGTCAGCTCTTACATGTCCGGTCACAACCATCTATAACTCAAGTTCCAGGAGATGTGATGTCTTTTTGCTTCTGAGAGCACTACACACTTGTGGTTCATGCACATACTTGCAGACAAAACACCTATGATAATATAAAATCAATAAATATTTAAAAGGCAAAAATTCTGAGTGTTAGTCTGCAAAAATTAGTTGAATAATAAATGGATAGTCTGTTACAAGCAAGTTCAATGGCAGTTGTGTTAAGTCCTAACCTACACTAAGCCTTTATTTCAGATCCTTTTATTTAAACACCTTGCAGATAAATTCTTAATTACTCTTGCCCTTTCACCTGAGCTTTCAGAAATTCCTATAAAACATAAGATGTCTGCTGCAGATTTTTCATGAATTTTAATTAAATTTTAGTATTGAAATAACTGGTGAGTATGATTTAATGAGTTCTAGTAAGTAGTGCATAGGTGATCACAAGACAAATGAGAAATAAACATAAAAAATGTTGATACGGATAAAATTTTTGGAAAGTACTGAAACATTCTAACAATGCTAGAGGCCAACCTAAAATTTTGGATTAATACTTTTATTAAAACCTAATCATATTCCCCCTCTACTGAAGAATGGATACAGAAAATATGGTACATTTACACAATGGAGTGTAATTGTGTAATTTTTCTACTCAGCAGAAAAAAATGGAATATTGAAATTCACAGGCAAATGGATGGAACTAGAAGAAACCATTCTGAGCGAGGTAATCCTGTCACAAAAAGACAAACATGGTATGCACTCACTCACTTTATGGATTTTACACATAAAGCAAAGGATTACCAGCCTATAATCCACACCACCAGAGCAGCTAGGAAATGAGGAGGACCCTAAAAGAGACATACATGGTCCCTGGGAGAACAGGAAAGTGACAAGATCTCCTGAGCAAATTGGGAGCATGGGGGGAGGGGAGAGGGAGCTAGGAGAAAGAGAAGGAGAGAAGAGGAGGGGTGAGGAGGACAAGAGGGAGCAGAAAGATTGAGTCGGGTAAGAATAGAAGAAAACAAGATAAGAGATACCATAATAGAGGGAGACATTTTAGGTTAAAAAGAAATCAGGCACTAGGGAAATGTCTGGAGATCTACAAAGATGACACCAACTAACCATCTAAGCAACAGTGGAGAGGCTACCTTAAATGCCCTCCCCTGGTAACCAGATTGACGACTAACTTATATACTCCCTCAACCTAGACACACAGGGGAGGGCCTAAGCCTTATCCCAAAGGATAACAGACTCTGAAGATCCCCATATGAAAGGACTCTCTCTGCCTGGGGAGCAGAAATGGTATTGGATAGGTAGGGTGTTAGTGGGGGCAGGGGAGGAGTGGAGGAGAGGGAATGCAGATTGACATGTAAAACAATCTTGTTTCTAATTTAAATGAAAAAATTAAAATGAAAAACCTAATCAGCCATGAGTCTAGGGTTAGAAATGGAAGTATCTTTGAATAAAAAAAGTAGGAAAAATATGTCAATGTCTTGCTATCACTTTTGATGTAATACTGAACCTTATATAATTTCTGGAATATCAAAACATATAGCATATCATATTTTTGAATTTAAGTTGTTTAATACTTTGGAATTTGTTCTAAGTTATGTCAAATTATTGTGTATTTTTAAGAACAGAATTTGAAAGTTTTAAGTTTACTTTTTTTAAAATTTCATTTTGCATTCCAACCACAGTACCCCCTCCCACCCTCCTCCTACTCCCCTTGTCCCCCCAGCCCACCCTCCATCCATTTCTCCTGTGGAGAGCCATAGCCCTAAGAAGTCACCTGGCTGGATGCCAGGTGGCCCGAGCTTAGCTGTAAACAAGCCTTATTTGGAAGTGATTGAGGCTTCTGGCGTGCTTCCTCCTTCTGTGGCCTATCCGGGATTGCCAGATGGCATGAGCTGATTGGGCACTGAGTGTCTACTTAAGGGCTTGTGGGGGCTGGGAGAGAGAGAAGCTGATGTAGAAGCTGAGAGAAAAGCTGATGTACAAGGTTCCTGAATAAACTGCTTGAAGAAGAGTCATGGTCATGTTTCTCTTGCTGGTGGAGATAGACGCGACGTCCTCCCACAGAGTAAGGGCTCCCATGAGGGTTCAACAAAGCCTGGCCCATTAAGTTGAGGCAGGACCAAGCACACACATACCCCAAGCATGCACAAATTAAGGCTAAGCATGGCATTCCACCATAGGAATAGGCTCCAATAAAGTAGCTCATGCACCAGGGATAGATACTGGTCCTGCAGTCTGAAGTCCCTCAGATAGACTCGGCTACTCAATTGTCTCCCACATACAGAGCACCTAGTTAGGTATCATGGAGATTCAATAGCTTTGTTTACTTCTAAATGTTTTGTATAAAAGTCCTGTCTTTAAGGGCATTTCCAGAAACATCAGATGGCTGTACAGCTTTACACTTACTAACATTTTCTACTCTTACAGAAGACTTGAGTTTGATTCCCAAAGCTCACATCAGACGACTCACAACTGCCTGTACCTCCAGCTCTATAGTTTCTACCACTCTCTTCTGGTTTCCACCGGTACCTCCACACACATGCTCATACACATACATATACACATCAATTTGAAGTGTTTTAAATGTTTCCAGTCAAGGATTCCAATCTCAGCACACTTTGAGAAATGTGCAGGGCAGGTATATCTTCCCTCACAACAGAGATTCTGATAATTGGAAAAGTCAAAGTGAATTGCCCAATATCAAGTACACACAACCACCATCAGTTCTGGAGCTAGAGTTAGTCCTTAGCTTAGTGCACATTTTGTTGTTTACAGACAAATATTTGTTTCTGCTTAATCAACAAGGAAACATTCTTAAATGTTCCCTATTGTTCATAAGCCAATAACAAATATGTGTCTCTCTTTGGAGATAATAAACTAGGTGAGTGAGAGCTCAGGAGAACAAGGGTAGTGGCAAAAATAGGACAAAAAACAGACATAGAAAGTTTCTTGCCTTGCTGATCCGGGGAAGGTGCTAATCATCCATAGGTGCAGAAAAATAAGGCAAAGTTAAGACTTCACTTGGATCAACCAGGCTAGAGCAAACCAGCCTGAGCATGCATGACACCTCAGGATAAAACATGTGTGTAGTGTATAAACTTTCACTTAGTTTGTTTGTTTTTAACTTTTATAAGATCTAAATCTCAAGAAAATATCTTGAGTTAAATAAATAGATACCCCGTAACTGAAGGATGGGTAGAGAAAATGTGGTACATTTACACAATGGAGTACTACACAGCAGGAAATAAAATGGAATCTTGAAAGTCACAGGCAAATGGATTGAACTAGAAAAAAACATCCTGAGTGAGGTAATCCAATCACAAAAAGACAAAAATGGTATGTACTCACTGATAAGTGGGTATTAGACATAGAGCAAAGGATTACCAGCTTACAATCCACACCTCCGGAGAAGCTAGGAACCAAGGAGGACCCTAAGAGAGGCATTCATGGTCCCTGGAGAAAGGGAAAGAGACAAAATCTCATGAGCAAATTGGGAGCATGGTGGGATGGGAGAGGGAGTTAGGAGAAAGAGAAGGGGAGACGCTGGGGAGAGAGAGGAGCACATGAGGGAGCAGGAAGATTGAGTTGGGGGAGAATAGAGGAGGGCAAGAAAAGAAATACCTTAATAGAGAGAGCCATTATAGATTTAAAGAGAAATCTGGCACTAGGGAAATGTTCAGAGATCTACAGAGATGACCCCAACTAACAATCTAAGCCATAGTGGAAAGGTTACCTTAAATGCCCTTCCCTTATAATGAGATTGATGACTACCTTATATGCCATCCTAGAGCCTTCATCCAGTAGCAGAAGCAGACACCCACAGCTAAACACTGAGCGAAACTCCTGGAATCCAGTTGCAGACCCGGAGGAGTAATGAGCAAAGGGGTCAAGACCAGGCTGGTGAAACCCACAGAAACAGCTGACCTGAACAAGGGGAGCTCCTGGACCCAGACTGATAACTGGGAAAGCAGCATAGGACTGACCCAGACCCCCTGAATGTGGGTGTCAGTTAGGAGGCTTGGGCAGTCTATGGGGCCACTGGTAGTGGAACATTATTTATCCCTAGTGTGCAAATGGACTTTAGAATCCCATTCCACATAGAGGGATACTCTCTCAGCCTAGACACATGGGGGAGGGCCTAGGCCCCGCTCCACATGATATGACAGACTTTGAAGATCCTGCATAGAAGGCCTCAACCTCCCTGTGGAGCAAAAAGGGAATGGGAAGGGGGGTTAGTGGGGTGCAGGGGAGGGTGGGAGGGAGAGGGAACTGAGATTGACATGTAAAATAAGATTGTTTCTAATTTAAATTAAAAAAGAGGAAAAAATAACAAAAAGAATAGAGGTTATAGCAATCTCCAGCATGGAAGAATGCACAGAGAAAGCTCCTCTGATCAAGGAATGTTCTTTGGCACTGTGAGGAAGAGTTTGCTATAACATCAAGGTGTGTGCCTTTGAACCTCATGGTAAAACTTAACTTCCACAGAAAGTCTGTAATGATGGGAACCTCAGAATGTGAGTAGTGATAAAGATGATACCATCATGAAGGAGGTTAATGTACTTATAACCCTGTGTCTCCTTTTGTGCCAGGTGATGCTATAGCAAGAAGGTGCTGTTTTTGTAAGTCTTTGACAGAGGCTGCATCGGCCATCGCCTTCATGTTGGACTTTGAAGCCTCTGTAATAGGAAGGAATGAGTTAATAGTAATTGTAAATTACCCTGTTTAAGTCATTTTGTAATAACATCTAGAAAGGACTAAAACAGGGGTTGTACTTTACCTTAAGAAAAGAAAGTGTGTGTCGTCTTTTCCTGTCTAGCAAGCTTTAGATGTAGCAAACTGTAATACAGACCTGCCAGGAAAGAGCCAGTTGCTGGGAAGATCATAGACCCCCACAGGAAATCCTGCTATTGTTGTGTTGCTAAAGGGACATGTAGTCAAATCTGCCTTCTAAATACTTATATCTATATCCATAGATTTGTGTGTTCTTGGCTTTTGTTCTAGAAGCTTCTTCATGCAGTAGGCACTAGTTTACACAGAGACTTACACTGGTCAAAATAACAGAAAAAGTGACTGTTAAGTATGGGTCCTACCCCTTGAATGAGGATGCCAGTTTGGAGGTTTGGTTAATCTATGGGGCCTCTGGTAGTGAATCAGTATTTATTCCTAGTATATGAATCGTCTTTGGTAACCCATTCCACTTAGAGGGATACTCTCTCAGCCTAGACACAGGGGTGGGTCTAGGCCCTGCCACAAATGATATGACAGACTTTGTAGATCCCCATGGAAGGTCTCACCCTCCCTAGGGAGCAGAAAGGGGATGAGATGGGGGTTGGTGGGGGGCAGGGGAGGAGGGGAGGGTGAGGGAACTGAAATTGAGATCTAAATAAAGCTGATTTCCAATTTAAATTAAAAAGAAAAGAGAAAGTATGGGTTCTAACCAAGATATCTCTATCACTCTCTCTAAACATTGGGAAATAGTGTAGAAGTGGGGTAGACAGATTGTAAGATCCAGAGGCTGAAGAGGACTACTGTGAAACACTGTTGTGTATATATAACATGGCAATCACACTCAGGAATTGACTGCACCTGTGGTTACCTGCACAAGATTGGGCCTTTCAACACTCAGTCATGAACAAAGGAGGGGCTCATGAGGCCCACCTCACCCCAGAAGGGCTACAGGCAGTATAGTTGCTAGGAAAGGAGGTGTTGTTTGCTCCAGTGTAGTAGCCACTGATATTTCACATAATCCAGTAAATACTCCCACATCCATTTTCATGCCAGCAGCCCAACCAAAGTCATAACACTAGAAACAAAATAACTCATAGTGGGTTGGGCAGACTGGGTGAGAAAAAATCCTTCAGTATGAGAGGTCCTGGGAGAGAGAGATTGATGGATTGAAAATGTAGTCAGCCTTGAAAACATATATACAAGTAACAATGCAACAACTGAACAGGCTATATTTAAGAATGCACACAATAACAATAAAAGAAGAGGCAATTAATTTGAAGGAGAGCACAGAGAGGTATTTGGGAAGGTTTGGAAGGAGGAAAGTCAAGGTGTGTAAGTATTGTAATTACATTATTATCTCAAAAATAAAGCAAGGAAAAAAAAAAAGAGAGAAACTGGCCAAAATTCATTATATGAACTTGCCAAGTATTTTTTTAATGTTTTCAATACAGGGTTTCCTGTGCATCCCTAGCTGACCTGGAACTAGCTCTGTAGACCAGGTTGACCTTAAACTCAGAAAAATCAGCCTGCCTCTGCCTCCCTAGTGCTGGGGTTAAAGGCATGAGCCACCACCACCTGTCTTGTTAGTATTTTTTTAAATAGAAGAAATTAAAGTTTCACGGGATATATTTAGTAATTAATTTTAGGATATTCCAAAGCATGAGAAGAGAACAAAAGATGCAATTTCTAACAATATAAAATCTAACCTAACATAATGAATTGTAACTGATACGTAACATCGTTGAATCCATAAATTTACACTTAGGAGCTTAGTATTACAAGTGCAGAAATGTGCCTCCAAACAGCAAGCAAAATCTAAAACAAGCATTTAAAAACTTAAAATGCAGGTCCTTTAACATTCAGGTTAAGACTAGACTGCACATTGGGTGCAGCAGAGTGTTTCTTCATGAGTGGAGTAACAAAAGTAGTGAAATGTGCACATGGCCAACATGGGAGAGAAAGGCCACTGACCTTTCTATAACTAAATCCTTTCTCCCAGATCACTTGCCTACAGTAGCAAGGAATTAATAGTGAAAATAGCAAATAAGCACAATCTGGACTTTCTTATAAAAATATTTATATTCACTATTACTGGAGCTAGTAATTATAAATTATTTCCCATGTGTCTTAAGTGATTTGTGTTGGTGCAGTCACAATTTCTGTATTTAAGAACACAGTTAAATTTACCAACCCATGTCTTTCTTTTTCAACTGATAAATTCTCTAAGGCAACTTTCAAAATGCATTCAATGGAGAGAAAAACCCATGTTGATAGAATCCAGCCCCCACTTACAGTAACTTAACCTACAGAAGAAAGAAAATTAATTAAATTTCACAGAAACCTCAAGTCCCTAGTGAAACTGAATCAACACAATGGTTTGCCCTTTGGATCCATCAAACGTGACTGTAATTAATACTTTGAAGTTGTATTTCAGAATCTCACAGGAAACAAGTAAAAACTAGAACTTTTCCCTTTCTGCTTGCTGGCAGCACTGGCTGTGGGTGACTGCAAAATTTTGCATCTACAGAGTCTTTGGGCCTTTGCAAAATACCTAGGTGTGTTTGTATTCAATAATAAGCAAATATCTATAGAGAGGAAAGGAAGAAATCGCTACCTTTCTCAGCACAAAGTTACTTTTATTTTCTTTTTCTCAAAACTCCACAGTGGCTAGACAAAATTACTTCAGTTGTGGTCTTAATTCCTTGGACTTTCTTAGCATTCCATTCATCTCCTCCAAAACTAAACAACCTGACTGACAGGCTCTGTCATTAGGGGTGGACTGTTACCAGGCTTTTTCCCATGAAGCCACACATCCAGGACTTCATGTACATCAGTATCTCATGTCTTATGCTGTACTCACACTTTGGGCTTTCTGCACCAGGAATGGCTGTTTTTTAGTAACTAAATACTTCTTTTTTTACCTCAGACAGGGTTTCTCTATAGCTTTGGAGTCTGTCCTGGAACTGTCTCTCTGTAAACCAGGAAGGCCTCAGTCTCACAAAGATCTTGTCTCTGCCTCCCGAGTGCTGGGATTAAAGATGTGTGCCAGCACCACCCAGCCCTAAGTGCTTCTTTTAACATTTGGATTCCTGAGCTAATTGAACTTTGATAAATTATACTATTAATTTTCATTCTACTAAATAATTTACTTATGCTACTATTTCTTTTTCTTTACTGCCTTATACAGACTAGAGAATGGTTGTATGACCTCTCTCCTTCATTTTGGGGAACAAGCCTTATACATCTCAACCAAATTGTGTCAGCAGTTTGGTGGAGAATCCGTGCATACAATGAGAAGTATCATGGAAACTTAACTTTCCAGATAGAGTTCAAATTTAACAAATGCATTAGAATGAGGAAGAAAGGAATTCATTCTGTAGAAAAGTGTTTGGCTTGATTCTAGAAAACACTCTTTGGATTAAGACTGTTCTAGCTATTTAAATAAAATATTTTGAAAAATCACTAAAACATGTAAGCTTTAGAAAATATTCAAGCTAGGCACTTGTTAGCTCATTGCATGTACTGACCAACCAAAGTATACAGTAACAGAGATGGATGGATAGATAGATAGATAGATAGACAGATAGATAGATAGATAGACAGATAGATGTCTCAAATAATGTTTGGATTCTCTCAGTAAAAATATACAACATATTATTAATTTGGGGGAATTTGAAATTTTAAGAGGGAAGACAGAATTTAGGGGACAATGTATAAAGAAGCCCAATATAATTTATTATCATAGACTAAATATTTACTAAGATGCAGTATTTACTTCAGTGCTTTTTAATTATTATTTTTAAAATGATAACAGGGAAAAGATAAAACAGTATGTTCAATATCATACTACTAACGTGTCAGGAGAAGGAGGATTTTCATGACGAATTCCTAGATGTGAAATTCATTATCTTTAGTTGTTATTGTTACCTCTCCCATATGTTTTATTTTCTCATACACACATGGCTATACATATACACACACATGCACACACTCACACACACACAGAGGGAGAGGGTGTCCCAATCCATTTCATCTTAGCCCCTGCTGCTCTTCATGCTGAAGTTGCTAATGCTGCCCCTTTCTAAAATGAATGTTTCATTGTCCTATTTACCAAATTTCTGATTTAAGACTTGAAATAAGAGGCACCATGTGCCAAAGAGGTACCATACAAAGCCAAAAAGAAACTCCATTTGCCTGACCACATGATTTTAGATAATTATTTAGGAGCTATAATTATTTTTCATAACCTAGAAGCTTTTATTTTTTCTATTTTTTATTTAAATTAGAAACAATCTTATTTTACATGTCAATCCCAGTTCCCTCTTCCTCCCCTCCTCCCCTGCCCCCAACTAAGCCCCTATCCCATGTCCTTTCTGCTCCTCAGGGAGGGTGAGGCCTTTCATGGGGGATCCTCAAAGTCTGTCACATCATTTGGAGCAGGGCCTAGGCCCTCCCCTGTGTGTCTAGGCTGAGAGAGTAGCCTTCTATGTGGAATGGTCTCCCAAAGTCTATTAATATGCTAGGGATATATTATACTATTTTGTCAGAATATTTTAGCCCCAGAACTGCCTGCATCACCCATTCTTCTATGTTGGCTTCATATATAGATATAGATATAGATATAGATATAGATATAGATATAGATATAGATAGATATTCATTGTGTATCTATCTACCAATCTGTCTATGTGTCATCTATCTATACATTTATCTATGTATCTTGTATCTACATACCTACCTACCCATACCTTGAGGTATGCATCTTAGTTTTTTAAATAAAATACCTAACGGTCTTTGGAGATTATACCATATAGACACTCTAAAAATACTTCTTCATTTCTTTCAATGATCAAAATACTTGTGTAATAAGTAGCTTGACTGTATCATTTTAACACTACTTCTTGATTCTTTACTGTACTAAATTATCTTCCTCTTTTTCTAAAGCTTCCAGGTTTAGATTTTTATATTATTTAATGTGTTTTGTCTGATGATAGAAACTTTATTCCTAATCAAATATGCCCTGTGTATACTGAAATGTCATTACTGGTCAACATATTTTATTGTGGGTGTTTTTTTAAAACAATTAGGAGATGAAAACTTAAGAGGAATATATAAAGTGTGAATAAAGCTCATTAAAAAAAGGCATTGGTGGCACAAACCTTTAATCCCAGCACTCGGGAGGCAGAGGCAGACAGATCTCTGTGGGTTCAAGACCAGCCTGGTCTCCAGAGCAAGTGCCAGGACAGCCTCCAAAGCCACAGAGAAACTCTGTCTGGAGAAAAAAGAAAAAGATATCCCCACTTTTCTTCATAATCAAATGTTTTTAATGTTGGTAATTCTCCATGTTAATACCAGCATCAAGTCATCAAATGCAAGAGTATTGATATATCAAACATACTTTTATTAACTCAGAGTCTTTTAATATGTACAGATAATGTTGCTGATATCCAATGTGCCAATATTGTTGAAAAGTCCATTAAATGAACAACATGGTTAAATTGTAAGTCAGAATCCCTGAAGCAAATTTAGAGATGAGTTGACTGGATATTCTGACAAGGCCAGAGGCCAGAGCTCTTCAAAGCAGCTTTACATAAAGATGTCAAGAGCCAGACAGTCATTACTTCTTTTGTTCACTTAGCATCTCAGCATCTTTCTTATATAGGACACATTTACACTTTATGAAACTTCACAGCAGAAGAAATATATCCCCATCCCAAGAGTTTGAAAATATATCATACTCACTTACCTGGATCCCTTAAAGCTCAGTATGAATAATGGACCTAAACTCTGCCAATCACATGCAACTATGTCAAATTTTTAATCCAGAAGCTAATAGTGCAATAGTCACAGCCTCTTTCATTGACAACATTAAGTGTTGCAATAAAGTCAAGATATTGGCAGTGTGCTAGCTGTGGCATCTTGTACTCGATGAAAATGGACACACTTTGATGATTAAACCCATATGGAGGTGGCTCTTGATAAAAGTCTTGGTTTAAGATACTCAGGCTTCTTGTCCATTTTACTCAATTCTGTCCCTAAGATGTTTTTATTTCTATTGTTTGATAATTCATACTTATTAGTCCAAAACTACTCCTAATGTACAAAAGGGTCAATAGAAAGTTTTTGCTCTTTGGCAGCAATTCATAACAATTATTGAATCAGAAAAGGAATGTCAAACTGGTTGTTTATTATATGCTGTGCCTATTAAGTAATGCTATCTCTGGCAATTATCATTAGTAGGTGGAAGCCAGAATTTCAAGGTCTTTTTCTAAGTCTATCTCTGCTGAGGTTTTCAATTTACTAAGACTTGGATTTAGTCCATCTGTTTCACTCTTCCAATGCAATCTATTTTTATGATGAATTAACTTGTACTAAAATAGTTAGTCCAATATGTCCCAGTGCATCTAATGTGTTACTTACTCAGGAATCAGCTCCTACAGATCACAAGTGGTAAAGTGTAGCCAAGAAAATTGGTTAATGTTCAGCTCTAAATCTTGTACCTTGGTACAAGGAGACTCATCTACAATCCATCCTACTTTCTCAGGAGAATGTTTCAGAGGTAATCAGGTTTTTGGGTTCAACTAACTGATGTCTAGCTCACCCTTTCCTCTTTGTTACCCACATTATCTGTATCTATTCTTGTTCTCTAATAACTACAATTGGTCTTCCTCTTCTTAGCCATGCCTCACCCAGACTGAATCATGACCATCACTTGGTTTTGTGTTACTGGCACTCAAGTGTAGAAACCAGCTATTGTACTGAATGGTCTCACCATTTATATTAACAACCCCAGTCAGAAAACGCCACAACAAAACTTAGTATTAACAATTTTTTAATAATGGATTTTCACTAAGAACTTTATAATTAGTAACTATAAACTCAAACAGATGTGGGAATATATTATCCTCATAAGCATTAAATTAATAATAATGTGTCAGTTGAGTGTGAATCTTGAAATGAGTGCAGAGAGTGCAGAGGTGAGCTGATTCCGCCCCTAACTTGGACCCAACTTCTGCCTGCCCGCCCTGGAAAATCCCACCCAGATATCTGCAGGCAGACTGAATTGGTCCCTGAGGACCCTGGGATCCTGTCTCTCCTGAGATCGCTGGGCCATTCTGGGTCCCCACAGAGTGCAGAGAGTCCAGAGGGATCTTCTACAGGACGACTCGACCCCTGAGAACCAAGCAACCCAGAGTCTGCTGACATCTCTGCTCCAGTGCTGCCCTCACCCACCTGGAGAGTAAGTGCCTCAGACCCAACTTGAAACCCATCACAGTATCAAAGTCAATTGCACACACCTGAAGAGAACACCAGACCCATACACTCCAGGAAAGGAAGTGACACCAACTGTACCCACTGGAACAAGAGATGGGAAGATGACAATATAAGAACACATCCAACAACAGGAAAACCAATATGATACCACCAGAGTCTAGGGACTCTACACCAGCAAGACATGAACATCCCAACACAGAAGAAGCAGAAGAGAGCAACCTTAAAAACAACTTCATGGAGATGACAGAGAACCTACTAGAGGAAATCGGAAAATCATTCAGAGAAATGGAAGAAAAGACAACCCAAAAGATGCAAGAAATCAAGGAAAGCCAAAAAAGCCAAGATAATACAACTAAACAGCTGAAGGAAACAGTTCAGGACCTGAAAACTGAATTAGAGACAATAAAGAAAACCCAAACTGAGGGAATGCTGGAAGTGGAAAAGCTTAGTAAACAATCAGGAACCACAGATGCAAGCATAACCAATAGAATACAAGAGATGGAAGACAGAATCTCAGATGCTGAAGAAAAACTAGAGGAAATAAACTCATCAAGCAAAGAAAATCTGAAGTCTAACAAGTCCATAACTCAAAATATTCAGGAAATTTGGGACACCGTGAAAAGACCAAAATGAAGGATAATAGGTATAGAAGAAGGTGAAGAAACCCAACTCAAAGGTGCAGAAAACCTATTCAACAAAATCATAGAAGAAAACTTTCCCAACCTAAAGAAAGACATGCCAATGAAAGTACAAGCAAGAAGCCTACAGAATGCCAAATAGAGTGGACCACAAAAGGAAGTCCCCTCGTCACATAATAATTAAAACACCAAATGTACAAAATAAAGAAAAAATATTAAGAGCAGCAAGGGGAAAAGGCCAAGTAACATATAAAGGCCTATCAGAATTACACCAGACTTCTCCATGGACACTCTGAAAGCTAGAAGGACCTGGATAGATATTCTACCAACTCTGAGAGAACATGGATGCCAGCTCAGACTACTATAACCAGCAAAGCTTTCAATCACTGTAAATGGAGAAAACAAGATATTCCACGACAAAACCAGACTTAAACAATGTATGTGTAACCACTAATCCAGCCCTACAGAAAGTACTGGAAGGAAAACTCCAACCTAAGGAAATTAACTACACTTGCATAAACATAGGGAATAGATAATCCCACTCAACAAAAACACAAAATAAAAGGCAGGGTAAATCTACATACAATACCAGTACCAACAACAAACCAAAAACAAACAAGAATAAACACTGCATGGAACTTAATTTCCCTCAATATTAATGGTCTTAACTCGCCTATGAAAAGACACAGGTTAACAGATTGGATACGAAGACAGAATCCATCCTTCTGCTGCTTACAAGAAACACACCTTGAATTAAAAGACAGACATTACATCAGAGTAAAGTGTTGGGATAAGATACCCCAATCAAATGGACCCAAGAAATGAGCTGGGGTAGCTATCCTTGTATCTAACAAGACAGACTTCAAACTAAAATCAATCAAAAGAGATGAAGAAGGTCATTTCATATTCATCACAGGAAAAATCCATCAGGAAGAAGTCTCAATGCTAAACATCTATACCCCAAATACAAAGGTACCAACATTTGTAAAAGAAACATTATTAAAACTCAAATCACAAATAAGGCCTCACACAGTTATAGTAGGAGACTTTGACACCCCACTCTCACCACTGGACAGGACCACCAGACAGAAACTTAACAAAGAGAAAAAGGAACTAACAGAAGTTATGACCCAGATGGGATTAATAGATATTTATAGAACTTTCTATCCAAACACAAAGGAATATACCTTCTTTTCAGCATCATATGGAACCTTCTCAAAAATTGATCACATTCACGGCAACATAGCAAACCTCAACAGGTACAAAAAAATTGGAATAATCCCCTGTGTCTTATCAGAACACCATGCTTTAAAGATAGAAATCAAAAACAAATCAAAGCGCAAAAAAACTACCAACTCATGGAAATTGAACAACACGCATTTGCAACATTCCTGGGTCAAGGAAGAAATAAAGAAAGAAATTAAAGACTTTCTAGAATTCAATGAAAATGTTGACACAACATACCCAAACTTATGGGACACTTTGAAAGCAGTACTAAGAGGAAAGTTCATAGCTCTAAGTGCTCACATGAAGAACTAGAGGATAGCCACACCAGAGATCTGACATCACAGCTGAAAGCTCTAGAAAAAATGGAAGCAAATTCACCACTGAGGAGCAGACTCCAGGAAATAATCAAACTGAGGGCCGAAATCAATAAAGTCGAAACAAAGAAAACAATTCAAAGAATCAATAAAACAAAGAGTTGGTTCTTTGAGAAAATCAACAAAATAGACAAACCGTTATCCAAACTAGCCAAAAGGCAGAGAGAGAGAACATGCAAATTAACAAAATCAGAAATGAAAAGGGGGACATAACGGACACTGAAGAAATCCAGAGAATCTTCAGGTCATACTTTGAAAACCTGTACTCCACAAAATTGGAAAATTTAGAGGAAATGGACAATTTTCTGGACAGTTATCACTTACTAAAATTGAATCAAGAACAGATAAGCAACTTAAACAGACGTACATCCTCTAAGGAAACAGAAGCAGTCATCAAAAGTCTCCCAACGGAAAAAAACGCCCGGGGCCAGATGGATTCACTGCAGAATTCTACCAGAAATTCAAAGAAGTGCTAATACCAATACTCCACAAATTGTTCCACAAAATAGAAGCAGAAGGGACATTGCCAAACTCTTTCTTGGGTATCAAGGCTACAATAACCTTGATACCCAAGCCACACAAAGACACAACTGAGAAAGAGAACTAGAGACCAATATCCCTCATGAACATTGATGCAAAAATTCTCAATAAAATCCTAGCAAATCAAATAAAATATCATATCAGAGAAATCATCCACCACGATCAAGTAGGCTTCATCCCAGGGATGCAAAGATGGTGCAACATATGAAAATCCATCAATGTAACCCACCATATAAACAGACTGAGAAAAAAAACACGTGTTCATCTCACTAGATGCTGAAAAAGCCTTTGACAAAATCCAACTTCATGATAAAAATCTTGGAGAAATCAAGGATAAGAGGAACATACCTCAACATAATAAAAGCAATATTCAGCAAGCCAACAGCCAACATCAAACTAAATGGAGAGAAACTCAATGCAATTCCTCTAAAATCAGGGACAAGACAAGGCTGTCCACTTTCTCCATACCTCTTCAATATTGTCCTTGAAGTCCTAGCTAGAGCAATAAGACAACAAAAGGAGATCAAGGATCTCCGATACAAATCGGAAAGGAAGAAGTCAAACTCTCACTATTTGCAGATGATATGATAGTCTATATTAGTGACCCGAAAAACTCTACCAGGGAAATCCTACAGCTGATAACCACCTTCAGAAAATTGGCAGGATACAAGATTAACTCAAAAAAATCTGTAGCCCTACTATACACTGATGACACATTGGTAGAGAAAGAAATTAGAGAAACTTCACCCTTTACAATTGCCACAAACAACATAAAATACCTTGGGGTAACACTAACCAAAAATGTGAAAGACCTGTACCATAAGAATTTTGAGTCTCCAAAGAAAGAAATTAAAGAAGATACCAGAAAATGGAAAGATGTCCCATGCTCTTGGATAGGTAGGATCAACATAGTAAAAATGGCAATCTTGCCAAAAGCAATCTATAGATTCAATGCAATCCCCATCAAAATCCCAACACAATTCTTCACTGACCTTGAAAGAACAATTTTCAACTTTATATGGAGAAACAAAAGACCCAGGATAGCCAAAACATCGCTATATAATAAAGGAATTTCTGGAGGCATCACCATCCCTGACTTCAAGCTCTATTACAGAGCTAAAGTCCTGAAAACAGCTTGGTATTGGCACAAATATAGACTGGTAGACCAATGGAATAGAATTGAAAACCCTGATAATACCCCACACACCTATGAACACCTGATCTTTGACAAACAATCCAAATTTGTAAGATGGAACAAAGAGAACATCTTCAACAAATGGTGCTGGCATAACTGGTTGCAGACATGTAGAAGACTGCAGTTAGAACCAAGCCTATCGCCTTGCACAAAACTTAAGTCAAAATGGATCAAAGATCTCAACATAAATCCAGCTACACTGAACCTATTAGAAGACAAAGTGGGAAATACCCTTGAATTAATTGGTACAGGAGACTGCTTCCTGAACATTACACCAGTAGCACAGACACTGAGGTCAACAATTGATAAATGGGACCTCCTGAAACTGAGAAGCTTCTGTAAGGCAAAGAACACAGTCAGCAAGACAAAACCGCAGCCCACAGACTGGGAAAAGATATTCACCAACCCCACATCTGACAGAGGGCTGATTTCCAAAATATACAAAGAACTCAAGAAGCTAGTCTCCAAAACACCAAACAATCCAATTAAAAAGTGGGGTACAGAACTAAATAGACAATTCTCAATAGAGGAATCTAAAATGGCTGAAAAACACATAAGTGTTCAACATCCTTAGCCATTGGGGAAATGCAAATCAAAACAACTCTGAGATACCATCTTACTCCTGTCAGAATGGCCACAATCAAAAACACCAATGACAGTTCATATTGGAGAGGATGTGGAGAAAGACACTCCCTCCACTGCTAAACACTGCCAACTTGTTTAGCCACTTTGGAAATCAGTATGGCAACTCCTCAAAAAATGGGAATCAGTCTACCACAAGATCCAGCAATTCCAATCTTAGGCATATACCCAAAAGAAGCACATTCATACAACAAGGACATATGTTCAATGATGTTCATAGCAGCACTATTTGTAATAGCCAGAAACTGGAAGCAGCCTAGATGCCCCTCAACCGAAGAATGGATAGAGAAAATGTGGTACATTTACACAATGGAGTACTACTCAGCGGAAAAAAAAAAAAACAATGGAATCTTGAAATTTGCAGGAAAATGGATGGATCTAGAAGAAACCATTCTGAGCGAGGTAACCCAATCTCAAAAAAGCAAACATGTTATGTACTCACTCATATGCGGATTTTAGACATAGAGTAAGGATTACCAACCTACAATCCACACTGCCAAAGAAGCTAATAAACATGGAGGTCCCTAAGAGAGACATACATGGTCCCCTGGAGAAAGGGAGAGGTTCAAGATCTGCTGAGCAAATTGGGAGCACGGGAAGGGGGGGCTAGGAGAATGAGAAACGGAGAGGAAGAGGGATGCCGAGGACATGAGGGAGCAGAAAATAGGAGTCAGGGGAGGAAGACACAATAACAAGAATGGAGATATCATAATAGAGGGAGACATTTTTTGTTTACAGACAAATCAGGCACTAGGGAAATGTCTGGAGATCTACAAGATGACACTAGCTAACTATCTCAGCAAGGTAGGAAAGGCTACCTTAAATGACCTCCCCTGATTATGAGATTGATGACTGACTTACATTCCTTCATCCAGCAGCTGGTGGAAGTAGAAGCAGACACCCATAACTAATCACCAATATGAACTGGAATCCAGATGCAGAGAAGGACCAGTGAAGAGCACAGAGGTCCAGACCACGCTGGTGAAACACACAGAAACAGCTGACCTGAACATCCGGGAACTCTTGCTCCCTAGTCTGATAGCTGGAATACCAGCATGGGACTGATCCAGACCCAAGGAATATGGGTTTCTGTGAGGAAACCTCAGAAATCTATGGGACCTCTTGTGGAAGCCCAGTATTTATCCCTAGCATAGGTGTGGACTTTGGGAGCCCAGTCCATATAGAGGAAGTCTCCCTGAGCCAATACACACGGGGGGTGGGCCTAGGCCCTACCCCAAAGGAAACGAAAGACTCTGATGACACCCTATGGAAGGCCTCACCATCCGGGGGGAACAGAAAAGATATGTGACAGATAAGGTTTTAGTTGGGGGGGGCGATAGAGGAGGTCTGGTGGGAGAAGGGAAATGGATTCATGCAAAACAATCCTGTTTCTAATTCAAATAAAAAGTTGGAAATAATTAATAATAATGGGGAAAAATAAATAATTACAAAAAAGGTCTATGCATGTAGGCATCAACATATTAAATAAAACTGTTTCAATGTTCTTTTTTTTAATTATATATACCTCAAAGAAAAACTTTCTATAACTTAATTTAATTTTCAATTTGTAATGTAATTTTAGCACAATGTTTGAAAGAACCCAGTGAAACATAAAAGTAGTGTTTATGATCAAAGATTCCAGGCAACATCACAGATTTTGTCTCATCATTTATTGCATATGTGATTTCAGGCAAATAACTTTTCCATGATCTATTTTCCTAAAATGAAAAAGAGATGGAATGTGTATCACAGGTTGATATGGGATTTAAGTAATGACACAAAGTACCTATGTATGTCTACCTAATAGAAAATGTACACTGAGTTTTAGTTCCTGTTATAGACAGACATTGAAAATGAATACTATCAAAATGCAGAAAGTAGAGTTCCTTTCAAAACTACTTAGATTCAAATAGTGGGATCCTTGGAAAACATTAAATAATATGCTTAAAGTTGAATTAGATAACAATAATTGTACAGAAGAGTCTCCTCCTACCCAAGCTACCTGTACACAGCAGATGTTGACAAAATACTTCCTCTGTTTGAAAAAAATTGTTCATAGTACAGACTTGAGTCCAGCTTCAACTGTTCACATATAATCCTGTCAGTGGCTATATCATGTCTACACTCATCCTACACACATCAATTTTCCTCCTCAAAATGATGGCAACTACCCAATATTTTACATTTAACCTCTAATATTTTATTTCATATTCAAAAGTTGTTTTCATCTTCCAGGGACAAAGAGATCAATGATCAAGAGAACAATTATTTCATGGAATAAAGTTGTTGTTCTTGTCATTTTCTCACTCCAAGACATAGGTATTTTCTTTAGCTAACATTAAGGTGAATATAGAAATCTTTTTATTCAGGCTCAGAATTTTAACACAACAAAGCGTTCAGAACTTCTATACAAACTCATCACACTGGGATATAGTTATAGATGCTAGTTTCTTGGTAGATACCCTGTCCTACTTAAAAGGAAATATGGGTGCTATGAGTGAATAAGGAGGTACAAAAGTACCAGAAAGGAAGAGAAAAGATGTCTAATAAGGAAAAGTTTTGAAAGTGGCAAGGGATAGGAGAATGTTTCTATCACTACTCTATGATGCCCTTGTGTTTCACCACAGAGGACACCCAACATATGCAATCATAGTTTTGTTTCAGAATTTGAAAAGCCCATACTGTAGACAAAATAATATAAACAGTCTCATGAGAGATGGTGTAAAAGTAACTTTCATCTCTGTCTACATTTTACAAAAAGGACCACTAAATGTAGAAGACTGCCAGGAGACATGTAACTCTATCTTATTCTCCTTGGAGGTAAAGCTACAAACTACTCAGAATCCTGGTAAATTAGGTATGGTTTCTCACTTTCTGTCCATGCAGTCTTTCATGTGATCCCATAAATTATGTTATGATAGGACCATGGGCATTAGGAGCTGACATATCTGACTTCTCTTTATCTTTACCACTCATATCTATGAAGTGCAGCAAACTGGTTTATTATCCACCATCAAAGTAAGGCTTAGGATATGCCTTGACTACATCATATAAATCAGGAACACGTTACAAAGGTAGCTGTCATAGTAGATAACTGAAGCTTCATATCCTCAAGTTAGTATAAAACTATGAGTATATCAGAATTATCCTGGGATATTCACAGCATTCATTGTGTTGAGTAAAGGCACCGTGGAGGTAGGTGTTGATGGCAAGGTACTTTAAGACTAAAAATGAACATGGAAAGTGTGTTCTAGAAGCCCACATATGCTGTAGCATCTCAAATCAAGCTTGTTATGGCAAAAGGATCAAAGGAGGTGTTGATAGAGCACTGAGAGTATCTGCTATGTTCTGTAAGTTCATTGTCCTCACAGAAAAAATATTACATCACAGAATGTGGTCTATTTACCTAAAAACTTTAATACCAACTGGCTCCTGGAAGAGAAGAGTAAATTAATCCTACCTACCCTCTCACTTTATATACTTGAAGTTTATTTTCTCCTACAACAATGGCTATACACAGCTGTCACCCATTTATTTTACATGACAGATAGTTTGACTAATTTCTAAATCACTGTATCACCAGGGCCTTAGAACATACCTATTATGTACTAATAAATTGATATTTTCTGAATAAATGAAAATATGAGTGGATTCAGAGATCAAATTACATTGCAACATGTTTTAGCTAAAGGGATCCATAACCTTAGTTAAAATTATTTAAGTAAAAACTACATTTATAATTATTGCAAGGTGATTCCTAAATCTAAAAATGGTAGGACTACAAACTACTTATCTATTTTGTAGCTTCTAACACCAGTGTTATTGTCTTATACAAAGCAAACCTTCCTATGTTTATCGCATTGTTCATCATAAAAATGTGTTTCCTGTTTATTTGTATGACTAAATATTTTCAAACACTTTTAAATTTACTTTTAAATTTATTATTTATTTCCCACATCAAGACTTCAAAATAGTTTAGAGTATTATAATTTCAATTGTTTCAACTGAGAAGGAGTGCGATTTTTCAAGGTGGCTGAATGAAACAAAGAAAATGAATTCATGATGAAACCCTTTGCAGTGAACACTTGCAAGTAGAGATGTGTGGACAAAGGCTTATACAGCGAGACTGTTGGGACACATTGCAGCTTCCATGACAATATTTTAATTTTCCCCTATTTTATTTTTTCATTTTATTTTCTTCCTTTAGTTCTCCTGAATTTTGTTTTATTGTGGGGAGGGGTTCAGGGGCAGGGAGTGGATGCAAAGGCATAGGGGCAAGAATGGGATCAAGATACATGATGTGAAAGACACTTAGGATGATAAAAAAGAAATGAGTGTAAAAACCAGAGTCAAAGAAAGAAAGCTTGGAAATGCTGTCCTCTGGACATAGCACAGCTTTTACACACATGAACTCACACTAGCTGTGCACAACATGTACACAAAGTGGAGCCAATTTAAGACTCCAGCAGGGAGGGACAAGGGAGCCACAAGGCTCTACCACTAACTGACAAACTATTGGCAGTTGGTGGCTGCTGGAGGAGTGAATCATATCATTTTGAGCGGACGATTCAATAGCACCAAATGTGACAGCACATCCAGACACTTAAAAGTTATATGCAAATGACCAAAGTGTGATTGTGTGTGTGTGTGTGTGTGCACATGCCTCAAGCTCGTGTGCATGTTAAACAGTGTGTTAACAGCGATTCAGAAATTATTTTATTTGGTGCAATGTGATGGCCTGCTTGCATGATCAAAAGGGTTTATCAAAGGATTTCACATAAAATCGTGTTATGCCTTCACGGCAGAAGAATTCAAAACTATATTTTTTTTTATTTTGTGCTTGTCACATTTAATGATAATAATCACCTTCGATCCATCAAAGTAATTTCATATCTAAGCAAGAGACAGTTTTTCTCTTAAAATTCTGATAAATTTGTTGTGATACAATTGCATTGACTAAGCAATTAACAAGTAACAGGGTTGAGATTGCAGCCGTGGCATAAACAACAAAGCAATTTAAAGTGACAGAGCTGTCAGGTGAGTGAATCTCATTTGACAGTCTTACCCAGTTTTAATATCTTACTATTTGTGTTCTGGGAGCAATGTAAATGAAGCATGAGAATAAGTTTGTCAAAGGGTGGTTTTTTTTTTTTTTTTTTTTGCACACTCATTTATGCCTTAGCTAGTCATTATGCTGAAGAATTTTAAAAGGTTACAATGAAATGGAGCTTACATTGGCTTGCATTTATGACATGTGGGGAGGCATGAAAGCTACAGTGCAGGCACACAAGAGAAGCTCACCTACTTCACAAGGAACTCTTAGGCTATGCATGAATGTCATAATCTATGCAAGATTTATTGAATACTATAGAGTCAACTTTTGTAATAAAAAAGGTTTCAAGTTTGACATTCATACACTGAAAATATGGAAAGCAATCTTACCCATTGTGTAGGCTGCACACTGACATGTGTCACAAAACTCATGAGAAAGTGAATGTTTCTTCTCAGGTTGCATTTAATAGATTCACAGGAAAGTTTATTCTCACTGCATTGTATATGCATTGTTTTTTCCTCACTAAGCACACATTCCAAGATGCCCACATTCACTGTCCTCAAGCACCTGCTTTTCCTATGGCAATTCTGGTCAAACTGAAAATAACTTGAACTCCCCTTTCTTCTAAAAGAGAACATTAGGATTTTTTTTAAAGATGGAACTGATACAAATTTTGTAAAGTTAAGGAAATTCAAGTATAGAGTTTCCACTTTTGTTGCTAAACTTATATGTGTATTCCTACTGAGTCATTCTCAAAGAGTCTAGAGTATGCATATGATTATGGATAATATTGGTGAATTTCACTTAATAATGGTAGAAGCCAGTAAATAGCATGTGCCTCAGCTGCAATTTGATTTGACTGAATACTCCAATTGAATTCTTAATTTTGAGAAGCAGTTAATAAAAGGTACTCATGCATTTTGGAAATAGCGAAAGACAAGTGCAAAATGAAAAACCATTTTTTCACTCTGACTGGGAAGCTGCTTATCCCTTGGTGGGGAAGGAACAGTCTACACAAACAGGAAGTCCAATAGTTGATAGGCTGTCTTTGGCTAACAGTGACCTTAATGGCTACACTTGCACTAATGGAACAGCACTAGGCAACTTCCTTAGTGATAGATTTTTGTTTCTGTGAATGCATAAGCACAAGTTGTTAAATATTTAGACTTTGCACATAAAATTGTTTAAAAGACAATAGCTATTATTTTTGAAGAAATTAAAATCGGTCTCCACGTTTTTTTTCCCATGAAGTACATTTTCAAATTCATTTTCCCCTCTTTTCTTCAATATAAGCAAAATTACAAAAGGACTGATTTCTTGCTTCATTAAAACTGAACTAAAATAAAACTGTGGAGATGAATGGAAAAGATGGGTTTGGCAAACAGAATAAACAGAATGTTGGTCACTGCAATGAATCAGCCACTCTGAGAAAGCTGTCAGATGTGTCTTCTTTGTTGAAGCAGATCCTAAGCCTTGCAACAAGCAAGAGTGTGATCCAGCAAACAGAATCCGTAGCAAAGGTTTCCAATATAAATCATGAGCAAAAGCTTCAGGACATCCATACAAGCCCAGAACCTAATAAAGAAGTTATAAATCACCCTATCTTCTCCCAAGACAAATTCAGATTGTAAAGGAAGCCAACTGAGATAGGCAAGGGTATTTACTGACATTATGGACATCTTGAATAACTAGATCATCTTTCAGAATTCTCTCTCGTGTAAACCGGTAAGTTTAGAGAAACTTCCGTAAGCGATGAACACAAACGTGATTCTTATACCACAGAGACCACAAGCACATTTAAATTTTGAAATCTCCCCTAATGCTGCTGTAACTATCTTTCTTTTGTCACAGTTTAGGTGAGCTAAGACATAAAAGAATGGTCCAAAGTATTTAAATATCCAGAAAAGAAATCTTCACTGTCTGGCAAGTAGTTCTATTAAATTAGATCTGTCTTCAGTATCCATAGGCATATAAAAAATATCTATACAAGTATGTTGATTTGTGCTGAGTACTGTATTCCAGGGAGAGCTCTAAGGCTACCATTTACTTCAATCATTCAGTTTAACTCATGTGAGTTATTTCCCTGTGATGAATCTCTCTGATGCTTTTATGGTTATTGTAAGGACTATGCTGGTAATTATGTAGTGGCCAAAAGAAGTGTTCTCAGTGTCATATGTATGTGATTACTGCAACTCTGCTTTAAAGATGAGTATAATGACTTTTGGGTAGGAGACTATAATCAGTGCCTATATAAACATGCTTTAGCAAGTACATCCTAACCAATGATAGGCAGAAATCAACATAAGCAAGGAACTAAACAGCAGAAAGCAGTCCCTATTTTGAAGAAAGCAATTGAGACTCTTGTGCTCAAACACCATGGCTTGGCCCCAAATCCTTGCTGTCAATCAAGAGACATAGGTACTGTTTCTTCAGAAGTATCATCAAGTTTGGGAGTTGTGGTGGTTTGAATGAGAAATGCCCCCCAAAATGCACTGACATTTGAATATTTGGTCTCTAGTTGGTAGTGCTGTTTGGGGATGTTAAGGGGTTTGGAAGTATGTCACTGGGATGGTATATGAGAGCCTAAAACTTTGTCCTATATTCTGTTTACTTTCTATGACTGTGGTTGAGGTTGAAGGTATGAGGATTCAACTTCCTGCTCCAGCTGGCATGCCTAATGCTTGTTGCCATCCTATCACTGTCATTATGGACTCTAATCCTTTGGAACCATAAGCCCAAATAAACTCTTTCTTATGTAAGCAATTAATACAGTAGTATAAACTAGGAAAATGGTATCTTCAGAATAACTATTAAAATAAAAACTATTCAATTAAGACTACAGAATTATCAAGTAAAGCAGGGGGAAGCATCTGGTGTCTTGCTGTATTCATTTTTATACCTCAATGGTTTTTTAAAGAAATCTCTGACGGACGTGTGGTGACAGTGTCTGGAAACATTTTTTTGTTATCACAACTGAAAGGATACCACTCATATCTAATAGGAAGAAAGATGATAAGCATCTTACAATGCACAAGACAGTCTCTCACAGCAAACCACTATCCATTCCAAAGAGTAAGAAGTGCCACTATTGTGATGCTATGCTCTAGGAATATTATAGTAAGTTCACTGGGTCAAATTCCTGTTTACTGTGAGAAAATTTCCATAATAATCTACTCACTAGAATGAAAGGCTTATTTGAGTTCAGAGTTTGGAAATTTCTGTACCTCATCAGTTGGTTCACTATTTTACAGCCTGTGGGAAAGCAATACATCATTATGGAGAGTTTATCAAGGGAAAAAGTAGAAAGGGATGAAGAAGATAGGCTCAGATACCAATGTCCCCTTCAAGGACATGTCCTCAATAACATAATTCCCTTCCTCTAGACACCACCCTCTAAAAATTTCACCATTTTCCAATAGTTTTATGAGCTGAGGTCCAAGCTTTTTTAACAATGAGCCTTTAGAATTACTTTCCAAATTATAGGAACAAGTAAGACAAAAAACTTCATAAATACACATATATTTTTACATATTTATATAGCTACATACATATCTATGCAGACATATGTATATGTGTGTATGTATGTGTGTATAGAAAATCCATAGCACCTTCTGTCAGCCATTATTCATTAAAAATGCATTAAAATAATAATTACAAAAGGGATCCAATGGACAGCACAGGCAACATGAATTTAACCAGATACAGTCAAGTTTTCATCCCTTTTTATTCAGAACCTATTAATAAATGATGGATAATACTTCATTTATAAGTGGATACATGAAGATAGATAGCAAGGTAGATATAGTATACTTAATAGATTGTTTTTATATGCATGAAAAGTATGAACACGTTAGATATATTGCATACAGTGGATGGCACAACAAGGACCACAAAAGAATCTTGGCAGCTCTGGGATGTTGCATAAAATCTAATGACAGGAAGTTTTGTCCTTGCAATAAAAGAGACTTGATTGCACTGGGCTTAACAACATTGCTGAAGAGTGAAACAGCACAAACTCTAAGCACTCAGTGTTCAAACCCTAGGACCACATGAGAACTGGTGCTTTACCAAATCATTTTACTGTACTGTGACTTAATTTCATTATCTATAAAGTGGGATTAATTATAATGCCAGCCTCCTAGGATTGTTTAAGAATTAAATGACTGCATGTATTTAAAGGCTTAGAAAAGTGACTGACATGAAGTTAGTCTAAGTAAGCATGTGCATGGAGGGGACATTATTTCACTGCATCAAATGGGAAAGGAGAAATAATTAAAAATAAGAGATTTGTCATGAATTTAATTCAATTCCCATTTTAAAATGAGGAGTATTTCTGGGAGGTAGTAGCACACGCCTTTAATCCCAGCACTCGGGAGGCAGAGGCAGGTAGATCTGGTCTACAAGAGCTAGTTCCAGGACAGCCTCCAAAGCCACAGAGAAACCCTGTCTCAAAAAACAAAAATAAATAACGAAATAAAACTAAATAAATAAAAATAAAATGAGGAATATTAAAACTGAAAATTAAAAAGTAGTGTACATGTGCTGGTTAAATTATCAGTGACCTCAAAATAGACTAAAAATAAGGCAGAGAAATGATGGAGAACATTTTGATATCAACCTCTCACATCCACATGTGTGAGGCACACTCACACCAACATACACACCTACTAACCACACAAAAATTGACTTACATTCATATGCACAGTATTTTTGTTCTGAGGAATTCTTCCATAACAAGTCTGCCAAAGGTGAAGCTGACATCTCTTAGTCTTGGAAATAGGGTCAAAGAGCTGTAGTAATAGGAAGACGGTTCAAAAGAGGCAAGAATGCCTTAGGGTAGAAATACCCCAACCCCAACCCACAGTCAGAAGTGAAGTGGCCAAGGTAACTAAGAATTCAAACCAGAATCACAGTCCAAAAAGCAGTGAAGCTGGCAGTGAGGTCACCACTTCCAATAATGACAATTTATAAACAAATCCACAGAATGCTGAAGAGAGGGACAAGCACTGAGCACTCACCATAAACATATCCTTCTTAAGGAAACCATTATCTGTTCACAGACTCTGTGAAACCCTCTTTAATATTGTTCTCTTTAATATTCTATGCAGTTTTTGTTTGTTTTTCATTTATCATTGTCTGAAATTATTTTATTTGCCTGTATGTAACTGCTATTTTCTGCCTTCTCCTAAAATGTAAGCATGGTAAGACCAGTTTGTTTCCTACTGTGTAGGCATGGAACAAACACCAAATGTTCAGTACACAATATTCAGTAAGCACTCAAGACACACATGCACAGATGTTCAGATTTATCAACCAAGACCCAGGTCAGCCAGAAGCCATGGAGTTCACTGTGAAAGCAAACTGTTAGTTTTTCCAGAAATAAGTCTAGAGTTAATGAGTGACCATATGGTTTGCATATTGTGACCTGATGATTTGGCAGATAAGTAATACATCACAGAAAATTAGAAATAATTGAAGAAAATGAGAGCTAAAATGTCTAAGGACATTTCAAACACTAAAAGAATCTAGGTAGTGGGCTACATAAGAGGCTTTCAATGAATTACCTCAAAATATAAATAGCAACAGAATCAGCTAAGTATATTGAATATCAACATTGAAGACTTTTTCTTCAAACTGCACCAGTCCTTCAAGTATGAAGATAGCAAGCAGCCATTATACTCCTACCAAGGTTCTTATGAACCATGCTAAAGTGTGAGAGTCACTGGGCTCTTATGATACTTCAAGTATTCTGTTCCTAAGATTCCACAAGCAACAAACAGCTCAGAATTCAGCTCCAAGTGGTAGAAAATCCATATCCTTATGTAAAGTGTACACACTCCCTGGTATCTGAAAACAACAAAAGTAACTAGAATAATTTCTTAGCATGTCAATAGCCTGTTATGACTTTTTAAAAATCTTCAGGTAAAAGGTAGGTTTAACATCAAATTTCTCCCTTCAGCCCTTCTCAGAGCCTTAACCCTGAAAAACATCATGAAGAAAATCAATGTTATTTTGTAGTGTTACACTTGATTAGAAAGTGTCCATTTGCTTCTCTTCTTGGCTTTAATCAAAGAAGCTTCTCTTTGTTCAGTAACAGGGGTAAAATGTGAAGATTCATCCCTATTTAAAGTGGTGAGAATACATGGCAGGTGAATGCTAAAGCCTGCACAAGACATTTGTGTCATTCCCTCTACAGATCAGGGAACACCTGGGAGAAGAAGCAGAAAGAATATGAAACCAGCAGGTAGGGAAAAGGGATCTTAAGTCATCTTGTGTGCATAGTGCAGCCTTTACAATCATGAACTCACAGTAGCTGGGATCATCAGCACTCAACCTGCATAACATTGGCCCAGCCAACATAGCAGTCAGTTATTGATAAGAAATGCCTCTTGTGGCCCTATACTTCCTGCTAAACTACTGCATACCCACAAATTTTGTGAAAGGAGTTGTGTCTTAGTTTGGGTTTTTGTTGCAGTGAAGAGACACCATGACCACAGCAACTCTTACAAAGGACACCAGACTGGTGTCATCATGGCAGGGAGCATGGCAGGTGTATTACTGGAGCTAAGAGTCACCCACAGAAACAGCTGAACTGAACAAGGGGTTGTTCATGGACCCTAGACTGATAGCTGGGAAACCACCATAAGACTGTTCCAGACCCCCTGAATGAGGATGTCAGTTTGGAGGTCTGGGCAATCTATGGGACCTCTAGTAGTGGATCAGTATTTATCCCTAGTGTACAAATGGACTTTGGGAGCCCATTCCACATAGAGGGATACTCTCTCAGCCTAGACACACAGGGAAGGTCTAGACCCTGCTCCAAATGATATGACAAACTTTGAAGATCCCCCATGGAAGCCATCACCCTCCTTGGGGAGCACATTGGGGATGGGATTCGGGGTCGGTGGGGGAGGGCAAGAGAGGAGGGGAGGGAGAGGGAACTGGGATTGACATGGAAAACAAGCTTGTTTCTAATTTAAATTTTAAAAAGAAAAGGAAAAAAAGAGTCCTTACATGATCATAGACAGGCAATAGGAAATCCAGTGACTCAAACACTGAGAGAAGCTTGAGAAAAGAGACCTCAAAAGCCACTCCCAGTGACACACTTCCTCCAGTAAGACCAAGCACTCCAACATGGTCACACCTCCTAATAGTTCCCTTTGGGGCCATTTCTTTCAAAACACCACAGACTATTTTCTTTATACTTTGCACTTATTGGTAAGTTCACCAGACTCCAAGGTAGTTCCAAACCCATGATCACAGATATGGTCCTGGTTAAACACAGTGTCTCACAAAGCAAAACAAAAAAAGACAGAAATGTGGGAAACAGATTTATAGGTAATGGGGAAGGTGACAATAAGAGTGGAAAGAGGATTGGGAAAGGCACAAAAGAGGAGTTATAATTCATTAAGTACATCTAAGAGTTGTCAAAGAACAAACTTTATTATAAAGCTAAAAATAATTTCCACTTCTACTGTGCATTTTTATAAAGCTTTGCTGAATACAATCTATAAAATACTCACCAAAAAAAAAGAAAGAAAAAGATCAGAAGAGCTGCTGACAGCATCCAGAAGTTGAATTTTTTCTATGTCTCACAACATGTCATAGGCTGCTACTATTGTGGTTAAATACCATGACCAAAATCAAGCTTGGAAAGAAGGGGCTTATTTGGCTTACAATTCCACAGCAATGGTCCTCTAAGGATATCAGGACAGGAACTAAAACACAGCAGGAACCTATGGGCAGAAGCTGATGCAGAGGTCATGGAGGGCTGATGCTTACTGGCTTGCTCCTCATGGCTTGTTCACGGTTCTTATAGAACCTTGAATCACCAACCCAGACATGTCCCCACCTGTTATTGGCTGATAACTCTCTAATTCATCACTAATTAAGAAAATACCCTACAGGCTTGTCTGGTTGCCACACAAATCTTCTGGAGGCATTTTCTCAATTGAGGTTCTGTCTACTCAGATGACTGTAGTTTGTGTCACGTTGACATAAAACCAGCCAGTACACTATGTTTGCTTATGAAAATGGTATTGTTTTAAATTTTGGATAAAAGAGAATAAGTAATAAATATTTAATTCTATTTATTGAAAATAACCCTTTTGTACAATATATTCTGATCATGGTTTCCCTCCCCTCCCCCCCCCCCGTCTCCTCCCAAATCCTCACTACCTCCCCATCCTTCCAACTCCATGCCTTCTTTCTCTTTCTCTTTGGGAAACAAATGGTCAATAAAAACAAACAAACCAAAATTAAATAATAATAACAATAATAATAAGAGAAGGCCCAAGAAACATGCAAAACATTTAAAAATACAAAATAAAAATCTATAAGCAAAAGCTCAATAAGAAAAATTCTTCAAAAAAAGCAATATGATATCAAAAGCCACAAAAAAAACATTGTTTGTTAAATTGGTATCTACTGCTGGGCATGGGGCCAGCCCTAAAGTATGGGTAATATCCCCATTGAGATTCCATTGGGAAAAACTAATTTTTCGTTTGCAAGGTGATGTCGTTTAGAGAGAGCTTCTTGATTAGGAGTAGGGAGCTCATGTCCCTTTCTCCCTCTCAGTACTGGGACACTATCTGGCTTAGACCTGTGCAAGTCTTGTGCTGTCACTGTCTCTGTGAGTTTATGTGCATTGATTTTATTTTTATCTGAAAGGTACTGTTTCCTTTGTATCCTCCATCCCCACTGGCTCTTACAATCTTTCATTATCTATATGACAAGGTGTACCCATCTATGGTGAGATTTTATTCTTTCAAGATCAAATGGAATGGGTATTTTTTGTTAGGTAGTTTTGTTTTGTTTTTCTAGAAAATCGTATGTTCTAATACTGGAGATGTGGAAAACAGGCATGTATATAATTCTGGAACTGTCTGCTACATTTGACCCTCATCTTCATTCTACATACTGAAGAGTATTTATAAGTGGACAAGGAAGGAAGTTTATTTTTCTCCTTAGCTTAAGGAACTAAAATTGTACTTGGTTGTGATTCATTAAGCATTATGAATGAGGGGTTAGAAAATTGAATTTCATTGAGAGCATGAAAATATGAGTTATAATGTTGTTAGAAACTTTTCGATTAATTTGTTTAAGCATTTGCAATTTTCATTTCAAATCAGAAGGAACAATATTAAATGCTAAACAAAAAATAGTAATCTGTATACACAATGCTCATTAAAATACAGGAAGGATTCAGCACTGCTTCACCAAGAGTATCTTCTAAGCTGCATACAAGCAGACACCAGGAGTTTTGTGGTTTCTATAAAGTACAACAAGGGATCTTAATGAACGCTAATTAATCAAAGCAATATTTAGTTCCATTTCCAATTAACTCCTGCAATGAATGTTTGTAAGAGAGAATATGGATGTTTGAAGACAAGTCTATTAGTTATTTAGGCATTACTTATTTATGCCCAGAATACATCCAGCAGTAATTGATTCAAACCACAATGCAAGTAATCAATAGAGGAAAACAATTTTCAAATGCACAGGAAAAAAAACAAGGCAGGCAGTATGTAAGGAGAAGGAAAGGAGAGTAATTATAGAATAAAATCCAAGCTGAAGGAGTTATCATGTGTGCACACACAAAAGTTTATCTTTGAATTTACTTGACTCAATGGTAACTGACAATTGACCAACTTCATCATAACCTTAAACTTGGAATAGCAGATACATCTCTTGGGTATTATATCAGCAATTTGAATGATTTTCTACTTAATATCTTTAATTTCTGTTTTATTACAAATGTGACTTTTACATAAGACTATTGCTCAAATGGTGTTAATAAAGCCAGGAAAAATTTTATATCTATTTCCACTGCACATAGATAGGCATATATAGTGAGCTAACCTGAAACACTTAAAATGTATAGTCAGGAGGAACAGGTGGACAATATATCATTTCTGGTAATCCCCTGAAATACTAAGTGTATGTTTATGTTAAGTTTCTCTGAACCTTTGAAAGTATTCTCTAAAACAGTATTCTGAGCTAGGGAAGCTTTCCAATACTTGAAGTTTATGTATTTGGAGTTATTGGCTGACTTCTGCCCTATGAATGCATGTCTACTAACATTATAACCAAGAGCTTAAATCTAACGCATGGACAAAATGTTTCCTGGCATATGAAAGATCAAATATAAGTTAATGATGTCAAATGGCCCTGCCAAGAAGCAAGGCATATTGATTTTACCAGGACTGTTTATATGACTTACAGAGATTTTGTGATTCTTTTATGAACCAGATAGGACAGGATTTAACTTCTTTATGTCAATAAAAACAAGACCAGCTTGTCTAATTTATTTACTTAGTATGCTACATTGAGCAAAGGCTTTCACTCTTGGACATGAAAGGAGTTAATTTGTTGTTGTTGTTGTTGTTGTTGTTGTTGTTGTTGTTATTGTTGTTATTTGGTTATCCCACTACATCAATGTGTTCAGTACACTAGATGTCTATTCATCATCACTGCTGGCTTGACTTAGAGTTATGTAGATCACCTGTGGGTTTGTCTATGAAGGAGTATAAGAAGGGGATCGACTGGGAAGAAAAAACCCACCCTGAATGTGAGTGGATACATCTCATGGCCTGGTGTCACTGGATAGAATAAAATGAATTTAGGGTTACCTTGAACTTCAATTGTGTAAACTCAGGAAACTAAAAGCTAAAATTTTTCATGTCTAATCTCCAGTGTACTTCAAAGTGAGTGATCAACTCTAATATATTCCCACTGCCAAAGAGATGCCTCTGATGCAATGGACTGTTTCCTTCTCAAACCAGACCCAAGCATAGATCTTTAACCCTCAATTTGACTCTCGTCAAGTATTTATTTACAAGAAAAGTAAGTATTATAGTGCCCAATGCATATCTTAATAAGTAGCTGTTATTTCGGGAGTCTAGGAAATAAATTATATGACAAGATTTATTCACCCAATCAGCAAACATGACTACATGCTAACTCTCTCCATTTCCCTGTACTAGACATCGATCTGAAGATGCAGTACTGATTTGAATAGTAAGTATCTGTCCTCGAAAATACCAATTGTTAAAAAAAATAATTGCACAAAATCATACCTCAATTCCAAAGGAAATATTTCAAAAGAACTCCATGGGTATTGATTAGAAAAACAGACTGAGAAGAAACATAAACACTTGCCATCAGGACTTGATAGATGACTTCTTAGCAATAAGGGGGACCAGCTCTTCTGAATGTGGAAAATGTTGTTGGAGCACTTATTGTGTTGACTCTAGACCAGTACCTGGGGTTCGGTGATAATCAAGATAGGCCCTCTGTGCTTAGTAACCCCCAAATCTTGTATAATGATATGCTCTAGATATAACCTAAAGAATGAATTTATTAGCTGTGTAGAAGAGAGATCACAAATCCACTCATAAAGTTCAGAGGATCAAAAGCCTCTCAGAGTCGAAGTGATCAGAGAGCTGTGCAAAAGAGACATTTGTGATGGGAATTAAAGAATGCATATGAAGAATACTGATAGATGGAAAAAAGTTGGATGATTTAGTGAACAGAAAAGCAGAAGGCAAAGGAGGAGATGGCATGAGGAAATCCAGGCTTCCAGCAGGTGTCCATGGGCATGGAGGAAGGACACATGTAAGTTAATAGGGGGCATAAGGCAGGACAGGTGGGTTATAGCCAGTTCAGTTCAGGAGACAATTAGAGGCTAAACTTCAAAGCCTGTTCTTCATTCAGTACGTGAGGGGGACCCACAGGAGACTTTTGATTGAAGAAGTGACTTGATAAAAAAGGAGCTTTAAGAACCTTATATTCTGTAGGTGAATTTGAGAGATGTGAGGCCAAAGTCAATCAGACCAGCTGGTAGTCCAGACAAGAGGTAATAAGGGCTTGAACTATGACAGTGTGAATGGAGATGAGGAATTAGCAAAGAATGCTGAGCTCTGAACCCATTAGGAATCACCCGCAGTAACAGATCTGATCACAGCTGCTGTGACACCTGCATTAACTCCATTGCATTACATCTCCAGGAGCAGAAGATCTGAAGGACCTGAATCAAATGACTCCTCACTCTAATGCAAGCCTATTCTGCCACCATTTGCATGATAGGTTCCACTGCATATAGTCTGTAGCCTTTGACTGATTTTTTAGACCACATACTATGTTAAAGATATTGCAGTCTTTATCCCAGTGTGCTCTTTTCCATATCTTTGAATTACTAAAATACTTGTTAACTTTTTCCACTCCTCCCTCTGCTTAGTTACAAAGGGGCTTAGTTGACGGTACCTTTACATGATGAGACATCTCACCAGCCCTTTTCCTCTTAACTAACATAATTTTCTTTATATCTTAGGTAAGGTCAACCTTTAACTCATCAAGCCTCAGATGCATACACAGGTTATGGCGCTGTACCTTGAAAAAAGACTAGAAAAATATCCAGTAGTTCAATAGTAATTAGTAAGAATACATATGCAAAAGTATTGGATATTTGTATCCACAGACATCTGTTTCATAAAGAAAGCATCTCCCAATGGTACAAGGGAGCTGGAAGTTTCTCTCCTGCCTGAATAACCACTCGGAGGCTTATATTAAATATAAATATTTGACCGGTGGCTCAGGCTTTTAATAATTGACTCTTACAACTTAAATTAACCTATTTCTATTAGCTTATATTTTACCACAAACGCTCCTGGCTTGTTCCCTCCCATCTTGCTTTCCCGTAGGCTACATGGTGTCTCTCTGACTTCACCTTTCTTTCTCTCTGTTTGGATTTCCCACCTAGCTATATCCTGCCCTGTCATAGACTAAAACAGCTTTATTCATCAACCAATAAAAGCAACACATATTCACATCAGCACACTTTGGTTGTTAATAGAATTGTAACACAGACAGCAAGCCTCCAGTGCTTGAAAATGTGACCGTGCAAGTCACATATTGTACGTTGTCAATTTCACATGTAGACTCCATGACTTACCAACTGTGAGATCTGGCAAAGACATAAGTTACTTCAGGCATTCCTTACCATAAAATGAAAGTAGAATTTCAATGACCTGGTGTGTTATTTGTTGGTTTTGAACATTATATAAAAGAAATCTATGTAAAGCACTTCAGCACATTGTTAAGCACATAAAACATGAATTATTATCCCTATGTTAGTATCAATTAAGTCATAATAGAGATCTCTTATTTTCTGGCCTCTCTGTCAAAAAGACTTAGGTATTATTTCACCTTATGGTGGGATAGGTAAAGAACTGCAGCCCAGGGATTCAGAGGCATTTGGCTTTACATGGAAAACACAAAATATCATCCCCTCCTGTACCTAACGTATCTCTTCTTCCCTTAGACATTCATCATTCTGTGTAACTTATGTCTAAGGGCTAGGACAGCCAGAATTTTAACTTTCATCCATCATGATAAGTGAAGTACATTAAGAGTATATTTTTAAAAAACTCTTCAACCAAATACATTATATTATCTCATCACCCCCCAGGCTAGCAGTAAAGTGAAGGCTTCAGTTTTGATTTTGTTTAAAATTTGAAAATGTCATATATTCCACCCACTTCACATGAAATTGCTTCACCCCAAGGTAACACATTTTGGTTTGTAAAATTAAAAAAAATGGAAACTTTTCTGTTTTCTGTGTCCTTGAATGTATAAACAGAAATTCTAACATCTTCCATATCGTCTTTTCTCAAAACATGCACTACTGAGTGGTCCCCTGAGGTATCTTTCTCGGAAGCACTAAAACAAATGTAGAAAATTCTGTATTCCCTACTTCTAGTCCCCTAGGGAATCACACAGTGAACACTAGTACCTTAAAATACTGTGAAAAAAAGTCCCTACAAAAACATTTATATTAAATGATGAGTTATCCACACTTTAAAATGTTAGCCAAGCTTTCATTACGGTTACAAAATACCCAAGGTAAGAGCTCACAACCAGGAAATATGCATTTCATCATGTGGGTCTATGGCCACTGAGCCTTCATTTGGAGCCTGTAGTGAGGCAAACCACCTGGACAAGATGGCATTTTGATGCAGAGCTAATCACTTCATGGTAGCCAGGAAGCTAAAGAGAAAGAAAGGAAGAACCAGAGTCCCACTCTCCATTCAATGGCACAGACTCAGTGATCTAACTTTTTTCCAGTAGGCCCTGTCCTGTAAGTGTTCCACAGTCCCTTAATTGTCATGAACTGGAAACCAAGACAAGTACATGGCCGTGGCTATTGGGGGCACATTTAAGCACTGATCCAAACTCCCGGGATCCAGTTGTAGAGAGTGAGGAGTGATGAACAAAGGGGTCAAGAAGCAACTCACTTGAGCAAGTGGAAGTTCATGACCACAATCTGACAGCTGGGGAACTAGCATAAGACTGAACCAGGCCCTGTGAGCATGGGTGTCAGCTGGGAGGCTTGGGCAGTCTATGAGGCCTCTGGCAGTGGAACCAGTAGTTATCCCTAGTGCACTAATGGACTTTGGGAACCAATTCCCTATGGAGGGATACTCTCTCAGCCTAGATACAGGGGGAGGGCCTAGACCCTGCCCCAAATGATGTGACAGACTTTGATGATCCCCTAAGGGAGCCGCCTCATACTTCCAGAGGAGTGGATGGGGGTGGAATGGGGGTTGTGGGTGGAAAGGGAAGACAGGAAGGAGAGGGAACTAGGATTGGTATGTGAAATAAGATTGTTTTTACTTTAAGTGAAAATTTTAAAAAAAAACATGCAAAACATAATGCCTTCTATTTTAATAACCTAACTTCAATATTACAAAGGAAATTTAAAATGTAAAAATAACGAGTTTTTTTTTTGCTTAGTCTCATCTACATTTTAATTAAGTCAATGAGAAGCCTTGATCTACTTTCTAAATGAAGTAAACTAATGACAAATAGTTTAAGAGATTGAAAGCAGTCATTTACTTGTTCAATGACGTCGGCCATTGATCGTTTTAAGGGATTGTTAGTCCTAAAATTATTGAAACACATTTTAATGGGTGACCGGAATTTAATTTAAAAGTTAGCCTAGTGAATATTTTATGGAATTAATATGCAAACTATTAGGGAGACTATTTTTAAAAGCTGTCTTGAAACCTCAGTTCAACATTCAACAGGAAATGTTTCTTTTATTGTTATTTTTGCATTCTGCTGTAATCATTGAAGAGAGATTTCATACCTACTGCATGGCTGGGCTTTGATATTTGACACCTCTAAAGAGATTCTTTTAATCATCATGTGGCTGTATGTCAAAAAATACACTTCATGGAAGAAGATGTCTTGTGGGCTTCCTAAGATACACTAACATTTGATCTTCTCTTCAACATGGATAACTTAGAAGCATGAAACCACGATATTCTCTGGCTGAACAAAGTGTGGTTTTCAAGTAACATCTGTTCAGAACTCCCAATTACATGTTTTGCCAAAGGCTCTCAATTTCAATAGGCCCACTAAACAAAACTGAAGTGCAACTTAGCAGCACACATGCTGTTTGCTGATGGAGTGTAGGACTGAAGCTTCACAACATAAAATTGAGTGAGAGGACTTCTCAACAATTTCATCAACTTCTGTGCAAGTCCACACACAAAAAAGCACAAGTTGAGGGACAGAGAACCTGAAAATGGGGGAAGAGTTAAATAAGAAAGAAAAGTATGGTCAAGAGGCAGACACTTAGGGTGTAGGTAGGATGCTCTAAACTCCAGAGCTGGGAGAAGACTTTGCAAAAGATTTTCATGTTTCTGTCTTTTCCAGGGATTTTTTTATTGATAAATGAGTATGTCTATACTATAAAATATTATCTGGAAAGTGCTATGACATGTTTATCACTCTGAATTTGGAAGTGGTATTTCATCATGGCTTATCTATATAGGATAAAACTTCATGATGTCAATGAAAAACAATATCTTGATCATTTTTTCAAAGTTTCATTTGCCCTTGTTGTCTGATAATTCTCCATTTGTATCTGTTTGATCTATAAAAATAAATACAAAGAAAGAAACCCTTACTTTGTGTTTAACAGAGAAACCATTGGCTTAAAAACTAATTCTATATACTAAAATGGTTTTAAAACATATTATAGATTTAGATTGGGGACAACGATATAAATATCCAATTTTATTTAGATGCTTCAGATTCACTGTCTTCTCTGAAACGTCAATTTGATGTTATGTAGTAATCAATGGGGAGTTGATTACTAGTACTTTCTTACATTATGGCTATTATAATTCAGTAATATGTTTTATTAAATTTAGTTGGATTCATAGATACATATGTGATTTTTCATACATCATATGACTATGATGCTTTACATAATCATGAGCCCTTGGGGTGCTTAGTCTCACCTGATACTTTCCTTCAGCTCCTGTTCAACCAGCATCTTTCCTTGCACACTGTTGAACCACATGATGATTCTACTACTGTATCTGTGTAGAAAGAGCATGGCTACATTTTTCCTCTAAAGACTTAGGAACAACATCCTGTGTATCAAGCTTCCTCTAAACCTTTCCTCTATAAAGAGAAATCTCCTTTCCTCTATAAAGCTAAATCCTCTGTTTCTAGAGGAGGATACAAGTCTCTCTTCATCACAGACACAGAACCCAAAGTTTGTGTCTGGCTCACTATTTTTATTACCATCCAGCATTTACAATAATAGAAGTTGGTGGTTCAAAAAGACACAAAATACAAACAAAAGTCATTACTGATTCTTATCAACCTATAATATGAATTTAGAATAGATGCCATTGGAAATGCTTTCAGCACTATCCGTTTTTGTTTCTTTTTTTTTAAATTTGAGATAAGAAAATGAATAGCATACGGGAAGAAAACAAAATACTAAGCTTATTTCTTGTTTGCCCCAATCAAGGAAAAGTGAGTTGGAATTAAGGATGAAAGTGATGGAATTTAAGTCATAAAATTGTCAATCTCCTGATTCATTCATCCTTTGATTTTAAAGAAGATACTAAATTTCAATGACTCTAAGTTTCTACATCTGTCAAATCAGGGAATTGCTCTAGAACAGTGTTTTTTCATGGCTTTCCCAAACCAATTCATAAGTAATGAGTGGAGCTGCCTTCACAAGTGTAGAACCTGTGTGGTCTCACTTCCTGGAAGTCTTGAATTTATCATCAGCTAGGGTTGTTTTGTCATTCTTACTGACTTTTTAAAGTCAGATATCCAACTTTCATTTTACTTTGTGCCCTGTGGAGCTATTCTTGCTGATTAAGTCAATTTTGGTGGACTGAGATCAGCATTTTGCTCTTAATGGAAAATAAAAGAGAAGAGGAAATGCCTTGATATAGCACACAAAACATAAACACTTTATACTGAAATACTTGATTCAACTCTATTTACACATATCCAAACAGGTACATTGGAGCAAGAGCAAGGAAGGGGAACAATCTGAAGAGAGCTGTATATATACTTGGCTGAAAATGAAATCTGATTTTATATGAGTTAGCATTACTGACTAACCCAATGCTAAACTCTCTACCATCTCTCATATTCTAGGTTCCATGTTTCTGTAATTGACAAAACTGTTTTATTTTTTCTGTAGAAGAAAATTCTATTATCCAGTGGGAAAACCTAATCCCCAAATAGGAAGATTCAAATTCTTGGATAGCCAGAGCTGTTTTTCTTTGGATATAAAGATTTACTTTCATTTAGTCTACATACTGCACTCAAGATTAAGACAGCCTACATGAGACATTATCTCTGGATATAAAACAAAAGGAAAAAGAAAGACAACTACAGCAACTTAAATATTCTCATCTTGGACTACATATCAAGATATAGTTCAACCCAGGCTATAAAGTGAGACCCTGTTTCAATAGTTCCTCTTGAGTTGTTGGTCAGAGATTTTCCAGAGACCATCAAAGTGATACTAGCTACTCTAAATGTTCTTGTCTGCCTATAAGAACTTAATGATAAGGCCCTATTGCTAAAGACACTACACACTTTTGTCATGGGATATGGAGAAATGAAGTTGGTATTGAACAAAAGCACCCCCTCTATTGGCTAGCTTTGACAGTGATATGCAGGCTTCTGGAAAGAAAAGTCACTAATAGTCTTACCTGCATATGAACACTGTAAATTACAATAATAAATAGAGTGGCAAGAAAGTAATAATTACATACTGTTAAGAAGGTAACCAGCCACTTTTAGATTACATTTAAGGTCTTCTCTACAGGAAGAAATACTGATATTGTCTGATAATGTAAATCTGGCCAAGAATCCATTGTTGGAGATAAAACAGGCCACAGAGTTTAACCTATTACAATTATTTTGCCAAATCAAGATAGCATCATACTATACTCAAATTTATCATCTCCATATTGGTAGATTAGTGCAGCTCTCAGACATCAGAGATGTTTCTTTGCACAGTGGATAGCATTTAATGCAGAATTTCACAACTAATCAAAGCACAGAGAACAAGTTTTTATGGAGTTCTCAGCCACAAATGTGATATCTGTATCACAACCTCTCCCCTCAAGGCCCAACGACCATAATGGCAGGGAAAGTGAAAAGGTAAGAGCCAGACATCATGGAGGATCAGAGCAAATGTGTGTCTTCTACACATGACAGGATTGATACAGTTATAAATGCAAAGCAGCTATACTTGACTGCACAAGTCTTATACAAGTTCAAAACAGTTATTATTCATTCTTAGAGCAAAGGAGGTAGATGCTCATTAACGTTCACCTCTAGCTAAGGAACTATTGGTAGTTAGTGGCTTCTGGAATAGGGACTCAGTTTTCTTTAAGGCTGCAATCATCTGCATGGTACCACACCCATGAATATATTAACAGTACAAATTGAACTTGACAGATTCTTTTTTTAATGACTACAAGATGTTGGAAAGAGTAGAAAAGAGAGTGTGGAGCTGAGAGGAGTTGGGGAGATGAGTAAGGGTAGTGAATATGATCAAAACATTATATATATATATATATATATATATATATATATATATATAAAGTTCTGAGTGGATTAATAAAAATACTGAGAAAGAAAATAATAAATAAATGAAAACCCAACCCTAAAACACAAGAATATTTAAAAAATTTAAGATTTAAAAATACAAAGTTGAAGTACTGTTTTAGTAACTCAAGAACAGTACCACATAGCATACAACAGAGAAACAGGAAGGATAGAATCAGGATCTGTTGTCTACATCATTAAGCATGTTCTCCAAAGCTGGTAAATGCTTAATGGGCTTCTCATTCCAAGTTCAGCCTCCAACGTTTCCATCATACACATTCATTTAATTATTGAACCTCCAATTATTTAGAACTTCTGTTAGATTTCTTTTATAGTGATTACATTATAAATATTTCACACAATACTTTGACACATGTTTATTGAATCTGTGCACTGAAGCTGGGAGTAGGCATAGTATTTATGCAATAACAAGCATTTTCCAGAGATGAGTGTGTTGAAGAACAGCTGCCAGGTACATTTGAGTGATATAATTTGTTTTAATACTTAGGAAGCAAAGAGACTCTCTTTCTTTTAAAGAAACTACTTTTATAAGCCATGTTTTCAAAATGTGATCTTTCCAGAGATTAAAAGCTTTCCTTAGCCACGCAGAAATAGGAGGGAGCTAAAACATCTTCTTGACACACTCTGGATTGGGCAGGGTTCAACAGGAAAGCTGTTATGAAAAACTGTTCGGTGATAATGTTCAAAATACAAAATTATCATTTCCAAGGTGGACAGAAAGCTAGGCAAGCCTCTGCTATTAATTATAGCTCCAAAGCCACTTTGATTTCAGTACATTTGGAAACTTCCTACATATGGATTATCTGTAGAACTAGTATTCCCTAGGTATTGATGTCTATATTTTGTTACTCATCACAAGTACCTTACTGATCAGCTACAACTTGGCTATACAGACCTAACTTTGATATAAACTATGTCCCTTCCATGGTTACAAAAGCTACATTGTTATCCCAGCTTGCAAAGCAGTCCAAAACACATTCTTAATTATGTCATACTAACGAACAAAAAAATCACTAAGGAATAGCAAGTAATAGTTCAGATAAGTTATGTTATCTGCACGTGTCAAAAAAAAAAACTGACTATACAGCTATGTATGAAGTGGACACTTGCAAATAATGAATTTAAAAGATGAGTGTCTGCTTCTTGCTTAAAATCCAAGCATTATTTTGTAAACCTTGGTGTTTCAAATGCCTTATTTGTAATAAAGGAAGCAAATGGTTTGCTAGAGCTGTCTACCAAAGTCTCCGTGAGAAGAAGAGAAATGATGCAGCACAGAGGCATCTTAGATACTGAAGTCTTTTCTCCATAGCTCAACCTGCTGTGTGAACTAGGGTCACTAAAGTACAGAAAACCTTAATTTTTTCATGCTTAGGATAATCATTCTTGTGACAACTATCCCATAAAAGTAATACACAAATGAAATAATTCCTTGTATATGAAAATATATTTGTAAATGGTAAACTTCTATTTTGCATGTTAAATACTACCTTGGGGTTCTATAAGAGATATTTCACATAGGATCTAATAAATATTCTTGAAACTGCTAATTTTCCAGGAAAATTATACTAAATGAGCTATAATCCCAGTATTACAAGATATTCAAATTTTGAATAGTTAAAAGGCTCGTAAAGATAGATTTTTGAATGTTGAACCAACCCTGTATCCCATTTGATCATGGTGGATGATTTTTCTGATATGTTCTTGGATTCTGTTGCCAGTATTTTATTGAGTATTTTTGCAACTATGTTCATGAGGGTTATTGGTCTGTAGTTCTATTTCTTATTTGTGTCTTTGTGTGACTTGGGTACCAAGGTAAGTGTAGCCTCATAAAAAGAGTTTGGCAATGAACCTTCTGATTCTATTGTGTGGAACAATTTGAGGAGTATTGGTATAAACTCTGCTTTGAATGTCTGGTAGAATTCTGCACTGAAGCCATCTGGCCCTAAGGTTTTTTTTGGTTGGGAGAATTCTGATAACTGCTACTATTTCCTTAGAGGTTATAGGTCTGTTTAAGTTGCTTATCTCTTCTTGATTCAATTTTGGTAAGTGATATCTGTACAGAAAATTGTCCATTTCCTTTAAATTTTCCAATGTTGTGGAGTACAGGTTTTCAAAGTATGACCTGAAGATTCTCTGGATTTCCTCAGTGTCTGTTGTTATGTCCCCCTTTTCATTTCTGATTTTGTTAATTTGCATGTTCTCTCTCTCTGCCTTTTGGTTAGTTTGGATAAAGGTTTGTCTATTTTGTTGATTTTCTCAAAGAACCAACTCTTTGTTACGTTGATTCTTTGAATTGTATTCTTTGTTTAGACTTTATTGATTTCTGGCGTCTACTCCTCCGGGGTGAATTTGCTTCCATATGTTCCAGAGCTTTGAGCTGTGATGTCAACTCTCTGGTGTGACTATTCTCTAGTTTCTTCATGTGAGCACTTAGAGCTATGAACTTTCCTCTTAGTACTGATTTCAAAGTGTCCCATAAGTTTGGGTATATTGTGTCTTCATTTTCATTGAATTCTATGAATTCTTTAATTTTTTCTTTATTTTTTTACTTGATCCAGGAATGGTGCAATTGCATGTTGTTCAATTTCAACCAGTTGGTAGGTTTTCTACAATTTATGTTCTTTTTTAATTCTAACTTTAAGGCATGGTGGCCTGATAAGACACAGGGGATTATTCCATTTTTTTGCCTGTTGAGGTTTGCTATGTTGCCCAGTATGTGGTTGATTTTTGTGAAGGTTCCATGTGATGATGAAAAAAGGATATATTCCTTTGTGTTTAGTTGGAAAGTTATATATATGTCTGTTAATCCCAATTGGGTCATAACTTCAATTAGTTCCATTGGCTCTTTGTTAAGTTTCTGTCTGGTGGTCCTGTCCAGTGGTAAGAGTAGGATGCTGAAGTCTCCCACTATAACTGTGAGGTCTTATTTGTGATTTGAGTTTTAATAATGTTTCTTTTACAAATGTTGGTGCCTTTGTATTTGAGGCATAGATGTTAAGAATTGAGATTTCTTCCTGATGGATTTTTCCTGTGATGAATATGAAATGACCTTCTTCATCCCTTTTGATTGATTTTAGTTTAAAGTCTAATTTGTTAGATACTAGGATAGCTCCTCAGACTCTTTTCTTGGGTCCATTTGATTGGAATATCTTATCCCAACCCTTTACTCTGAGGTAATGTCTGTCTCTGAAGTTGAGGTATGTTTCTTGTATGCAGCAGAAGGATGGATTCTGTCTTCGTACCCACTCTGTTATCCTGTGTCTGAGTTAAGACCATTAATGTTTAGGGAAATTAAGTACCACTGAGTACTTAGTCTTGATGGTTTTTGATTTGTTGTTGGTAGTGGTACTGTATGTCGATTTACCCTGCTTTTTCTTTTGGGGTTTGTAAAGTAGGATTATCTATTGCCGATGTTTTTGTGAGTGTAGTTAATTTCCTTAGGTTGGAGTTTTCCTTCCCATACTTTCTGTAGGGCTACAACTGAAGAAGAAAAAACACAAGATCATCTCACTAAATGCTGAAAAAGCCTTTGACAAAATCCACCATCCCTTCATAATAAAGGTCCTGGAAAGATGAGAAATAACAGGAACGTACCTGAATATTCTAAAACAATATACACTAAACCAACAGCCAACATCAAACTAAATGGAGAGAAACTCAAAGCTATTCCTCTAAAATCAGGAACAAGACAAGGCTATCCACTCTCTCCACATCTCTTCAATATTGTACTTGAAGTTCTAGCTACAGCAATAAGAAAACAAAAGGGGATCAAGGTAATACAAATTGGAAAGGAAGAAGTCAAGCTTTTACTGTTTGCAGATGATATGATAGTCTACATAAGTGACCCGAAAACCTCTACCAGGGAACTTCTACAGCTGTTAACACCTTCAGCAAAGTGGCAGGATACAAGATTAACTCAAAAAATCAATAGCCCTATTATTTATGAATGATAAATGTGATGATAAAGAAATCTAAAAGAAATCGGAGAAACATCACACTTTACAATTGCCATAAACAACATAAAATACCTTGGGGTAATGCTAACCAAAAAAGTGAAAAACCTGTCATAAGAATTTTGGCTCTCTAAAGAAAGAAATTAAAGAAGATACCAGAAAATGAAAAGATCTCCCATGCTCTTGGATAGGTAGGATCAATATAGTAAAATGGCAATCTTGCCAAAAGCAATCTACAGATTCAATGCAATCCCCATCAAAATCCCAGCACAATTCTTCACAGACCTTGAAAAAACAATTCTCAACTATATATGGAAAAACAAAAGATCCAGGATAGCCAAAACAACCCTGTACAATAACAGAAATTCCGAAGGCATCATCATCCCTGATTTCAAGCTCTATTATAGAGCTATAGTCCTGAAAACAGCTTGGTATTGGCACAAAAATAGACAGGTATACCAATGGAATCTAGTTGAAAACCCTGATATTAACCTGCACACCTATGAATGCATGATTTTTGACAAAGAAGCTAAAGCTATACAATGGAATAAAGAAAGCATCTTCAACAAATGGTGCTGGCATAACTGGATCCTGGCAGGTAGAAGATTGCAGATAGATCCATGTCTATTGCCGTTCACAAAACTTAAGTCAAAATGCATCAAAGACCTCAACATAAACCTGGCCAGCCTGAACTTATTAGAAGAAAAAGTAGGAAATACCCTTGAACTAATTGGTACAGGAGACAGCTTCCTGAATATAACACCAGTAGCACAAACTCTGAGATCGTTGATTAATAAATCGGACTTCCTGAAACTGAGAAGCTTCTGTAAGGCAAAGGACATAGTCAATAAGACAAAAAGACAGCCCACAGATTGGGAAAAGTTATTCAGCAACCCCACATCTGACAGAGGGCTGATCTCAAAATTTACAAAGAACTCAAGAAGCTAGTCTTCAAAATACCAACTAATCCAATTAAAAAGTGAGGTACAGAACTAAATAGAGAATTCTCAATAGAGGAATCTAAAATGGCTGAAAGACACATAAGAAAGTGTTCAAAATCTTTAGCCATCAGGGAAATGCAAATAAAAACAACTCTGAGATACCATCTTACACCTGTCAGAATGGCCAAAATCAAAAACACCAATGACAATTTATGCTGGAGAGGTTGTGGAGAAAGAGGAACACTCCTCCACTCCTGGTGGGAGTGCTCTCTGGAGAGGCTGGTAAACAAGGTGGACCATAAGAAAGACATACATGGTCCCCTGGAGAAGGGGAAAGGGACAAGATCTCCATAATTCATATACCATCCTATAGCCTTCACCCAGCAGCTGGCGGAAGTAGAAGCAGACACGCACAGCTAAACCTTGAACTGAACTGAAATCCAGATGAAAGAAGGAGGACTAATGAGCAAAGTGGTCCATACCAGGCTGGTGAAACCCATAGAAACAGCAGACCTGAACAAGAGAAAACTCTTGGTCCCCAGACTGATAGCTGGGAAACCACCATGGGGCTGATCCAGACCCCCTGAATGTAGGTGTCAGTTAGGAGACCTTGGACATCTATGGGGCCTCTTGTAGTGAATCAGTACTTATTGCTACCATAGGAATGGACTTCAGGAGCCCATCCCTCATGGAGGGATACTCCCTGAGCCCAGACACAAGGGGGGTTGGCCTAGGCCCTATTCCAAAGGATATGACAGACTTGAAGACCCCCCCCCTATGGAAGGCCTCACCCTCCCTGGGGAGCAGAAAGGGTATGGGATGGGTAGGGCATTAGTTGGGGGTGGAGCAAGGGAGAAGGGGAGGGAGAGGGACCTGGGATTGACATGTAAAATAATTTTCTTTCTAATAAAAAGGGGGGAAGGGAAGGTTCTAGGAGAAGATATGCATAATCCTCTGGAGATGGAGGCAGAGAGGAAGGGAGGCCTCAGCAGGTGGACTGTTTGTAATTAAAAAGAAATACCTGCTGTGCATGTACATAATATATTTACTTGACTTTTAAAACAATTTTGTTAATTTATTACTATAAGTAGGTTGTTCTTCATGCTTCCTAGCTAGTTTGCCTTCTTGGTAATACATACACTCAATTAGTCAATCATGCTATCTAATTAATATGTAATTTTAAAATATTTGGATGTAGATTGATATTTCAGTGGATTCTGATCCCATTCAGGTCACCCATGTAAGATTTCTGCTTAGAACCTGTATTTTTTTAGGACTCAAATCAGTTTTGCTAACTGTAACAGATCTCCTTTTTATGCCTTATATTCCTTTTTCTTCCCTACATCTTTCTTCTGCTCTATCTTCTGATTTTTTTGTAAGCTGCTCAATGTTTTGTTTGCATAGTCTAGATCTTTGAAGATCTCATGTAACTCAGAAGCAATTTTTCTATTATAAATTCATGCATATGACACAACTACCATGCTCATAGGAAAGAACATAACATATTGCTCACCATTTTTTCTTGTACAGAAAACATAACATAAAATAATGCTTTTCCCTAGCTACAAAGAACTTTCACTACCAACAAAGACAGATAAGGGAATCACTTTATTATAAAGTAATTTTTATGGTTACATGCATGGAAGATAGCCCACAAATAACCCCATTGTCTGAACAAAATTTTATATGAGGAATTTTATTACATTTCATACAAAGAATATCAGAGTTTTTTCATATAATGAAGTGGACAAAAGGAATAATTAAAGTCTTTCTTCCTTCCTTGAGACAAATGGATACTGGTGGTTGTCCATATATATATTATATATATATATATATAGACATATATATATATATATGTCCACATATATATGTGGTCACAAAGCCTAAAACCTCATGCTATGATTTCAAATGGTAGTGCCTTTATCAACCCTCTTATGTGTAAAGGAAGAAATCCTGAGGAGATAATAAAGAAATGATATATAATTTTACCCTCATGATACCTACCTTTGCTTGGCAAGACATTTTTCTAAAAGATGTTGATTAGCCACTAAGGTAATTCATGACATATGTGAGAGGACTTAGAATACCACATGCTCGTCACACACTGTGTCACTTCCAGTGATTAGCTGTAATGGTGTGCTTTTGAGTGATGGTGTGCTTTTCTGGGATGCAGATTGACATTTATTCTGACTCTGTTCTAACAAGTGAGATAAATAAAGTGTTAGAATCAAGTCTGTTCTAGTTTGAAAAGAGGAAAGTTTCTTCTGCTGCAATCTTCTTGGTAGGAGTATACTTTCCATTCCTGGACCACTGTTTTCACACAGTTCTGGACTGCAGCAGCCACCACAGTACAATGACTGAGGAAGAGAATGATGAAAGGACTTAGACTTTGATAGGGTTAGTAGAGTTTATCTTGGAGGATGACAGACCAAGAATCTAATCAGAAAATTATTTACCCAAGCTCTAGGAGTGGTCACATGTGATTATTTTATAATTGGCAATCTTCATTTCGCTTACATTTAGTAATCAGACAATCAAGAAAAGTTATGAGTGATGAGATGGTAGCATTCATTCACTTAGCAAACTCTCTTGGAAGGTGCTGTGATGATGAAAATGCAGAGTAATTATAATTAAATCCTCTTCTAAACAAGGGGATATGTAACATACACAAGTATGAAACAGGGTATGTAAGAGTTGAGAGCTTCAGGAACAACATGGTTGGTCAGAAGGTGTAAAGGTAGAATTTGCGGTGTATCGAGGAAGGCTTTGTGTAGAAGGAGTCACACAAGCCTTTGTGGGTATCCACCGGTGGTCACAATGCTATAGAAGAATCAAAAAGATACACTAAAGGAATAGTAGAAAGCAGTTTTTACTGGAGTATGTTCAAGTGGTCCTGGAAGAGAGGTCTAGAGATGTATAAAAGAACCATAAGCCATCTGAGCCAGCTCTCTCCACCCTCTTTCTCTCTTCTCTTCCTTTCTCTTGGAGAAAGGATCTTACTCGGTACAGCAGCCAAGAATGGAAATCACCACACTCATTCTGTTTCTTAGGTTGGTCCAGAACTCAAAACACTTTTGCCTCAGCCTCCCAGATGCTGAAAAATTACAAATGGAGTCACCAAGCTGAGCTGTGAAGTATTTCTGAAAGAATGCAGTGCAAAAGGTATGAATTTGGGGGCCAGAATGCTCAAGGTTAAGATACTGGATATCTTTTTTTAAACAGAATCTTGAACAGCCAGTGAGTTAGAGTCTCCAGATCTTTAAAATTGGAATAAAATGCTTACCTTGCATCTTACCTGGAACTATGTAATTTGGGAAAAAAATCATTTTGATATTTTGATATTATCTCCTTGAGACTCTCTCCACACCCAAGTTCATTACTATTCTTCACCTGAGCATGCACAACTAGTCTGATTTATCAAATTCAAAATGAATTGCATCAAAATTGGCACTTGGCTAAGATCCCTTCGTGATGTCTATTAAAAAAAACTAACTTTTGAGTCATTTCAAAATTCCAGCTAATGTCTTGTATTTTGGCCCAGGAAATTTCTTCCTGTTGCTTAATACTATTCTTATTATGTTTCAATGAATTTTACTCCTGACTGTTAACCCCAATGTGGCATTACTTTTACATTTTGTTTTTCCTGTTCTTTGAATAGATTGACTTTGGAGCATGCCCAATTCCTTTATTTACCTCTTAATCCTTTCATGTCACTCTGGAAGTACTGCTTCAAGAGGAGTCCCTGCAGAGGTGGCATTTCAAACAGCCTATGGGGATTAGCTTTTGATTTTTTTCAGCATGCAAACCCAATTTGGGGAATTATCTCCTCAGGCATAGGGATGACAGTTTTAGAAATGTCACTCAGAAAGGAATATGAAATAGTCCAGCTCCTTTTTACAAATAATTTGATGGAGAGCAAAATACCAACTCCATCAACTAGTCAGTGGGCGGACAGACCTCTGGAAATGTCTGCAAAACCCTCTGCTAGCTGCTAATCTTCTCTTTGTAATTTCACTGACATAAGCAATAAACCCTGTAATTATATTGCTCCAATCAAGAACACTGACAATACAGGAATATCAATCACACCACTCATATGCCAACCCAGTCAGGTTCAGAGTCTAGCTTTGGTACCATTTATAGTTTTAGTTCTAACCTAGCTAAAAGGAGCTGATGGATGCAAGTGGACTGAATTGTACGTGGAACAACTATTTCTCTGGGATATCTTGAATATGCTTTACAGAGTGCATCGTTCATTATGCTAAATTTCTTACATTGGTGTTTGAGCATGTGCAGTTTCCTTCAGCCATAGTTTATAACAGCAATAACATCCCCAGCACAGGGCATTTCCTGAGGATTAATGGCCAGCTGGGGTTAATATCTGAAAGTACAGCCAAAGACTATCAATTCCTTCCCTCCAGTCATTAATTCTTAAGAGATGACTGGTTTTTTTCATCATTATCACTTGAGTGTTTCTTTGTCTGACCTTTATATGAAGTGATGTGGCACCATAGGAATTTATCCTGATATGGAGGCTACAGAGGCTGCATCCTCAAAGTGTCCCCTAAACTCGTCTTTTAGGACAATCATAATTTGCCTGTCTACTAAACACTACCAAATTCTGTCCTGAACCTTCGAATGCTAAGTAAGAAATTTGTGTAGAATGACTCATGAACCATCTCCCCTTCCCAACTTCCAGCTTTTATACCTTCTCATTTCTGATGACTCAGCAGAACAGGTATTTGAAATTTTTGTATTGCTTATTCCTTTTAAAATATCCACCTCTACCAGAGAACTCTTTATAGAGTCTCATGAAGTGACATTTCTTTCTTTTTCTTTTTTTAAATTTAAATTAGAAACAAGCTTCTTTTACATGCCAATTCCAGTTCCCTTTCCCTCTTCTCCTCCCCTGCCCCCCACCAACCTACTAATTCATACCCCTTTCTGCTCCCCAGGGAGAGTGAGTCCTTCCATGGGGGAAATCTTTAAAGTCTATCATATCATTTGGAGCAGGGCCTAGACCATCCCCAGTGGGTCTTGGCTGAGAAAGTATCCTTCTATGTGGAGAGGGCTCCCAAAGATCATTTGTGTACTAGGGGTAAATACTGATCCACTACCAGTGGCCCCATAGATTGTCCAGACCTCCAAACTGACTTTCTCCTTCAGGGGGTCTGGAACAGTCTTATGCTGGTTTCCCAGCTATCAGTCTGGGGTTCATGAGCAGCCCCTTGTTCAGATCAGCTGTTTCTGTGGGTTTCTCCAGCCTGGTCTTGACCCCATTGCTTATCACCACTCCCTCTCTGCAACAGGATTCCTGAGTTTAGCTCAGTGTTTAGCTGTGGGTGTCTGCTTCTGCTTCCATCAGCTACTGGATGAAGGCAGTAGGATGGCTTATAAAGTAGTCATGAATCTCATTATTGGAGAAGGGCATTTAAGGTAGCATCTTGACTATTTCTTAGATTGTTAGTTGGGGTCAACCTTGTAGATCTCTGGACATTTCCCTAGTGCCAGAATTCTCTTTAAACCTATCATGGCTCCCTCTGTTAAAGAAGATATCAGAAAATGGAAGGATCTCCCATGTTCTTGGATAGGTAGGATCAACATAGTAAAATGGCAATCTTGCCAAAAGCAATCTACAGATTCAATGCAGTCCCCCTCAAAATCCCAGCACAATTATTCATAGACCTTGAAAGAACAATTCTCAACTATATATGGAAAAACAAAAGATGCAGGATAGCCAAAACAACCCTGTACAATAAAAGAACTTCCGGAGGCATCACAATCCCTGACTTCAAGCTCTATTATAGAGGTATAGTCCTGAAAACAGCCTGGTATTGGCACAAAAATAGACAGGTATACCAATGGAATTGAATTGAAAACCCTGATATTAACCTACACACCTACAAACACCTGATTTTTTACAAAGAAGCTAAAATTATACATGGAAAAAAATAAAGCATCTTCAACAAATGGTGCTGGCACAACTGGATTCGGACATGTAGAAGACTGCAGATAGATCCATATCTATTGCCATGTACAAAATTTATGTCCAAATGGATCAAAGACCTCAGTATAAATCCAGCCACACTGAACCTCTTAGAAGAGAAGGTAGGTGGTACCCTGGAGTGGATTGGTACATGAGACCACTTCCTGAATATAACACAAGTAGCACAGACACTGAGATGGACAGTTAATAAATGAGACCTCCTGAAACTGAGAATCTTCTGTAAGGCAAAGGACACAGTTAATAAGACAAAACAGCAGCCCACAGAATGGGAAAAGATATTCTCCAACCCCACATCTGACAGAGGGCTGATTTCTAAAATATACAAGAATAACTCAAGAAGCTAGTCTCCAAAACACCAAATAATCCAATTAAAAAGTGGGTACAGAACTAAATAGACAATTCTCAATAGAGGAATCTAAAATAGCTAAAAGACACATAAGAAAGTTCTCAACATCCTTATCGGTCAGGGAAGTGCAACTCAAAACAACTCTGAGATACCATCTTACACCTGTCAGAATGGCTAAAATCAAAAACACCAATGGCAATTTATGCTAGAGAGGATGTGGAGAAAGGGAATCACTCCTCCTCTGCTGGTGGGAGTGTCAATATGTACAGCCACTTTAGAAATCAGTATGGTGGTTCATCAGGAAATGGGAATCAATCTACCACAAGATCCAGCAATTCCACTCTTAGGCATATAATCCAAAATGCACATTCATACAACAAGGACATCTGTTCAACCATGTTTATAGCAGCATTATCTGTAATAGCCAGAACCTGAAAGCAACCTAGATGTCCTTCAACTGAAAAATGGATGGAGAAAATATGCTACATTCACACAATGGAGTACTACTCAGTGGAAAAAAACAATGGAATATTGAACTTCGCAGGCAAATGGATAAAACTAGAAGAAACCATCCTGAGTGAGGTAACGCAGTCCCAAAAAGACAAAAATGGTATATACTCACTCATATATGGGCTTTAGATCTACAGAAAATAAGGAGCAACCTACAATCTACACTATCAGAGAATCTAGTAAACAAGGAGGACCCTAAGAGAGACATACATGGTCCCACAGAGAAGGGGAAAGGGACAAAATCTCCTAAGCTAATGGGGAGCATGGCAGGATGGAGATGGAGTTGGAAGAAAGAGAAGGGGAAAGAGGAGGCAGGAGGAGGACATGAGGGAACAGTAAGATATAGTCAGGGGAAGAATAGAGGAGAGCAAGAAATGAAGTGACATTTCTACTATAGTGTGGAAATTACTTCATATTTTCCCTTAGACCTTTTTAAAGGATATGTGCAAAGGATATGTACATACCCCTTGAGTGGGTATGTAGATGTCTATGTTTGTGCTGAGGGGGTAGAGTTCCTGGATCTGCAAGGAATGAAAAGATATTAAAAACAAACCACACATCACTAAAAGCCCTTAGAAGATTCTGTTATTTTCAAGGATAAGGAGGCTTTTTCCTAATCAACTCTCCATTATTGTCTCCATAATTATCATGTTCCCTGGAGATTTTCATTCTTGTATTTTTTTTCTTGAAAGAATAGTAATGATTAAATTACTTAATAATGTTGCTTTGTCTTTTATCTGGTCTCTCACCTAAGAATCTCAAGGTGCTTTGAAACGATTAATAAGATTCTCAAGAAGCACAAAATGGATCTTAATTTGAAGCAGTTTGAAAATTGCAACACTTCAGTAGATTATTCCAATAGAAACAGAAACCTGAAGCTGGAGGTGCTTGTAGTGGGGAGAGGAGTGTCATTTATTTGATTGAGCAACAACAACAAAAGCAATACAGAGATTTGCTTCCGAACATGCTTGACTCCCCCCTTCCCGACAGACAGGGATAAAGGCAACAAGGCCAGATTCGGAAAAGTGAATTAACTTCTCCTCAGTATTCTAGGTGTGCTGTTTGTCATTATGGTAAGTGTTGCTTCATTTGAGGAATACATTATTCAGAACACTGGGTTATAAGTGTCTTAAATCTGACTAATAATGGCTCAATTATGAAAAGGAAAATTGGCTGTGCAACTTAAAAGTCCAGCCACAGTTTGTCTTCATCTAAACTCAGTGACTCAAGTGTTTCCTAGAGGACTTTCCCTCCTTGATTCTGCTTTCATCATTGGGATCTGTCTTAGACTGACTTTTTCTTCCGGCTCCAGACTTACATCCTGTAGTGGTAGCAATCTTTGCTAAGAAGACTTCTTCTTTCTTAACATTTCTATGAAAAATAACCAAGAGGCAAAAACCAAAAAAAAAAAAAAAAAAAAACCAAGAGTCTGCTTTTAATCATTTGCCAACCCCAGAACTAACTTCTATATTCAGTTGAATGGACTGGAACTTTCCTTGGAAACCAAAGTCACCCATAACCAAGCTAGTAGATTTGGAGTCCATGGAGGTAGAAATGAAAGGAAAGGAAGGGTGTAGGGGTAGTGTGTAGAAGACAGCACAATTTCAACAATTACCAGGGCTTGTCCTAGCAAAAACATGGCTTCTGTAATGGTTTTCATCCGATGTTTGTTTGGAAGAGCCTTGGCAGCAGGGCATCTGGGGATTGGTATATGCCTATTCTTCAGGTGGGGATATGCTAAGTGACTGTGAACTACAACAAAACTTTTATGAGAGAACCTTAGAGAGTATTCATGGCCCCTTTTGCAGGGAGCTGAGTTTTTGTGAATGAAGAAGGGCTACAGGAATCTCTGCTTTAATTAGGAGCAAGCCTACAGATTTGGGTTGAGGGAATACTGTAGTACATGAGGCAGAAGGGGACTGAGTAGTGACTAGAACTTTAGGAAGAAGGCACCAAGAAAACTATTGTTGTTCAGGATGCTAGTACACAAGACACCTGTGGAGATATACGTCTTTTTGAGAAATTACCTTGATACATGTGTGGAATGGGTAACAAGCTGAGAACATAGCCATGATTAGTGGGTATTTGGTCCTTAGAACAGGGCACAGCTGAGTGGGAATCTCAGCTAGCAGAAATGCCAGGTTGAGCAACTTAGTTAATTTTGTGTGAATTTGGTCTTATTTGTAGAGAGACAACATTATTTTCCTTGGTGGCATGTAGTGAATACAGCTTGCATAACATTGTACCATTGTGGTATTTCATATGCAAAGCACATCTTGTTTATTTTGTTATGAGAAAATATATCTTTAGAATGTGTGCTCCTGTTCATAATGAGCAATACAATCAGTATTAGCCAATTATAATCACTCAGACACTTTGAAGACATTGATTTTGAGGCACTATTTGGTTGACCAGAGTTGAGATTTCTTTCCTTCCTTTTTCTTTTCCCGTGTCTCTGCATTTGAAAGAAGCTGACAAGTTGTGAAAGCTGCTGATGAGAGGCTGGCCAGGAGCATGGTTCTGTTGGTTTCTGGCTTTGTTGGACTCTGTTGCTGTATAACCTGCCCCACCAGGTCTCAGCTGTTGTCCTGTGGTGATGTTTTAGCTAGCTCTAAGGTCTTTGAATGGCCCAAAGCTGACTGTTCTGCTACGGACTTCTCATCCCTTGTGGTACCTCTGAGTGTTGTTCTGGCAGAGAAACATTCTTGTCCGTTACTGTGCTCTTCTCGGGGATTTAAGAAACTTCACTTTCATTTCTATCAGACTCCCGTCATGCTCATGTTCCTATTGATCTTTGCTAGTCCCTACCAGTCGTACTGCTATTGAAAGTATGGGGCTTCTCTCGAAGGCAGACAGTCTTCCAGGTCATAACCTTTTAAAAACCATTTTTAAGCTTTTAAAATATTTATTCTAAAATTTAAGTATAAAGTTTAAACTATATCACAAAACAAACATTATATGCATTACCAATAGGATATATTAATTTGTCTCTTAATACTCTAATGCAGAGATTTGTCTTCAGGACTTTTTGATTGTTTGTGACTAGATTTTAATAATGCTATGCTTTTCACTTATTGTGGATTCAACAACCTTATTAAATTCACTTTGTACTTTGATAAATGATTTTGTATATTGGTTAAGTTTATATATGTAATATACATGTATTTTTTACTTCATATATTTTGTAAGTAAAAACATGCTTTATAATATTTTACTTGTACTTTTTAATATACCCCTTTTATCAAAAGTAGATTTTTTTTCAAGAAACATACTCTGATTATGATTTTTCCTTCCCCAACTCCTCCAGCTTTTCCCAACCACCCTTTCTTTTCTATCTTATTAGAATACAAATAAGCATCTAGAAATAATAATAAAAAATAAACAAACCAGAATAGGACAAAGCAAACAATAGAATGTTTGAATAGAATAGAATAGAATTTGAATAGAATAGAATAGAAGAAACACAAATAGACACAGAGACACATACATTCTCATATACAGATAGTCCATAAAACTGCAAAGCCTGAAACCACAATATTTTAAAAAACTTGCAAGCCTGGACAAAGTATTATTAGACAAAGAACCTCCAAAATTGCTGTTGAGTTTACGTTGTATTGGCCATTTACTGATGATCGTGGGGTCTGGCTGTAAGGTATACCTAGTGAGACCCCATTGGAGAAAACTATTTTTTCATTTACTAGGGGTTATCAATTGGAGACAGATTCTGGGTTAGGGATGGGGGCTTGTCTCTACTTTCTCTCAGCACTGGGACTCCATTTGTTGCAGACCTCTGTAGGCCCTATGCATGTTGCCACTCTCTCTGTGAAATCATCTGTATTTTCATTCTGCTTTGTTTAGAAAGCCTTGTTTGCTTGATGTCTTCCATCCCCCTGCCTCCTATTCTGCAGGGTTGCCTGATCCCTGAAGGGAAGGATTTGATGGAGACATCACATTTTTGGCTGAGTGTCCAAGGAGTCTCACTTTCTTCACACTGTCCATTTGCATGTCTTCTGTATATGTTCCTATCTACTACAGGAGGAAGCTTCTCTAATGATGGTTGATGAAGGCACTGATCTGTGAGTTTAGCAGAATGTCATTAGGAGTTGTTTAATTGCTACATCCCTAATAGAACAGTAGTACTAGTCTCAGTTTTTTGGCCACCCAAGCAGTGTTGGGAATGTGTTCTATTTCATGGAGTGGGCCTTAAATACAATCAGGTATTGGTTAGTTACTCCCATAAGCTTTGTGCCACTGTTACACCAGTGTATCTTTCAGGTAGGCCACCATTGTAGATCAAAGGGTTTGTAGCTGGGTTGGTATTTACCTTTGTCCTCTGGAAACATGCAGAGTATCTTCTAGTACTCTGAACTCTAGTCAGTAGGGGTGAAGGCTCTAGGAAGGCACCAGCTCAACTTCTCCATGTTCAATGAATTGTGAAGTTCTTGCCTTCAGAAATAGGGCCTTACCATCAGTTTGTGGAGAGCATCCAATGGTCTTGGCAATAGCCTGGGTTCCTTGCAGGTTTCCATGGGTATTCTTTGTCCAAAACTTGATTAGAAGTAACCCATTTCCAGAATTTCATTTATATTTTTAAAAAGGCATACAGTTGGGGAACTATCTCCCTCATTATTTGGCTATTCCATTTAGATCACCTTCATATATGTATATGTTTTAGGATGCTTCTAACATGTTAGGTTTCCATATGAGCCCTCAATTGCCATTTAGCTTTGTTTATCTCTCCCATGATTCCATCTCTCAATCTTCCTTTTTCTTCCCTTTCATATTGATCCTCCATTCCAGGTCCCCCTGCCCTGTCTTTCCATAACTATCTTTTCTATTTCCCCTTCCTAGGGAGATCCATCCGTCCCCTCCACCTTTTACTCTATGCCTAGTCTCTGTAATTATATGGATTTAATATGTGGTTATAAGTCTTATTGAATATTTAATAACTAACAGCCAAATATAAGCTCATAAGTACCATGCCATATTTGTTTTTTTTTTAGAGCTGGGTTACATCAGTTGGGATGATTTTTTCCTAGCCCCGTCAATTTAACTGTGAATTTCATGATTTCACTTTTTTAAAACCACTTTTAATCATAGCAAAATGCATGATACATACAATTTTTATGTTACTACTTTTAAATTTGCTGTTTGGTTGTGTGAGATGCATTGCTGTAAAACCCAAGTCCTTTGTCTTGCAAAACTAAATTTCTTCCTACAATGAATGGCATTCCCTGCTTCCTCTATCTGCAACCTGGAAAAGCACTGAATCTGATTACTTCAGGAAGTTCAAGTAGGTATTGCCATATTTTGGTCTATTTCTAATTGGTTCATTTCACTTAATGTAGTGTTCTCAAAGGCCATCTATTAATCCTCTTGTTTCCTATTGAAGTCTGCATAATATTCTATTATATGTATCATGGTGGTTTGAAAGAAAATGGCCCCTAAAGGGAGTGGCACTATTAGGAGGTTGTTGGAGGAAGTATGCTACCATGAGGGCAGAGGCTTTGAGGTTGATCTCTTTTTCTCAAACTTTCCTTAGTGTGACAGTCAGTCCGCTTCCTGTTGCCTGCAAGATGTAGCACTGAGCTCCAGCACCACGCTTGACTGCATGCTGTGAGGCTCTCCATTATGATGATAATGGACTGAACCTCTGAAACTGTTAAGTGAGCAACCCTGAATTAATTTTTTTCTTTATAAGAATTGTTGTGGTCATGTTGTCTCTTCACAGCAATAGAAACCCTAACTAAGACATGTATATACACTTAAACTACTAAATTGTCTTTTATACTTTGTAATTTTGTGATACTTAGCTGATGATCTAGTGAAGTTATTTTAGGTCACCATGCTCCTTGTTGTAATTAATTTCTGAGTGGTTGTGAAGGGCTTAAAGAACTTGGCACTCCTCTTTAGTTTGTTCCTAGAAATATGACCATAGCAGATAAAAAACCTCATGTTATTTTATTTTTTCAATAGCATATGGCTAATATGTAAGTTCTTACATGTGAAGCTACTTAGATTTGACTCGATATGTAAATCAAAGTGATTAGACCTAAAGGTATATGCATGCCACTGATGCTCGCCACATCACACATATCTGTCTTCTCTCTACAGCTGAACACACACACACACACACACACACATGCAATAAATAAATAAATAAATAAATAAATAAATAAATAAATAAATAAATAAATGAGGTTGGAGAGATGGCTCAATGGTTAAGAGCCCACAATTCTCTCATAGGGGACCAGAGTTTAAATGCCGACACCCATGTCAGGAAGTTCATAATTCCTGTTCCAGCAAAACTGACACCCTCTTCTGACCTACTCCTTTGTGCACACAACCCACACTTAGACATACATATGTTCATAAAATAAACACACAAAATAAGGAAAAAAGAATCTTAAAAAGATCAACAGGTGGTGCACACTGTGATTACAAATTAAAATGCTGCTTGCTCATGTAAATGAGCTATAAGGACACAGAGCTTTATGTCTACATTGACTCCATGTTCTATGGTTGATTCTTATGTGTTATCCTTTTTCTTCATCAACTCTTATCCACACTTCCCCACATTTTCCCATAGTCCTCAAATGGCTTCCTAAGAGAAGAGAACCATGTGGCATTTTGTAACACTAGCTCCACAACCACAGTCTTTTAAAAGCTCTTTTTATTATTTTTTAACTATCTTTTATGGCTTGAAACTCATGCTTGTGCATTTGAATTCAATTTTTAAGTATTCATGATTTTGTAGTTTGCATGTAATGATCTTCAGACATGATGATCCCAAAGCCTCACTTGATTCAGAACCTGTGAAAGATGTTATGCCTTTAACATGGCAAATCATTTAAGTTCGGGGAACTCTTTTGTGGGTGAGGAGTTTATTTTAAAATAACCTGTAGATGCAGGTCATTTTCAACAGAATGTTTTCAATTAGAATCTGGTATCTCCTCACCCCCAGGTAACACTGGGTGAAGAGAGAACAATGAAAATGGGGAGAAAATGAAGTGTGAATTAAGACTCAAGATTCCTTTTCAAAATCTGTCTTAATGATCACCAGCTGGCTGGGTGCATGGAGAAATAAAACCACTTGATGCCTATGAGCACTTGTAGAATTTTCTAGTTATAATCTGCTTTGACCCATGTGACTGTAGTTTAACCTATGGAAATGTACTGTTTCCTTCCCCCTAATTATGGCTTTGGTCCTGTCATTGCTTATGAAAGAAACGTGTACCTAGCTAACAAAGTGCTCACTTTTCCAAGATGGAGCTAACCCTTTACTAGATCTAAGTTCTGTAATATTTGAAGGACCCTATTACATATCTATAGAGACTAGAGAAATATCCTAGCTGAATTTATCACAGTCATCAGAAAGTAATTAAATTATTGCTGTTTAAAATTACCAAATTTGTTCAATGGATCTTTAGGATTCAGATAGCCTGTCTGGAAGCTAGGGTACAGATGGTTGTATCTACCCCAGGTTATTATGAGAATGTGTGGCAAGAGTCATAGTAAATCCCTAACACCATAGTTGACATATAACATGTTTCTCGTTTATTTGATTTGATTTTATACCCCTTTTGTCAACCCATTACCCCCTTTCACTCTCTCTCTCTAACTTTGTTTTTCTTGATTCAAATAAGCAACCAGTCAACCTTCTGAGTCATTTAATTGCCAAATAGATGACTAAGGTGCTGTGGATATATAATTAAAATGATGAATGTTCAGCTCACATTAAAATAACAGGCATGTTGAGTGCTCCAGAACACACCTTGATTAAATCATTTGATCCCTGTGCCTTCCTGCTGGCTGCTGACCAAAAGCAGAAGAGAGCTGTTTGAAGTGACTGACAGGTTCTGTGGGACTCAGAGCAGATGATCTTGCAAAGGTTTGTTTCTTCATCCTGTTCAGTCTTTGCAGTGCAACACCTTATTGAGATTTGCATTCCAGGATAACTTTTATTAATATTCAAGTGTTGTTATTGAGTATATTTTTGAGACTGAATTAAGACTAGTCAATTTGATGGATGCATGTCCATTGGCAACCTACAAATATCATGAATAGAGACACAAGTATGGACATATACCTTTCAAATACAAGTTTCCTTGTTTCTAGGTACTCTAGGGTTTTTGGTTTTCATTGGAATGAGAAATTCATATTCACTGATTCATCATTAGTTCAGGTTGTTAGACATGTTATAATAGTATAAGAAATGCTGGATATAATGGGGTCTAGTCTACTTTCAGAGACTTTACAATGAGATTGAACAATGCTTCCAGGGACTGAGTATGTGTTGTCCAATGACAGTGTTATGCTCATAGCTACTATTAAGTAATCTGTGTGCCTACACTGCTTATCGCTGGCTGTTTGCAAGAGTCACAGATACTCTCAATCTCTGATTTAGCCTAATTCATTTATAAAAATCATTTATTCACTCTCAACTATCAAAAGTATGCACAGTCAAATAGTCTTTGCCCTAGAGGAACTTCTGGTTCAGCAATGGAAGGCAGGCATGTACCCAGGCATCTGGAACAAACTGCAACAAATTAGCATCACAGGGATTTAGGAACAGGAATTAGGTGTCATGGAGACTTCAATATAAGTCTTGAAGTTCCCTGCCTATTGGAAACCTTCTATAGTTTCCAGAAACACAGACTACAACTGGTTGTTTTGTTTCCGTAGCTCAACTTGTACCTTTCTAATTTTGTGGTTTTGTCTGGAAATCCTGAATGTACCATTTCTGTCCTTTGGAGACTCAGTTAGGGTTTCAAGGTTGTGAAAAACTTGGCCAGACTTCTTGTGGAGAAGACACTTATAGGACCATAAGATGTGTTGACTTTATTTTATTATTTAAGATTTTATTTTCTCTTTCTCTGTCTCTCTGTTTCTCTCTCTCTCTTTCGTGTGTGTGTACAGTATACATGTAGAGCTCAGAGGACTTTTGAAGAGTCAGTTTATTTTTCACTGTGATATAGAGTAATTGAATTCAAGTTGTCAGGCTTGCATGGCAAATACTTTTACCTAGGGGGCCATGTCATTGACCTTCATTTCCTTACATAAGAAATTCTCCTAGTGATAGTAACATTTTGCTATAGGTAACACAGAAAAATGATTATTGTGAATAATACTAGGTTTGTATTTAAGAAGTACTATTCACCACCTGTTTAGGAAGTTAGCAGTGTACCGGTTTGGTAGGACTGTCATCACCAAACACCATGTTATGGGTGTAAGCCTAAGCGACAACAAAAATTATTTTTTCACAATCTTGGAAGCTAGAAATATGAGACCATGGTGTCAGCAGGCTTAGTTTCTGCTGAGGCATCTCTGCCTTTTTGTGTGTATTCCTGTAGTTTTCTTTTCATCTATTTTCTTTGTTCTAAAGTCCTAGGATACCAGCTGCTTTGGATTAGGGAATACTTTTGACCTGATTTAACTTACTCATCTCTTTAAAAACCATGTCTCCATATGCAATCAGACTCTGAGGTAGTAAGGGATACAGATTCAGCATAAACAGTTTGGAGAGATATAACTTGGTCCATTCCATTTTTTGCCAAAAAGAATTCACTGAAATTTGAACATTTATACTCAATAGTCATTTTATTTTTAACATAGCACTTAAAATGCTTTCAGCTCTTTTAAAGAAAAGGGATTTGCTATTCTGTGCATCTGGTATCTGCTTACATATAAACTCAATGGACTCATATGTGAAGGAGCAAAATCTAAATTTTTGAGGACAGTGTGGAATAGTGTGAAAGTTTTTGGGATGATATGAGCTGCTTCCTATTCACTTGCAAAGTCAACCATAAACGTTGCAACATATGATTTGAAAACAGTTTTTTTTTCCTCAAATTTGCTTTTGCATCTGATTTTGCCTGGTTCTTTTCTGTGTATTGTCAGCATTTTGTCTTCTCTTTTCTTTCTTTATGGGATCTCAGCTTGATTTCTGTTTTCATAATATGTCTGTCAACTCACATTATTTTTCTAGCTGCATGCACCAATGTATGTGCATTTGTGTGTCTATGAGTTTGTATATGGTGAGTGTGTGTATGCATATTTCAGTTTGTGTGTGTGTGTGTGTGAGAGAGAGAGAGAGAGAGAGAGAGAGAGAGAGAGAGAGAGAGAGAACATGTATGTGAAAGAAGGGATGGAAAGAGAGAAGGAGCACCAGAGAGAAAAATACAATGAGAGAGCAGAGAGCACAGTTGCCTTCAATTAACATATGTCAACTCTTGTTATCCATCTGGAAGTTCCCAGAGAGAAATTATATAAAGGAAGAAAAGGAAGACAATGAATGAACTTACACAGAGGAGATAGAATATTTGGTTTCCACAGACTTTCAACATTAGAAATGTGCTTACACATACCAATGTTGGGAGGAAACTAGCACAGTTTAAGTTAAAGATGAAGCTGGCACACATAAAATACTACATGTGGATTCTGCCAGCCGACCCAGGAACGAGGTGAGAGAGCCTCTGCCCTTACCCAACCCCCACCCAAAACATCACTCACCCTGACCACCCCGGGCCTGTGCCCGCCTACTTGGGGTAGACATGCACAGACAAGGAGGAGCTCCCTGAATCTGGAAACACCCCACTCTTCCATCTCTTTCTGCCAACCGATCCACAATGAGTGGGGAGACTGCCAGGAGAGGCAAGACCATCCAGAGTTGTGGACACTGAATTCCTGGCCCCCACGCACCACTGGGTCACAAGAGGAGATAGAGAGACTGCACCTGCACCCACTAAAAGAACATATGGGAAGAAGAGAGAATAAGATTTCACTCAACAACAGAAAGACCAATATGACACAACCAGAATCTAGGGACTCCACTCCAGCAAGATCTGAAAAGCCCAACACAGAGCATGAAGATAAAATGGACCTCAAAAATTATCTCAGCAAGATGATAGAGACCTTTAAAGAGGAAACAAGAAAATCCCTTAAAGAAATAGAAGAAAAAGCAAACAAAAAATTACACCAAACGGAGGAAAAGACAAACCAAAAAATTCAAGAAATAAACAAATCTCTTAAAGAATCTAAAGAAACCAAAGAAAAAACATCCAAATAAGTTAAGGAAGTTCTTGAAACAGTTCAAAGCATGAAAGCTGAAATAGACACAATAAAGAAAACATGGAATGAGGCGATGCTGGAAATGGAAAGGCTGGATAAAATGATCAGGAACTAAAGATGTGAGTATAACCAATAGAATTCAAAAGATGGAAGAGAGAATCACAGCTATTGAAGACTTGCTAGAGGAAATACATTCATCAACCAAAAAAAAAAAAAAAAAACCTCAAGTCCAATAAATTCCTAACACAAAATGTCCAGGAAATATGGGACACCGTAAAAAGACCAACCCTAAGAATAATAGGTGTAGTAGAAGGTGAAGAAACACTGCTCAAAGGTACAGAAAACATATTCAACAAAATCATAGAAGAAAGAACTTCCCCAACCTATGGAAGGATATGCCTATGAAAGTACAAGAAGCTTACAGGACACCAAACAGACTGGACCACAAAAAGAAGTCCCCCCAACACATAATAATCAAAACACCAAATCTACAGAATAAAGAGAAAATATTAAGAGCAGCAAAGGAAAAAGGCCAAGTAACATATAAAGGCAAACCAATCAGAATCACACCCGACTTCTCAATGGAAACTCTGAAAGCCAGAAGTTCTTGGATACATACCCTACAAGCACTAAGGGAGCATGGATGTCAACCCAGACTACTGTACCCAGCAAAACTTTCAATCACCATAGATGGAGAAAACAAGATATTCCATGACAAAAACAGATTTAAACAATACACAGCCACAAATCCAGCACTACAGAAGGTTCTGGAAGGAAAACTCCAACCCAACAAACATAACTGCACTCACAAAAACACTAGCAATAGATTATCTAATTTTACCAAACACAAAAAGAAACAGGAGGGCGAAATCCACGCGCAATGACACCACCAACAATAAATCCAAAACAAAGAAGAACCAATGAACAATGGACATTAATATTCTTAAATGTCAATGGTCCTAACTTACCCATAAAAAAGATATAGGCTAACAGAATGGATATGAAGACAGAATCCATCCTTCTGCTGTTTGCAAGAAACACACCTCAATTTCAAAGACAGGCGATACCTCAGAGTAAAAGGATGGGAAAAAATTTTCAAATCAAATGGGCTCAAGAAACAAGCTGGTGTAGCAATCCTAATATCTAACAAATTAGACTTTAAACTAAAAGCAATCAAAAGAGATGAAGAAGGGCATTTTATACTCATCACAGGAAAAGTCCATCAAGATGAAGTCTCAATCCTGAACATCTGTGCCCCAAATACAAAAGCACCCACATTTGTAAAAGAAACATTACTAAAGATCAAACCACACATAAAACCACACACACTTATAGTAGGAGAATTCAACACCCCACTTACACCACTAGACAGGACCACCAGACAGAAACTTAACAAAGAAACAAAGGATCTGACAGAAGTTCTGACCCAACTGGGTTTAACAGATATCTATAGAACATTCCATCCAAACACAAAAGAATGTACCTCCTTCTCAGCGCCACATGGAATCTTCTCAAAAATTGACCCCATAGTTGGCAGCAAAGCAAACCTCCACAGTTACAAAAGAATTGAAATAACCCCCTGTATCTTATCAGACCATCATGCATTAAAGCTAGAATTCAACAGCAATATGAATTACAGAAAACTTACATTCGTGTGGAAAATGAATAACACCCAATTTCACCATTCCTGGGTTGAGGAAGAAATAAAAAAAAAAACAACGAAATTGAAGACTTCCTAGAATTTAATGAAAATGTAGACACAACATACCCCAAGTTATGGGACACTTTGAAAGCAGTGCTAAAAGGGAAGTTCATAGCACTAAGTGCCCACATGAAGAAACTGGAGGAAAGTCACATTAGATAATTGACAGAACAACTGAAAGCTTTAGAGCAAAAAGAAGCAAACACACCAAGAGGAGTAGACACCAGGAAATAATCAATGTGAGAGCCGAAATCAACAAAGTATGAACTAGAAAAATAGTACAAAGAATCAATGAAACAATGAGTTGGTTCTTTGAGAAGATCAATAAGATAGACAAACCTCTAGCCAAATTAACCAAAAGGCAAAGAGAGCATACTAATTAACAAAATCAGAAATGAAAATGGGGATATAACAACGGACACTGAGGAAATCCAGAGAATTTTCAGGTCATACTTTGAAAACCTGTACTCAACAAAATTGGAAAATCTAAAGGAAATGGACAGCTTTCTGGATAAATATCACTTACCAAAATTAAATCAAGATCAGATAAACAGTTTAAATAGACCTATAACCCCTAATGAAATAGAAGCAGTCATCAAAAGCCTCCCAAACAAAAAAGCCCAGAGCCAGATGGCTTCACAGCAAATTTCTACCAGAAATTCAAACAAGAGATAATTCCAGAACTCCTCAAACTGTCCCGCACAATAGAAGCAGATGGGATACTGCCAAACTCATTCTACCAGGCTACAATCACTTTGATACCCAAGCCACACAAAGATATGACTAAGAAAGAGAACTGCAGACCGATAGCCCTCATGAACATTGATGCTAAAATACTCAATAAAATATTGGCTAATCGAATCCAAGAACATATCAGAAAAATCATCCGACATGATCAAGTAGGCTTCATCCCAGGGATGCAAGGATGGTTCAACATACAAAAATCCATCAATGTAATCCACCATATAAACAAACTGAAAAAGAAAAACCACATGATCATCTCACTAGATGCTGAAAAAGCCTTTGACAAAATCCAACATCCCTTCATGATAAAGATCTTGGAGAGAACAGGAATAACAGGAACATATCTAAACATGATAAATGCAATATACACCAAACCAATAGCCAACATCAAACTAAATGGAGAGAAACTCAAAGCGTTTCCTCTAAAATCAGGAACAAGACAAGGCTGTCCACTCTCTCCATACCTCTTCAATATTGTACTTGAAGTTCTAGCTAGAGCAATAAGACAAGAAAAGGGGATCAAAGGGATACAAATTGGAAAGGATGAAGTCAAACTTTCACTATTTGCAGATGACATGATAGTCTACATTAGTGACCCGAAAAACTCTACCAGGGAACTCCTACGGCTGAATAAACACCTTCAGCAAGGTAGCAGGATACAAAATTAACTCAAAAAATCAGTAGCCCTACTATATACAGATGATAAATCCAATGAGAAAGAAATCAGGGAAACATCACCTTTCACATTATCCACAAGCAACATAAAATATCTTAGGGTAACACTAACCAAAAAATTAAAAGACCTGTACAATAAGAACTTTGAGACTCTAAAGAAAGAAATTAAAGAAGATACCAGAAAATGGAAAGATCTCCCATGCTCTTGGATAGGTAGAATTAACATAGTAAAAATGGCAATCCTGCCAAAAGCAATCTACAGATTCAATGCAATCCCCATCAAAATCCCAACACAGTTTTTCACAGACATTGAAAGAACATTACTCAACTTTATATGGAAAAATTAAAAACCCAGGATAGCCAAAACAACTCTTTACATTAAAGGATCTTCTGGAGGCATCACCATCCCCGACTTCAAGCTCTACTAAAGAGCCATAGTTCTGAAAACAGCTTGGTATTGGCACAAAAATAGACAGATAGACCAATGGATTCGAATTGAAAACCCTAATATTGACCCAAGCACCTACAAATATCTTATTTTTGACAAAGGTACTAAATCTATACAATGGAAAAAAGATAGCATCTTCAACAAATGGTGCTGGTACAATTGGATTCGGATATGCAGAAAATTGCAGATAGATCCATATCTGTCACCATGCACAAAACTTAAGTGCAAATGGATCAAAGATCTCAGCATAAATCCAGCCACACTGAATCTTCTAGAAGAGAAAGTGGGAATTACCCTTGAACAAATTGGCACAGGAGACTGCTTCCTGAACATTATGCCAGTAGCACAGACATTGAGGTCTGCAATTAATAAATGGGACCTCCTGAAACTGAGAAGCTTCTGCAAGGCAAAGGAAACAGTCAGTAGGACAAAATGACCACCCATAGAATGGGAAAAGATCTTCACCGATCCCACATCTGACAGAGGACTGATTTCCAAAATATACAAGGAGCTCAAGAAGCTAGCCACCAAAACACCAAACAATGAAATTAAAAAGTGGGGTGCAGAACTAAATAGAGAATTCTCAACAGAGGAATCTGAAATGGCTGAAAGACACTTAAGAAAGTGCTCAAAATCATTGGCCATCAGAGAAATGCAACTCAAAACAACTCTGAGATACCACCTCACACCTGTCAGAATGGCTAAAATCAAAAATACCAATGACAATCTATGCTGGAGAGGATGTGGAGAAAAAGGAACACTACTCCATTGCTGGGAGTGAGAACTTGTAAGACCACTCTGGAAATCAGTATGGCGGTTGCTCAGAAAAATGAGAATCAGTCTACCTCAAGATCCAGCCATTCCTCTCTTGGGTATATACCCAAAAAGTGCATGTTCATACAACAAGGACATATATTCAACCATGTTCATGGCAGCATTGTTTATAATAGCCAGAACCTGGAAGCCACCTAGATGCCCCTCAACTGAAGAATGGAAAGAGAAAATGTGGTACATTTATACAATGGAGTACTACTCAGCAGAAAAATGCAAGGGAATCTTGAAATCCGCAGGCAAATGGCTGGAACTAGAAGAAACCATCCTGAGTGAGGTAACCCAGTCACAAAAAGACAAACATGGTATGTCCTTACTCATATATGAATTTTAGACATAGGGCAAAGGATTACCAGCCTATAATCCTCTTCACCAAAGAAAGTAGGAAACATGAAGGACTCTAAGGGATAAATGGTCCCCAGGAATGGGAAGTGGCATGAACTCCTGAACTAATTGGGAGCATGAAGGTTGGGCGGGAGGGAGCTGCTACAATAAGAGTAAGAGAAGAGGAGTAGAGGAGAGGAAATGGAGGAGCAGAAATATTGAGTTGGGGGAAGAATAGAGGAGAGAGAGCAGGATGAGAGATACTATATCAGAGGGAGCCACTATAGGTCCGAGAAGAGATCTGGAACCAGGGAGATCTGCAGAGACCTACAAGGATGACACGATCTGACAATCCAGGCAATGGTATAGAGGATAACCTAAAAGCCCTTCCCCTAAAATGAGATTGATGACTTCTCTTTATGCCATCCTAGAGCCCTCATCCAGTGGCTGATGGAAGCAGAGACAGACATCCACAGATATACACTGAGCTGAAATCTGGAATTTAGTTGAAGAGAGGGAGGAATGAAGCGCGAAGGGGTCTGTACCAGTTTGGAGAAACCCACAGGAATAGAACCCTTGTTGGCCTGAACAAGGGAGAGCACATCAACCCCAGATGCTGTCAGGGAGGCCAGTACAAGACTGATCCAGACCCCTGAACATGTATGTCAAAAAGGAGGCCTCTGCACTCCAGGGAGCCTCTGGTGGTGGATTAGTATTTTTCCCTGGTGCAAGAAGGGACTTTGAGAGCCCATCCCACATGAAGGGTTACACTCTGGCCCTGGACACATGGGGAAGGGCCCAGGACCAGCACAGGAAGATTTGGTGGACTTTGCAGAGCTCCCGTTGAGGGCCCTACCCTGCCTGGGGAGTGGTGGGTGGATGGAGTGGGGGGTAGGTGGGGGAGGAGGGATGGGGGTGAGGGGAGGGAGAGGGAGAAGGGACTTACACGTGAAACAAGCTTGTACCCTAACTAGAACTAATAAATAAATTAAAAAAATAAAAATAAAAAAGTATAAAAAATACTACATGTGGAGAGGTAGTTATGTCTTGTTTTACAATTTAGTGATTATTAGTTTACTCAACTCATTTTCAGATTTATACATACACGAAGAGCTCAGAGGTACATGTGCAATCCTTGAAACTTACCCTTGATTATTATAACATATAAATTTTTTTTGTTTTTTCTTGATACAGGGTCTCTCTACATAGCCCTGGCTACCTGGAACTACATTGTCCGGCTGGCCTTGAACTCAAAGAGATACAATTGCTTCTGCCTAGGGAGTTCTGGTATTAAAGATGTGTGCCACCACACCCAGCTTTACAAATTTTTTAAGCAAGATCTATCAGAGTTCAGATTTTTCATTATCAATTCATGTAGAATGCTGAAAGGCATTTATCTTCTTTTGACAATTGTCCTCAGTCTACTGAACATCCCTTCTATTGTCTTGTTGTATATAGAGTCTTGTGAACTTAACCACTTTCTCTTTATACTTATCACACTGGGTCAGGTGAAGTGGTCTTAGATGTTGTCCGTGGATAAGGCATCATGATTCTACATATGTTTTATTTAGACACAATTTTCTACTGAAGTGAAGGAGTCCCTTTTTATGGCATCAGCAATGTAATGTCCTGTACCCACATCAATATTTGTAGATTATCACCTTTAAGGAATTTCTCTGGAAAAATGAAAAGAATCTCATTAATTGTATTTCACTAGTATTCAGAGCATTAGAAGAGAAATTATTTTTTAAAAGCAATTTCTATGCATAAGTACAATCAATATTTTGTAGTTTGAAATACCTTTTCAGCTACAGTCTGCAATTTCAAATAATATAATTTAGATGACACATGGCTGTTCATAGTTAGACCCTAAATTATGTATAAATAAGTAACTGTACATTTGAAAACTCTGAGCTATGGCAATGTAAATGGCTTTTTCATCTCCCAGATTTTTATTACACCTACCTTGGGCAATTGAATATTAACTTTCTCTTGAAAATCCAGAACATTTTAAACCCAATTCTTTTCTCAGGCATGTTAGTTACCTTTCTGTCACTGAGATAAAATGCTAGTGATAAATCAATTCATAAGGAGAAAAGGTTGTTTTTGACTCCATGTTTGAAGGCTTTTTGTGGTCAGTATAGCCATTGCTTTTCTTCCCTGAGCAAGGTAATCCATCTTGTCAGAAACACATGACAAAGAAATTTGCTAACACCATAACATCCTGAAGGAAACAGAGAGAGAGAGAGAAAGAGAGAGACAGAGACAGAGACAAGATACAGAGACAGAGAGAGTGTGTAGTAGGGTGCTAGGATCTTGAGATCACTTTTTACCACATCATCACAGTGTCCTGTCCTCATTATAGTCCATTTCACTTTTTAAAGATTCTCAAAGCTTCTTCAACACCACAGATTGGCAGCCAATGCTTGAACATGGGGACCTGAGGGTGACAATCAAAATCCAAACTATGTAAGTAGATTGATAATGATTACTACCTTGATGAAGAACTAGTTTGCTCTTAGTTCTGATTACAAGGCTTGTGCTAGTCTTCTAGTTCTGTAACACGTGTTCTAGCAGCATTATTTGTAGTAGCCAGAACCTGGAAGCATCCTAGATGCCCTTCAACTGAAGAACTGATAGAGAAAATGTGGTACATTTACACAATTGAATACTACTCAGCATAAAAAAAAATGAAATATTGAAATTCTCAGGCAAATGGATGGAACTAGAAGAAATCATTCTGAGTGAAGTAACCCAATCACAAAAAGACAAACAGAGTATGTAGTCACTCATATATGGATTTTAGACACAGAGCAAAGGATTACCAGCCCACAAACCACACCACCAGAGAAGCTAGGAAACAAGGAGAACTATAAGAGAGACATACATGGTCCCCCAGAAAAGGGGAAAGGGACAAGATCTCTTGAGCAAATTGTGAGCATGGTGAGAGGGGATATGAAGCTGGGAGAATAAGAAGGGGAGAAGGGGAGGGGTGAGGAAGACATGATGGGACGGGAGGTTGAGAACAGAAGACAGCAAGATAACAGATAATATAATAGAGGGAGACATTATAAGTTTAAAGAGAAATCAGGCACTAGGGAAATGTCTGGAGATCTAAAAAGATGACACCAACTAACAAACTAAGCAACAGAGAAGAGGCTACCTTAAATGCCCTCCCCTGAAAATGAGATTGATGACTGACTTATATGCCATCCTTTAGTCTTCATCCAGCAGCTGGTGGAAGAAGCAGACACCCACAACTGATCACTGAACTGAACTGGAATTCAGTTGCAGAGCAAGAGGAGTGATGAGCAAAGAGGTCAAGACCAGGTTGGTGAAACCCACAGAAACAGGGGACCTGAACAAGGGAGAGCTCTTGGTCCACAGACTGATAGCTGAGAAACCAGCATGGGACTGATCCAAACCCCAGGAACCTGGGTGTCAGTGAGGAGGCATTGGAAATCATGGGGCCTTCTGCTGAGTTTCAATAGAGCAACAGGCTTGATGAGGGTAAAAAAACAAAAACAACCCACCCACAAAATAAATCTTTGGAATGATTTTTGTCTTTACTCAGAAAGAATTAAAGAAACCAAGCAAAGACAATTTGAGAAAATTGGATTTCTGTCATTCAGGAAATTCAAACTTGCTTCATGATGATATCACATAGTGATAGGAAATGAGATACAATACAATAGGCTATATTTGTCTGTGTACCTATTGCAAAGTAATGGAAGAAATGAACTCAGATAACTTATTTGTCCCATTTACAATGACCAGATTCACTTGAGAAGCTTCCATTTACTATCCATAAAGCATCTAGTGAAATTCTTTCTTTGGCTTTTGAAGTCCTGCAGGACCTAATCCCTGTTATCCATGTGTCAGGCAAGAGCCTCTGCTGTCATGAGGAGCCCCACATGACTGCTGTGTTGCCTATAACATGGTGATCAACTTTGTAAAAGAAGATTCATAAATAGCAAAGCTGAGAAAGCTGTGCAGGTGCTTTAAAGCCTAGCTTCCAAAGCTATATATTAGCATGATTTCCAACCTGTTTTATTGTTCAAAAAGGATTACAGGGTCAGCACATCTTCAAGGAGAAAAGAACAGACTTTGCCTGATGATGAACAAATGACAAGGCCACATTGTAAATGAATGTCTTGAGTAGGAGATATTTCTGTAGCCATTTTTGCCAACATAATCTACCACATCAATCTAAAATTCTCTCTATATTTTTCTTACTTTTTAGCCTTGAATGTGAAGAGAAATGAATACCTCTTCCCATTGTTTTTTCTCATTCTTCAAAAAGTTCTGGTCTATTGTCTCTATTTTATGTTCTCTTTTAGTTCTCTTCCCCCAAGAATACCAGACTAAATCTTATTTTGCATATTGAATTAGTTTTTTCCCAATGTCTTAAAAAAATCACTATTAAAATTTAAAACTACAGATTGACACCAGCACAGTGATATGAGCAACTTTAATACCCAAACTCACAAATAGACAGGTCATCTAGAAATATCTAAATAAAGAAACTCAGGTGTTAAATCATAAGTCAAATGGCCGTCCATCATTTTTGGCTAATGTGATGAATTTAGTTGAGACTACTTTAGGTAATTCCTAGTAAGTATGGAAAACATTGCTTTCTTATACTACACACCATTATCCCTGCTTTGTTTGACAGCATTTTGAGACCATGTTGAAGAAATAGAAATTCTTAGAACTCTTGGGTCATTGCCATTTAGAATCTTTTACTGTTGTGATGATTTATTTTCTCAGCCATTTGTCTGTGACCTCATCTATGGATTTACTATGTGACATTATTTAGTAGACATTCCATAATTTGTTCTCACAGTAACTCTGCGACGTAGACAACATAATGTCTCTGTTTTACAAGCAAGGAAGCAAAATGTGAGAAGTATTTGCAAGATGCCCAAAGTTACATATTTTACAATTGATGGATCTGGGAGTTAAATTCAGTATTTTGATTCCTGGTTTTTGTAACACTTGTGATGTAATTTGTTTATAGATGTGGAATTGTTTAATTATTTATTTTCTTTTCAGGAATTCTACAAATAGATTTAACAGGGTGTTTCTAAGAATGAGGCTATAACATGAGGGCAGCAACTTTAATATATCTTGGAAGTACTAAATCACTTGTATAATGAATCCCAGAGTGAATGATGAGACAGATATCACAAGGTTTGGGGGCTTAATGGGCTTTATCTCCAACATACTTAAGAACTTTGCCTTGTACATCTGTCATCTTTTCATAGTCCTGTTGAAGCATCATTATCCCACTGGCACTCCTAACCACTGCCTACCCAAAGCTCTTCTTGAAGTTCCATTTTTCATATACTCAGTGTTGCTTCAAAGGGGTAGGGTGATAAAATAACTTAAGTCATATAAAAGAAATCCAGTAACAGACTATTAAAATAGAACAAATTACATAGGACTGCTAACATGTTTTATCTTGAAAATTTATCTGGAACATTTGCCTAACTGGAACAATTTTGCATATTCACTTCCATCTGCCTATGAAATACTCCCTTGGATAAAACTTCTAGCTCTGAATATTCAACATTAACTATTTCCCCTGGCTCTTTAAAATTCACATGTTTATTAGAAACACAAATCAGGTAGTTTGTATTATGTATGTGTGTAATCTTTTGCACCACACATTTTTTAGTTTAACCTGCCATTTATTCGTACATGTTGGAACTGCATATGAATAACTAATCTAAAACAATCTCCAAAGCATTAAAACCAATATATTTCATCATTCTGTGGATTTATTTCACTCCTCTACTGTCTTTCATAAATATAGGAATTAGCAAATGTGCTCTTTGAGTCTTTTCAGTGGGGACTTTTTCTTAGATGAAATTATGGTTAGAAAACTGTTTTAGTTCATTTATAACTTTTCTGTGTTTGTATCATAAAATCACATTTTATCTTAGTTTGGGTAAGAGATTGGGAACAATTTCACACTGCCTGTGATGGTATCTTCACATTTGTCTGACCCATACTTTGTACCATTAGCAGTTTCTTCTACCCTTGACTCAGAAGCAGGGATTGCTCTTCAAGCCTCCAGCAACTCTAGTTTCTAGTAAGGAGAGTTACTAATGCTATTTCCAGAGCTGATGTAAAGAATATACTGCTCTCCATGGACCTTCTCCTTTTTGTTCACCTGTCTATGTCTCAAGTTCACCAGCCTGTGCCAAGACTCTTAATTTAACAGGATTAACTCTGGACCATCTGACTATCAATGAATTATGGGTTGTTCCCGATACTATTGTTTTCATTTACCCTTTCTTTGCCTTTGGCTTTTATAAATTGGTCTCAATCCACCTTGTGAATTGCCCACAATCCTAGAACCATCTGAAGTCCCAGAAACTGTGTATGCAGAGGAGCGTTTGATGAGTTCTGTGTCCAGGTCTAAAACAACAAAGAAAGACGACACAAAAAAAATCTATCCCCTCAAATTAGTTTTCTGATGCATTCAAGTGAGCAAGAAATGCAGGAGCTTTCAATGAGTTAATGAGTGGAGGGCAAGTCCACACATAGGTTTTTTAAAGGAAATAGAAAGCCATAGTGCCAAGCTTTCTCATTAGGAAAGTCAATCTCGAAGACTGACCATTTGAAGTGAATCTTCATGACATGAAGGCAATAACTAGGTGGAGCAAGTCTTTTATAAAGACCATAGAAGAAAGAAAGAAACATTTAGATGTAGTCAGAATGTAAAAGCTAATACCAAAAGGGAAAACCTGATGCTGTAGAAGGCAAATTCAGACAATGAAACTGTTCAGGACTGAAAACAATGACCCTTCTCCCTGCCTGAAGTGTTTTGTTGTATTATCCATTTGTCACCATTGACCACTTGATATCTATTTACAAGTACTAAGATTTTGTTGTGAAATCTCCATTGTTCCTTCCTATCCAGCCTATGGGCTTAGGTGATTGAATCCACTCTAAATTGAGGTACATGAGGCAGGATGTCCTGGAAAGAATGAAAGAATATTTGAACTCAGATGTTACTTCTTAAACTCTTTTTGCTCCCTAAATACTCATAGGTATAAATGTTATTAAGATAGGAGTGAATGTGTGTAGGATATGAAACAGTGATGGTTGAGTAAGAAGAGATGGAAAGAAATAACTATTCTCTCACTGATTCAGTAGGAAGTGGTACAAGATAAACCAAATGTCTCAATACCTGCCTGGTGAACATTCTGTGGCTCTGACCAAATCCTTTTTTTCACTATTTTAGTGTTCTTTTGTTTCAAATGGTTAAGCATGGCTTCACTGCCAAACTGACTCCCCCTTACACACTATCTTTACTACCCTTATTTTTTTTTCTTTTTTTGCTAGAGAGAAAATTAGTTTACATGTCAATCCCAGGTCCCTCTCCCTCTCCACCTCCCCTGCCCCCCCCCAACTAATAACCTACCTATCCCATTTCTGCTCCCAAGGGAGGTTGAGGCCTTCCATTGGGGGTCTTCAGTGTCTGTCTATTCTTTGGGATAGGGTCTAGGCCAACGCCCTTGTGTCTAGGCTCAGGAGTATCCCTCCATGTGGGATGGGCCCCTAAAGTCCATTCCTATACTTAGGATAAGTACTGATCCACTGCAAGAGGCCCCATAGATTTCCAAGGTCTCCTCACTGACACCCACATTCAGGGGGTCTGGATCAGTCCCATGGTGGTTTCCCAGCTATCAGTCTGGGGAACAAGAGTTCTCCCCTGTTCAGGTCAGCTGTTTCTGTGGGTTTCACCAGTCTGGTATGGACCACTTTGCTCATCAGTCCCCCTTCTCTGCATCTGTATTTCAGTTCAAGGTTTAGCTGTGAATGTCTGCTTCTACTTCCACCAGATGCTGGAAGAACGCTCTATGGTGGCATATGAATTAGTCATCAATCTCATTATCAGGAGAAGTTATTTAAGGTAGCCTCTCCTCTTTTGCTTAAATTTTTAGTTGGTATCATCTTTGTAGCTCTCCAGATATTTCCCTAGTGCCTGATTTCTCTTTAAACTTATAATGTCTCCATCTATTATAATATCTCTTGTCTTGCTCTCTGCTGTTCTTCCCCAATCTCAACCTCCCTGTCCCATCATGTCTTCCTCACCACTCCTCTTCTCCCTTTCTCATTCTCCTAGTTCCCTTTCACCTCCCCTATGCTCCCAATTTGCTCAGGAGATCTTGTCCCCTTCCCCTTCTCTAGTGGACCATGTGTGTCTCTCTTAGGGTCCTCCTTGTTTACCAGCCTCTCCAGCAGCCTGGGCTGTAGGCTGGTAATCTTTTACACTACGTCTAAAATCCACATATGAGTGAGTACATATCTTGCCTGTCTTTGTGTCTGGGTTACCTCACTCAGAATGGTTTCTTCTAGTTCCATCCATTTGCCTGCGAATTTCAAGATTCCATTGCTATTTTTTCCAGTTGAGTAGTACTCCATTTTGTAAATGTAACACATTTTCTCTATCCATTCTTCAGTTGAGGGGCATCTAGGTTGTTTACAGGTTCTGGCTATTACAAATAATGCTGCTGTGAACATAGTTGAACAGATGTCCTTGTAGGAATCTGCTTCTTTTGGGTATATGCCTAAGAGTAGAATTGCTGGTTCTTGTAGTAGACTGATTCCCATTTTCCTGAGGAATTGCCATACAGATTTCCAAAGTGGCTGTATGAGTTTGCACTCCCACCAGCAGTGGAGGAGTGTTCCCCTTTCTCCACAACCTTTCCAGCATGAACTGTCATTGGTGTTTTTGGTTTTAGCCATTCTGACAGCTGTAATATGGTGTCTCAGAGTTGATTTGATTTGCATTCCCCTGATGGCTAAGAATGTGGAACACTTTCTTATGTGTCTTTCAGCCATTTTAGATTCCTCTATTGAGAATTGTCTATTTAGTTCTATACTCCACTTTTTAATTGGATTAGTTGGCGTTTTGGAAACTTCTTGAGTTCTTTGTAAATTTTGGAGTTCAGCCCTCTGTCAGATGTGTGATTGTTGAATTACTTTTTCCATTCTGTGGGCTGCAATTTTGTCTTGTTGACTGTGTCCTTTGCTTTTCAGAAGCTTCTCACTTTCAGGAGGTCCCATTTGTTAATTGAGGATCTCAGTGTCTGTGCTACTGGTGTTATGTTCAGGAAGAGGTCTTCTGTACCAATTTGTTCAAGGGTATTTCCTACTTTCTCTTCTACTAAGTTCAGGGTGACTGGTTCTTTTTTTTTTTTTTTTTGAGGTCTTTGATCCATTTGGACTTAAGTTTTCTGCATGGCAATAGACATGGATCTATCTGCAGTCTTCTACAGTTATACCAGCACCATTTGTTGAAGATGCTTTCTTTATTCCATTGTATAGCTTTAGCTTCTTTGTCAAAAATCATGCGTTCATAGGTGTGCAGGTTAATATCAGGGTTTTCAACTAGATTCCATTGGTATACCTGTCTATTTTTGTGCCAATACCAAGCTGTTTTCAGGACTATAGCTCTATAATAGAACTTGAAATCAAGGATGGTGATGCCTCCAGAAGTTCTATTATTGTACAGAGTTGTTTTGGCTATCCTGGATATTTTGTTTTTCCATATAAAGTTGAGAATTGTTTTTTTCAAGTTCTGTGAAGAATTGTGCTGGGATGTTGATGGGGATTGCATTGAATCTGTAGATTGCTTTTAGAAAGATTGCCATTTTTACTATGATGATCCTACCTATCCAAGAACATGGGAGATCCTTCGATTTTCTGGTATCTTATTAATTTCTTTCTTTAAACACTCGAAACACTTATGATACAGATCTTTCCCTTTTTGGTTAACGTTACCCCAAGGTATTTTATGTTGTGTGTGGCAATTGTAATTGTGATGTTTCTCTGATTTCTTTCTCAGCAGATTTCTCATTCATATACTGATTTTTTTTGAGTTAATCTTGTATACTGACACTTTGATGAAGGTGTTTTTCAGCTGTAGGAGTTCCCTGGTAGAGGTTTTCAGTTCACTTATGTAGACTATAATATCATCGGCAAACAGTGAAAGCTTGACTTCTTCCTTTCCAAATTGTATCCCCTTGATATTTTTGCTGTCTTATTGTTCTAGCTAGAACATCAAGGACAATATTGAAGAGATATGGAGAGAGTGGACAGCCTTGTCCTGTTCCTGATTCTAGAGGAATAGCTTTGAGTTTCTCTCCATTTAGTTTGATGTTGGCTGTTAGCTTGCTGTATATTGTTTTATTATGTTCAGGTATGTTCCTATTATTCCTGTTATCTCAGGACCTTTATCCTGAAGGGATAGTAGGTTTTGTCAAAGGCTTTTTCAGCATCTATAGAGATGATCATGTGGTTTTTCTTCTTCAGTTGGTTTATATGGTGGTTTACATTGACAGATCTTCGTATGTTGAACCAACCCTGCATACCAGGGAAAAAGCCTACTTGATCATGGTCGATGATTTTTCTGATATGTACTTGGATTCAGCTTGCCAGTATTTTATTGAGTATTTTTGCATCTATGTTCATGAGGGATATTGGTCTGTAGTTCTCTTTCGCACTTGCGTCTTTGTGTGGCTTAAGTACCAAAGTAATTGTAGCCTCATAAAAAGAGTTTGGAAATGAACCTTGTGCTATTATTGTGTGGAACAATTAGAGGAGTATTGGTTTTAGCTCTTCTTTGAATGTCTGGTAGAATTCTGCACTGAAGCCATCTGATCATGGACTTCTTTTTTTTGAGCCCCTCTAGAAGCTTTATTCCTCCAGCACATTTCACATTTCATGAATATTTTTGTTTCTTTGGTTTTTTGTTGTTTTTTATTTTTTATATATTTAAAATACAAACGAGATTGAATTACATGATGATCCCAGTTCCCTTCTCCTTCCCTTCCTCCTCTACCACCCCCCCAACTAAAACCCTACCTATCATATGTCCTTTCTTCTAATCTACACCTGACTCAAAATTTCTGCTTCCTCATGACCTCTGCATCCTTCCTTTTCTTCCCTGCTCACTCTCGTAGCTTCCTCGCCCCTCTTCCCATGTTCTCAATTTGCTCAGGGGATGGTGACCATTTCCCCTTCCCCAGGGGACAAAGTTTGTCTCTTTTAGGGTCTTCCTTGTTTATGGGTATCTCTGGCAGTGTGGATTGTAGGTTGGTAATCCCTTACTCTATGTCTAAAATCCACATATGAGTGAGTACATGTCATGTTTGTGTTTTTGTGATTGGGTTACTTCACTCAGAATGGTTTGTTCTAGTCCCTTCCATTTTCCTGCAAATTTCGAGATTCCATTGGTTTTTTCTGCTGAGTAGTACTCCATTGTGTAAATGTAACCACATTTTCTCTATCCATTCTTCAGTTGAGGGGCATCTAGGCTGCTTCCAGTTTCTGGCTATTACAAATAATGCTGCTATGAACATGGTTGAACATATGTCCTTGTTGTATGAATGTGCTTCTTTTGGGTATATGCCTAGGAGTGGAATTGCTGGATCTTGTGGTAGACTCATTCCCATTTTCTTGAGGAGTCGCCATACTGATTTCCAAAGTGGCTGTACAAGTTGGCACTCCCACCAGCAGTGGAGGAGTGTTCCTCTTTCTCTACATCCTCTCCAGCATAAACTGTCATTGGTGTTTTTGATTTTAGCCATTCTGACAGGAGTAAGATGGTATCTCAGAGTTGTTTTGATTTGCATTTCCCTGATGGCTAAGGATGTGGAACACTTTCTTATGTGTCTTTCAGCCATTTTAGATTCCTCTATTGAGAATTGTCTATTTAGTTCTGGACCCCATTTTTAAAATGGATTGTTTGGTGTTTTGGAGACTAGCTTCTTGAGTTCTTTGTATATTTTGGAGATCAGCACTCTGTCAGATGTGGGGTTGGTGAATATCTTTTCCCAGTCTGTGGGCTGTCGTTTTGTCTTGCTGACTGTGTCCTTTGCTTTACAGAAGCTTCTCAGTTTCAGGAGGTCCCATTTATTAATTGTTGATCTCAGTATCTGTGCTACTGGTGTTATGTTCAGGAAGCAGTCTCCTGTAAAGTTTTGTGCAGGGTGAAAGGCTTGGGTCTATCTGTAGCCTTCTACATGTTTGCACCCAGTTATGCCAGCACCATTTGTTAAAAATGTTCTTTTTGTTCCAGCGTATATATTTGGATTGTTTGTCAAAAATCAGGTGTGTGGGTGTGTGGGTTAATATCAGGGTTTTCAACTCTATTCCCTTGGTCTACCTGTCTATTTTTGTGCCAATACCAAGCTGTTTTCAGGACTATAGCTCTGTAATAGAGCTTGAAGTTAGGAATGGTAATGCCTCCAGAAGTTCCTCTATTGTACAGGGTTGTTTTGGCTATCCTGGGTCCTTTGTTTCTCCATATAAAGTTGAGAATTGTTCTTCCAAGGTCAGTGAAGAGTTGTATTGGGGTTTTGATGGGGATTGCATTGAATCTGTAGATTGCTTTTGGCAAGATTGCCATTTTTACTATGTTGATCCTGCCTATCCAAGAGCATGGGAGATCTTTCCATTTTCTGGTATCTTCTTTAATTTCTTTCTTTAGAGACTCAAAATTCTTATGGTACAGGTCTTTCACTTTTTTGGTTAGTATTACTCCAAGGTATTTTGTGTTGTTTGAGAAAATTGTAAAGGGTATTGCTTCTCTGATTCTTTCTCCACCAATGTGTCATCCTTATATAGTAGGGCTACAGACTTTTTTGAGTTAATCTTGTACCCTGCCACTTTGCTGAAGGTGTTTATCAGCTGTGGAGTTCCCTGGTAGAGTTTTTGGGGGTCACTTATATATACTATCATATCATCTGCAAATAGTGAGAGTTTAACTTCTTCCTTTCCAGTTTGTATTCCCTTGATCTCCTTTTGTTGTCTTATTGCTCTAGCTAGAACTTCAAGGACAATATTGAAGAGGTATGGAGAGAGTGGACAGCCTTGTCTTGTTCCTGATTTTAGAGGAATTGCATTGAGTTTCTCTCCATTTAGTTTGATGTTGGCTGTCGGCTTGCTGTGTATTGCTTTTATTATGTTGAGGTATGTTCCTCTTATCCCTGATTTCTCCAGGACCTTTATCATGAAGGGGTGTTGGATTTTGTCAAAGGCTTTTGGGGCATCTAGTGAGATGATCATGTGATTTTTTCCTCAGTCTGTTTATATGGTGGATTACATTGATGGATTTTCATGTTGAACCATCCTTGCATCCCTGGGATGAACCTTACTTGATCAGGATGGATGATTTCTCTGATGTGATTTTGGATTTGATTTGCCAGTATTTTATTCAGAATTTTTGCATCAATGTTTGAGGGATAGTGGTCTGTAGTTCTCTTTCTTACCTGTGTCTTTGTGTGGCTTGGGTATCAAGGTTATTGAAGCCTCATAAAAAGAGTTTGGCAATGACCCTTCTGATTCTGTTGTGTGGAAAGCTTTGAGGAGAATTGGTATTAACTGTACTTTGAATTTCTGGCAGAATTCTGCACTGAAGCCATCTGGCCCTGGGCTTTTTTTGGCTGGGAAACTTTTGAAGACTTCTTTTATTTCCTTAGAGGTTATGGGTCTGTTTAAGTTGCTTATCTGTTCTTGATTCAATTTTGGTAAGTGATATCTGTCCAGAAAATTGTCCATTTCCATTAAATTTTCAAATTTGAGGAGTACAATTTTTCAAAGTATGACCTGAAGAATCTCTGTATTTCCTCAGTTTCCATTGTTATGTCCCCCTTTTCATTTTTGATTTTATTAATTTGTATGTGCTCTCTCTGCCTTTTGGTTGGTTTGGATAAAGGTTTGTCTATCTTGATGATTTTCTCAAAGAACCAACTCTTTGTTTAATTGATTATCTGAATTGTTTTCTTTGTTTTGATTTTATTGTTTTCTGCTCAATTTGATTATTTCCTCGTGTCTACTCCTCCGTGGTGAATTTGCTTCCATTTGTACTAGAGCTTTCAGCTGTGATGTCAACTCTCTGGTGTGACTATTCTCTAGTTTCTTCATATGAGCACTGATTGCTATGAACTTTCCTCTTAGTACTGCTTTCACTGTGTCCCATATGTTTGGGTATGTTGTGTCTTCATTTTCATTGATTTCTAGGTAGTCTTTAATTTCTTTCTTTATTTCTTCCTTGACCCAGGAAAGGTACAATTGCGTGTTGTTCAATTTCCATGAATTGGTAGGTTTTCTGCAATTTGTGTTGTTTTTGAATTCTAATTTTAAAGTTTTTTTATTTGTTGTTGGTAGTGGTATTGTATGTGGATTTACCCTGCTTTTTCTTTTGGATTTTGGTAAAGTGGGATTATCTATTGCCTATGTTTTTGTGAGTGTAGTTAATTTTCTTAGGATGAAGTTTTCCTTCCGGTACTTTCTGTAGGGCTGGATTAATGGTTACATATCCTTTAAATCTGGTTTTGTCATGGAATATCTTGTTTTCTCCATTTATAGTGATTGAAAACTTTGCTGGGTATAGTAGTCTGGGCTGGCATCTGTGTTCTCTCAGAGTTGGTAGAATATCTATGCAGGTCCTTCTGGCTTTCAGAGTTTCCATGGAGTAGTCTGGTGTAATTCTGATAGGTTTGCCCTTATATGTTACTTGGCCTTTTTCCTTTGCCTCTCTTAATATTCTTTCTTTTTCTGTACATTTGGTGTTTTAATTATTATGGCATGTGGGGACTTTCTTCTGTGGTCCACTCTATTTGGTGTTCTGTAGGCGTCTTCTACTTTCATTTGCATGTCTTTCTTTAGGTTCAGAAAGTTTTCTTCTATGATTTTATTGAGTATGTTTTCTGCACCTTTGAGTTGAGTTTCTTCACCTTCTTCTATACCTATTATCTTAGGTTTTTCTTTTCACAGTGCCCCATATTTCCTGGATATTTTGTGTTAAGGATTTGTTGGACTTAAGATTTTCTTTGCTTGATGAATTTGTTTCCTCTAGTTTATCTTCAGCATCTGAGACAGCGTCTGTCTTCCATCTCTTGTACTCTTAGGTTATGCTTGCATCTGTGGTTCCAGTTTTTCCACTTCCAGCATTCCCTCAGTTTGTGTTTTCTTTATTGTCTCTATTTCAGTTTTCACTGAAATGTTTCCTTCAGCTGTTTAATTGTATTTTCTTGGCTTTCCTTGATTTCTTGCATGTTCCATTTCTCTGAAAGATTTTCTGATTTCCTCTATTAGGGTCTCTATCATCTGCATGAAGTTGTTTTTAAGGTTGCTCTCTTCTGCTTCATCTGTGTTGGGATGTTCATGTCTTGCTGGTGTAGGGTACCTAGACTCTGGTGGTGTCATATTGGTATTCCTGTTGTTGGGTGTGTTCTTATATTATCTTCTTCCCATCTCTTCTTCCAGTGGGTGCAGGTGGTGTCTCTTCCTTTCCTGGTGTGTATGGGTTCGGTGTTCTCTTCACATGGGTGCAATTGTCTCCAAAACTCTGATGGGTCTCAAGGTGGGTGCAGCCAGATCTGAGTCACTTGCTCTCCAAGTGGGTGAGAGCAGGACTAGCACAGAGATGTCAGCAGACTCTGGGTTGCTTGGTCCTCAGGAACCAAGTCGACCTGTCAGCAGACCCCTGGGCATGAGTTCCCAGAGTGAGCAGGCAGAAGTTGGGCCCAAGTCTGGGGCCAAATCAGCTCACCTCTGCACTCTCTGCACTCTGCACTCTGCACCAGCTGGGGATGGAGTAGCCCAGTAATCTCAGCAGAGTCAGGGTCCCTGGGTCCTCGGGGACTGAGTCAGTCTGCCTGCAGACCCTGGGATGGGATTTTCCAGAGTGGACAGGCAGAAGTTGGGCCCAAGGCAGCTCACCTCTGCTTTCTGGGGGGCAGGGGTGGAATCTACTTCCTCTTTATCCACCTCTTTGTCTCAGCCCCCAGTTCCTGCAGGCCTTCCTTGGGAAGCCACAAACCAGACCTGCCAGGAATGCAAAAAGGCCTGGCAAACAGGTAGGCTATCTTCAAAAATTCACTATCTGCCCTCTTCTCCAAATCCAATCTGGTCTCATTCCCAGCTCTGTAGCAGACCACCTACTGTGGCCTTTCCTCCCTGTCTGTCCCAATTTTCAGGTGACTAAAAAGATCCTGGTGAAACATCTTGCTTTCCTCCAAACTGTGGACATCCTAGGCTGCCCCTTCTAGCCCACCCCCATTAATTTTTCTTAATTAATCAATTAATTTTCCCAGCACAATCGCAATCACAGTTTCCCTTCCCTCCTCTCCTCTCAGTCCCTTCCCCTAACCTCACCCTTCCCTCACATCCCCTCCCTCTCCCTTCCCTTAGAAAAAGGGCAGGCCTCCTATGTGTATCAGTCAGCCATGCATATTAATTTGCAGCAAGACTAGGCACCTTCTCTCCTATTAAGTCTGGACTAGGCAACCCAGCAAAAAAAAGGGTCCCAAGAATAGGAAACAGAGTCAGAGACAGCCTCTGTTCCCTCTGCCAGGAGCCCCACAAGAAGATCAAACCATACAACAGTAACACATATGCAGAGGTTCCAGGTCAATCCCACCCAGGTTCTCTGGTTGGAGATTCAGTCTCCATTAGCCCTCATGAGCCCCCAGGAGCCAAAATCAGTTGACTGTTTTTTCATGGTGTCCTTGGGCCCCTCTAGATTTTTGCCTCTTCCACAGGATAGCCCAAGGTCTGACTACTATTTGGCTGAGAATCTCTGCATCTGTTTCCATCAGTTTCTGGGTGAATCCCTTTTTATGGCAATTGAGGTAGGCCAAAAGATCTATGAGTATAGCAGAATATCATTAGGAATCATTTCATTGACATTTTTTCTCCTTTTTGCCAGTAATATTTGATTCTATCCTAGGTCTATTGGCTGTCATGACTCTGGGTTCTGGCCTTCCAGGCAGTGTCAGGGGTGGGTTCCTTCTCATAGTATGAGTCTCAAGCTGGGCCAGTCATTGGTTAGCCATTCCCATGATTTCTGTGCCACCTTTGTCCCAGCATATCTTGTAGGCAGAGAAAAGTGTAGACCAGAGGTAATGGTTTCTCTCACTCTACTCCTATTCAAAATAGTGCTTGAAGACTTAGCTAGAGAAATAAGACAGGAGAAAGAAAGATATGAGGGATAAAATAAATAGGAAGAAGAAGTCAAAGTAGCTGTATTTGTATATGATATGATCAAATACCTGAGAGAACTTAAAGATCATGTTAAACAACACTTAGAGCTTCCAAACTCTTCAGCAAAGTGGAAAATTACAAAATAAACACATGAAAATCTGTAGGCTCCTATATCCTAATGACTGACTGAAAAATATCAAGGAAACAATATCATTCAAAATTTCCATAAATTAAATGATGATGATGAGGATGATGAGGATGATGAGGATGATGATGATGATGATGATGATAATAATAATAATAATAATAATAATAATATAATAAGCTAAATGTCTGCCAGTAAATGTTATCAATGAAATGGCAGATCTTTATAACGAAAATTTTAAGACACTGGAATAATGGAGGAAGACCCTAGAAGATGGGAAAATCTCCCATGCTCATGGATTGGAACAATTGATCTTATAAAAATATCCTAAATAAAGGAACTAAATATTTACTGTAATCACAATAAAATATTCAAATCCAATCATCTTAGACATAAGGAAAGATCTCAAAATATATACAGACTTTCAAAAAAACAAGACTAACCAAAGCAATCTTGAACCAAAAAAAGAATACTATGGGAAGTACCACTCTACCTGATTTCAAATTATAATACAAAGTCATGATATTAAAAGTAGAAAACTAGCATGATAATGTCACAAAATAGACTCATTGACATTTTTATACATAGCTTTGCAAGCCATGACTTTCTGTTAAGAAAAATCATATCCGACAGGAAGAATACTGACAGAAAATCTAAACATATTCCTGGGAGAGCTCTACTAATTCCTGGTTATCTTCCTATTGTCAGCTGTTTAAAATTACCTTGTTTTACATGCTAATGTGTATCATATACACATTGCTTTAATATGTGTTAATAACATTTTTCATGTTAATTAAGTTTGATGTGTTATTTTGATGCATACATGTAGGCATATGATGCTGACATCAGCTTTATATTTATGCTTTATGACTGGCTCTTTCACCACATTTTCAAAGTTACTGGTTCATGATCAAAAATAATTTTATCATAGTGGGATTTCTTTCAGGGGGAAAAACAAAAAAGAGATTCATTTCAATTTCACACCTGCTATATCCATTTTATATGAACCTCCAAATGAAAACATTACACATGAGTCCATTTATACACAAATATTTTTATCTGCTCGGCTAATACTGAAATTTAAAACATCATCCTTATAAATATTTAAGGAAACTTCAAAGGACCCACATACTCCACATTGAGTCATTTCATCTTCCTGCCGAGAAACTCCAGTCTTTAAGATTTAACAAAGCAAGTCAGCACCTCTAGCACCAGTCCTTAGCTCCTGCTTTTGTCAAAGCCAGAGTCCCTTTCTTCCCTTCATCCTGCTTCATAGAATGTCCCTGAGATGCCTCTCCTGGAGCATTCTTAATCCAGCCCCATCTAGCAACCTGTGTATGTTTTATGGTTCACAGCATAAAAAATAAAAACACTGAAGTTTGGCTCCATTTTCCTGTGATTCTGTGTAAATAGAAATTGGGTCATAAGTTCTGCCTTATATAAAAGCAGTAGGTCAAGAAAACCATTTCATAACTGAATGTGAAGGAATGGTCAGTTCTATGTTACCATGGCATTCACTTCAAGAAGGAACAAAGAAAATGGCTCACAATAGTAAAAGGCAGGATTCTTGCTTGTTTTCTTTTGTTTTTAAATATCTTATGTCAACCTGTTTCCATAATAAAAGCTTAAGTGTTCCCGCATAGTTTTGTATAGGAAGAAAAGAATCCCAGAACTCTTTTGTTGGAAAATTTCCTGTGGTAAGAAAATCCATCCACTTGCAGCCAATTACACTGTGTAAGAGAAAAATTCTTATCTCCCACAGCCCCACGGCATTTTAACCAGTTGAAGTCTAGTCAAATGAACGTGTGAGACAGTGTTGATGAACAAAATGTGTTAAGACCCTCTCTGGCAGCTAGCAAAACTAAAGGTATACTGTGTTATTAAGTAGATCAAGTTTGCCAAACTGATGAGCTGCTTCTAGGGGCCAGGGAGGACCATAGATAAATAATGCAAGTTAGACAGGGAGTCTAAAGTGGAGACCAAAGTGCAAGAAGCAGGATGTATAATGTGTCACTAGTTCAAAATACTGCAGAAGGCAAACACCTCACTTGAGACACTATCTTATGACAGGTGAGTATGTGAATTCCTTCAGAGGATCAATAAATAGGCCAGAATTGCATGTTTTCATAGAAGAAGCAGATTAGTAACCTATCCTGAACCTGACTGAGTAGCTCCTGTGAAGTCCTGAGATCCAGGACACTTCTGCACTTTTTTTTCCTTTACTCCGTCAGGATAAATCTCTGTCTCGTCACTGACTTCTGATCTTTTCTCAAGCCAGCGACATTCAGTAGCATTCTTTGTAGTTATGGAAACTAATAGCAGATAAACACCACCCACAGGATGACAAATGAATTAATGTCTATAGGGTACTGTGTAGCTAAACTATGCTGTTCCATAGGACAGTGTGTATTGAATATTAGATTCATGATAAGTTTCAATTTGTTATGGTTGGTCAGTACATTACATAAATATGTATCCCATACCCCAGTGTAGGTGCATTTAGCCATGCCCTTGCTTTGGTCAGAAGTGTTCTCAGGAAACTATTTCAATACATTCCCTGCTATATGATTCAAGCGCCACTAGACAGTTGGTGTGTGGATGTGTCTGGTTGATCTCTCAGAAAAACGGCTTTCAATTTAGTTATCTAGAAAGAAGCTACAGTGTACTTGTTTTACAGTCTTTTCACTGAAGCTCCTCTGTGTTTGTCAGTTTCATGTCACCTCTTGGTTCTTCACTGAATTCCTGAGGAGACACTTTTTCTCCTCTTTTGTAAACAAGACAGAGTGCTAAGATTCTGTTCTCAGTCCATATCTGTGTCGCAGAAACCCATTGTGTGAGAGTGGGAGAGAAATGAAAAGTCTTTGCAGGAAGAGAACATGGCTTCCAGAAAGGTAGAGGGCTAACATAAAAGAAATATGGTAGTAGCAATCTACTACATTGTATGAGAAAAGTGTGTGAGCTTCCGGGAAGTAATAGACAAAGCAGGTGTGAACCAAAAGCTGTGCACACCAACAGTTATTATGAAATTATAGTTGCAATGTCACTATGGATTGAGTTGCTGCTGAGTGCTAAAATATATACATTATTTGTACTATCACCTTATCTAATTGTCACCTCAGTTCTACCAGATAGTAATCCCTGCTCATTTTCACAGAGGAAATGGAGCCTCAGAGGCTGGGTGTAGAGGAGGGGTTCAACTATTGAGAGGGATTTCTTTCAAGGCCTAGTTGAACCCAAGAGTGATTCTGCACAATCAACCACAAAAATGTCACTAAAGTAATTAAAACTTCAGCAGGTGAAGCCTCTAGCCATAGTGTGGCTAAGATTCCAGAAGACATCAGTACTTGGGTTTGGGAGCAGCCATTAATTACAGTGAAGGGAAATTGCCATTTCCATCCTAAGCCTGCTTTTACCTTACACCTGTTCATATACCAAATAAAATCCTAATACTCTGCCCCGATGAGAAACCCTTTAAGAGCATTGATCTAAACATAGAAATCTTGCCAGATCGGGTTTTAGTAGTAACAAGCTCAACTCTACAACTTGAACAATTCCAATTCTCTTGCTTCTCTGAACTTCTGTCTCTGTGTAGTCTCTCTCTTTCTCTCTCTTTCTCTCTCTCTCTCTCCTTTCTGACAATGGCCTGCTACTAAGACCATATTGAAGAGAAGTTATAGGAAGCTTGAAGATTATTAAGTAACACAGCCCAGGGATTTCTCTGGACATGGAGTTGTGAGCATGTAGCCTTCTGACAGGCAACGTCTAAGAGACATAGGACATGGTAATCACAGGCTTGCCTAAGAATGTTCATAGTGCACTAACACAGTTATTGATAACAGAATGAGTTTGGATACACGTAAAGAAAGAAATACAAAAGAAATAAAAATAAAAATAAAATTCAGGTACAATAAACAATATAGCAATGAGAAACTGTTTTACTATTTGTCATGATCTCATACCTACTTCTTGAAGTAGGATCTGGCCATCTATTGAACAACACCCTCTATCCCAGGGTGAACAAACCCTCTTACTTCTCAAGAAATAATTTCCTGTGTGTTCCTCCTAAAAGGAAGCTATAGCTTCCTTTGCCAAGAGGAGGTGAAAATCCAACAGGAGGTGACAGTTTTCACTCTCTCCATGTATGTACCCCAGAGCAGGCAAGGCCTGATAAAACCTGGAAAGAGAGCAAGAAATGTTTCTTGTGCAACAGCCAGGAGTTATTTCACTGGGGAGAGGCTCTCTGAAGGACAAGGTTTAGGGCAAGTGCATACCACCTAGGATACGGATCAGGAAAGCTGCTGCCACAGGTCAGGGGAGGCAATGAAAACTCAACACAAACTTTATAATAAATAAGTTTTCCAGAAGTGTTGTAAAGCATGAAACACTAAGAAAAGGATCCATTTCAAATAAAGTTGAGGGATTTTATCTGTTGTGGTCCTTTTTATTATTTAGCATGGCACTGCAGTTTTGAGTGGTTGATTAGATCTTTAAATTGCACTTATATGGAATGAAATATAAATGTGGGCAAGTTCCCTCTACAAAGTTTCTCACCATGTATAAGTTTGATGTCTTAGATAACATTTAAAAAGAAGAAAGAAATGGTTGTATAAATAATGGAGATAGAAAACCAGGGAAGACTGGGTAGATGTCCTACAAACGCTAAGGGAAGAATGATGTCAACCCAGACTACTGTACCCAGCAAAGCTTTCAATTACTATAGATGGAGAAAACAAGATATTCCATGACAAACCAGTTTTAAACAATACATATCCATAAATCCAACCCTACAGAAAATACTGGAAGGAAAACTGCAATCCAAGGAAGATAACTACACTCACAAAAACATAGTCAATAGATAATCCCACTTTACCAAACACCAAAAGAAAAAAGAGGAGGAGATCTACACAATAACACCAACAAAAATAAATCGAAAACGAACAAGATCCAACAACCAATGGACATTAATATCCCTCAAAGGCAATGGTCTTAAAATTCCTATAAAAGGATACAGGCTAACAGATTGGATACAAAAACAGAATCCATCCTTCTCCTGTATACAAGAAACACACCTCAACTTCAAAGACAGACATTACCTCAGAAGAAAGGGTTGGGAAAAATATTTTCCAATTAAAAGGACCCAAGAATCAAGCTGCTGTAGCAATTCTAATATCTAACAAATTGGACTTCAAACTAAAATCCATCAAAACAGATGAAGAAGCACATTTCATACTTATCACAGGAAAAGTCCATCAAGATGAAGTCTCAATCCTGAGCATCAATGCCCCAAATACGAAGGCACCCACATTTGTAAAAGAAAAATTACTAAATCTCAAACCACACATAAAACCTCACACACTTATAGTAGGAGATTTCAACACTATACTCTCACCACTAGACAGGACCATCAGACAGAAACTTAACAAAGAATCAAAGGATGTAACAGAACTTATGACCTAATTGGTTTTAACAGACATCTATAGAACATTCCACCCCCAAAACAAAAGAATAGACCTTCTTCTTAGCACCATGTGAAACCTTCCCTAAAATTGACCACATCCTTGGCAACATAGCAAACCTCCACAGATACAAAAAAAATGAAATAACCCCCTGTATCTTATCAGACCACCATGCTTTAGTGTTAGAACTTAACAACAACACAAATTGCAGAAAACCTACACACTCATGGAAATTGAATAATTCTCAGTTGCACCACTCCTTGGTAGAGGAAGAAATAAAAATGAAATTGAAGACTTCCTAGAATTTAATGAGAATGAAGACACAACATATTCAAACTTATGGGACACTTTGAAAGCAGTGCTAAGAAGAAAGTTCATAGCACTAAGTGCCCACATGAAGAAACTGGAGAATAATCACACTAGAGAATTGATAAAACAACTGAAAGGTCTAGAACAAAAAGAAGCAAACTCACCATGAGGAGTAGACACCAGGAAATAATCAAACTAAGGCTGAAATCACCAAAGTAGAAACTAGGAAAACATTACAAAGAATCAATGAAACAAAGAGTTGGTTCTTTGAGACGATCAACAAGACAGACAAACTTCTATCCAAACTAGCAAAAAGGCAGAGAGAGAGCATACTAATTAACAAAATCAGAAATGAAAAAGGGGATAGACACTGGGGAAATCCAGAGAATCATCAGGTCATACTTTGAAAACCTGTACTCCACAAAATTGGTACAGGAGACCAATTCCTGAACATAACACCAGTAGCACAGATATTGAGATCAAAAAATGGGACCTCCTGAACCTGAAAAGCTTCTGTAAGGCAAAGGACACAGTCAGTAAGACAAAACACAGTCCACAGAATGATAAAAGATCTTCACCAACCCCACATCTGACAGAGGGCTGATATCCAAAATATACAATGCATTCAAGAAGCTAGCCCCCAAAACACCAAGTAATGAAATTAAAAAGTCAGGGGAAGAATAGAGGAAAGCAAGATAAGAGATATCATAATAGAGGGAGACATTATAGATTTAAAGAGAAATCAGACACTAGGGAAATGTCTGGAGATTTACAAAGATGACACCAACTAACAAACTAAGCAACAGAGGAGAATCTACCTTAAATGCCCTCTCCTGATCATGAGATTGATGACTGACTTATATGCCATCCTATAGCCTTCATCCAGCAGCTGGTGGAAGAAGTAGAAACACACACAGCTAATCACTGAACTGAACTGGAATCCAGTTGCAGAGAAGGAGTGATGAGCAAAGGGGTCAAGACCAGGCTGGTGAAACCCACAGAAACAGCTGACCTGAACAAGGGGAAGCTATTGGTCTGAAGACTGATAGCTGGGAACCCAGCATGGGACTGATCTAGACCCCAGGAACTTGGGTGTCAGTGAGGAGGCCTCAGAAATCATGGGGCCTTCTGTAGTAGATCAGTACTTACCCCTAGCATAGGTGTGGACTTTGCGAGCCCATTCCACACAGAGGGATACACCCTGAGCCAAGACACATGGGGGTGGGCCTAGGCCCTATCCCAAAGGATATGACAGACTCTGAAGACCCCCTATGGAAGGTCTTGCCCTCTCTGGGGAACCAAAAGGGTATATGATAGGTAGGGATTTAGTTGGGGAGGGTGGTAGAGGAGAAGAGGAGGGAGAGGGAACTGAGATTGACATGTAAAACAATCTTGTTTCTAATTCAAATAAAAAAATGGAAAAAACGAAAAATAGTAGGAAAAAAACTAGTAATTCAAAGGAATTGCTGTTGGCAACTTGTTAACAGGTGATTAATTATAGATGAAATCACATTGTGCCTGAATATCAACAAATTATGAATAAAAATAATTATTTTTAAAAAGTGGGGTGCAGAACTAAATAGAGAATTTTCACCAGAGGAATCTAAAATAGCTGAAAGGTACTAAACAAAGTGCTCAAAATCCTTAGCCATCATGGAAATGCAAATCAAAACAACTCTGTCAGGTATCATCTTATACCTGACAGAATGGCTAAAATCAAAAACACCAAAAACAGCTAATGCTGGATAGGATATGAAGAAAGGGGATCACTCCTCCTCTGTTTGTGGGAATACCAACTTGTAAGACTAATTTGGAAATCAGTAGAGTGGTTTGTCAGAAAAATGGGAATCAGTCTACCTCAAGATCCAGAAATTCCTCTCTTGGGCATTTCCCCAAAGAATGCACATTCATACAATAAAGACATATATTCAACTATATTCATAGCAGAGTTGTTTGTAATGGCCAGATCCTGGAAGCAACTAGATTCCCCTCAACTGAAGAATGGATAGAGAAAATGTGGTACATTTACATAATGGAGTACTACTCAGGAAAAAAGCAATGGAATCTTGAAATTCCCAGGCAAATGGATGGAACTAGAAGAAATTATCCTCAGTGAGATAACCCAGTCACAATAATAGAAACATGGACCACACTGAATCTTCTAGAAGAGAAAGTGGGAATTACCCTTGAACAAATTGGCACAGGAGACCACTTCCTGAACATTACACCAGTAGCACAGACATTGAGGTCTGCAATTAATAAATGGGACCTCCTGAAACTTAGAAGCTTCTACAAGGCAAAGGACACAGTCAGGAAGACAAAACGACCACCCACAGAATGGGAAAGATCTTCACTGATCCCACATCTGACAGAGGGCTGATTTAAAAATATATAAGGAGCTCAAGAAGCTAGCCACCAAAACACCAAACAATGAAATTAAAAAGTAGGGTGCAGAACTAAATAGAGAATTCTCAACAGAGGAATCTGAAATGGCTGAAAGACACTTAAGAAAGTGCTCAAAATCCTTGGCCATCAGAGAAATGCAACTCAAAACAACTCTGAGATACCACCTCACACCTGTCAGAATGGCTAAAATCAAAAATACTAATGACAATCTATGCTGGAGAGGATGTGGAGAAAAAGGAACACTACTCCATTGCTGGTGGGAGTGAGAACTTGTAAGATCACTCTGGAAATCAGTATGGCGGTTGCTCAGAAAAATGAGAATCAGTCTACCTCAAGATCCAGCCATTCCTCTCTTGGGTATATACCCAAAAAGTGCATGTTCATACAACAAGGACATATGTTCAACCATGTTCATAGCAGCATTGTTTGTAATAGCCAGAACCTGGAAGCAACCTAGATGCCCCTCAACTGAAGAATGGAAAGAGAAAATGTGGTACATTTATACAATGGAGTACTACTCAGCAGAAAAAAGCAATGGAATCTTGAAATTCGCAGGCAAATGGATGGAACTAGAAGAAACCATCCTGAGTGAGGTAACCCAGTCACAAAAAGACAAACATGGTATGTACTCACTCATATATGAATTTTAGACATAGAGCAAAGGATTACCAGCCTATAATCCTCTTCACCAAAGAAAGTAGGAAACATGAAGGACTCTAAGGGATAAATGGTCCCCAGGAATGGGAAGTGGCATGAATCCCTGAGCTAATTGGGAGCATGAGGGTAGGGGAGAGGGAGCTGCCACAATAAGAGCAAGAGAAGAAGAGTAGAGGAAAGGAAATGGAGGAGCAGAAATATTGAGTTGGGGGAAGAATAGAGGAGAGAGAGCAGGATGAGAGATACCATATTAGGGGGAGCCACTATAGGTCCAAGAAGAGATCTGGAACTACAGAGATCTCCAGAGAACTATAAAGATGACAGGATCTGACAATACAGGCAATGGTGGAGAGGATAACCTAAAAGCCCTTCCCCTAAAATGAGATTGATGACTACTCTTTATGCCATCCTAGAGCCCTCATCCAGTGGCTAATGGAAGCAGAGACAGACATCCACAGATATACACTGAGCTGAAATCTGGAATTTAGTTGAAGAGAGGGAGGAATGAAAATCAAAGGGGTCTGTACCAGGTTGGAGAAACCCACAGAAACAGTTGGCCTGAACAAGGAAGAGCACATTGACCCCAGATGCTGTCTGGGAGGAAAGTACAAGACTGATCCAGACCCCTGAACATGGATGTCAATAAGGAGGCCTCTGCACTCCAGAGAGCCTCTGGTAGTGGATTAATATTTTTCCCTGGTGTAAGAAGGGACTTTGAGAGCCTATCCCACATGAAATGATACACCCTGGCCCTGGACACATGGGCAAGGGCCCAGGCTCAGCAAAGGAAGATTTGGTGGACTTTGCAGAGCCCCCGTTGAGGGCCCTACTCTGCCTGGGGAGTGGTGGGTGGATGGAGTAGGGTGTAGGCTGGGGATGGGGGAGGAGGGATGGGGGTGAGGGGAGAGAGAGGAAGAAGGGACTTACATATGAAACAAGCTTGTTCCCTAACTAGAACTAATAAATAAATTTTAAAAATAGAAATATGGTATGTACTCACTCATATATGAATTTTAGACATAGAGCAAAGGATTACCAGCTTACAATCCACATCACCAAAGGAACAAGGAAACAAGGAGGACTCTAAGAGAAGAATGCATGGACCCCAGAGAAGGGAAGTAGGGAAGGATCTCCTGAGCTAATAGGGAGCATGAGGGTAGGGGAGAGGGAGCTGGGAGAATGAGAGGAGAAGAAACGTAGGGGAGAAGAGGAAATGGTGGAGCAGGAAGATGAGTCGGGGAAAGAATAGAGGAGAGAAGAATGAGAGACACCATAACAGAGGGAGCCATTATAGGTTCCAAGAGAGATCTGGCACTCGGGAGATTTCCAGAGATCTACAAGGATGACACCAACTGACAATCTAAGCAATATTGGAGAGGCTACCCTAAATGCACTTCCCCTATAATGAGGCTGATGACTACCTTATATGCCATCCTAGAGCCTTCATCCAGTGGCTGATAGAAGCAGAGGTAAACACACCCAGCTAAACACTGAACTGAACTCTGGAACTCAGTTGCAGAGATGGAGAAGTAAAGAGCAAAGAGGTCAAGACCAGGCTGGTGAAAGCACAGAATCAGCTGACCTGAACAAGGGGGAGCAAATGGACCCAGACTGATGTCTGGGATGCCAGCATGGGACTGATCAAGACCCCTGAACTTGGATGTCAATGAGGAGGCCTCTGCATTCTATGGGGCCTCTGGTAGTCAATCAGTATTTATCCTTGGAGTAAGAAAGGACTTTGTGAGCCCATTCCACATGGAGGAATGCTCTCTCAGCCTAGAAACATGGGGGAGGACCTAGGCCTTGTCCAGGATGATATGACAGACTTTGGGGATCCCCCTTGGATAACCTCACCCTCCCTGGAGAGCAGAGGGGGGATGGGGTCGGTGTCTGGTGGGGGTGGGGGAGGAGACAGAGGGAGGGGGAGAAGGGATTGACATGTTAAGCATGCTTGTTTCTAATCTGACCTAATAAAATATATTTTCTTGGGAAGAAAAACAGGGAAGACTTCAAGATTTCTTTGGATAAAACTATGTGATAACTTGTTGTGTAGCAGTTGCCTCTAGATTAAAACCTTCAATCTTGCATAAAAGCTCCTTGAGACACAGGATCACACACACACACACACACACACACACACACACACGAGGAATTAAAACAATAGGTTTTCTAAGGGGATGAAATGAAACATTCCATCCTTCAGGGAAGCTCATTAAACTCAGAAAGTAAACAACTCAGTGGCTGCAGGAAGTTTCTAAAACTTAGCAGATTTGCTAGATCCTTCCCGTATTGGTTACTTTTCTATTGCCTTGATAAAATTATGACCAAGGCAACTTATTAAAAAAAAGAGTTCATTTGGGCTTATGGTTCCAGGGGGTTAGAATCCACAATGGTGGAACAAATGGTGGCAGAAGCAAGAACCTGAGAGGGCTCACATCTTAAACTGCAAGCATAAAAGAGAGAATGAACTACTATTGGCATGAATCTGTAAAATATGAAAGCCTGCCTCCAGTAACTTACTTCCCATACTACCACAACTTTTAAGACTCCCCAAAATAACACCAGCAACTGTGGATCATATATTCAAGTATCTGAAACTATGGATGACATTTCCCACTCAAACATCATGTCTCCCTTTCCCAAGAATATATAAGCACCAAGGATTGCTGAGATACACTACAGAAAAACTGAGCTGTCAAGAAGTATAGACCAGCTGATCTGCCTGGAAGAGGCTCAAATCTGAAATGGACAATCTCCAACCTATTGAGTTGTCTACAGGTTGTACAGTGTGCTACAGGCTTTTCGACGTCCATGAACTGTGGATCATAATGGAATTGGCTTTGGTGATAGAGCTGTTTCTGCTCCCTCAAGTAACTCTGACCCACAGTCTTGGAAGTAACTTCAATGAAACTCATTAGTTCACAAACTTGGGCTTTGGTGGTATCTGTACTTTTATATACAGTCAATTCCCTGTTTGGACTGCGTAGACAGTTGTTTTATTTACTTTAGACACAATGTCACACAACACAAACTCTACTTCAAAGAAACAGATTTGATAAGGTAGTTGTTTGATCCTCACTTCAAGACTAGTGAAAATATTTCCACTAGTGAAAGTGGAAAACTACTTAGGGAATTTGAGATACTCTTTCTAGACTTATAAAGGCACACTACAATGTTGGATGCACACCTGGAAAGTAGACTACAAAGCTAGTGGCCTATGTCTGAAACACCTGCTTAAGACCTAATATTATTCAGCCAACCTATCGGCTGTTATTTTTCTAGGGCTGCCATGACAAATTACAAGTTTGATAAGTTAAAGATACACAAATTTATCTTCACAAAATTCTGAATGCCAGAAATCTAAAATCAAGTTATTATAAAGGATCATGTTCCCTCCAGGAACTTTAAGAGAATTATATCAGATTTCTTTGAAGTTCCAATAGCTCCAGGAATTCCATCGCTTGGAGTTGTCTAGTAATCTCTACCTTGGTCTTCACATGGCTTTCTTCTCTGTGTCTGTTTTCCATCTATATTTCTCTTATAAGGACAAACACTTGGGTTTAGGACTCATTTCATCTAAAAAATTCCTAATTACATTCTCAACCACATCTTATCCATATAAGGTCATATTTGCATATTTAGGGGTAAGATACACTAAACTTGCCTGGCATTGGTGGCACACGCCTTTAATCCCAGCACTCGGGAGTTAGAGGCAGGCTGATCTCTATGAGTTCGAGGCCAGCCTGGTCTCCAGAGCGAGTGCCAGGATAGGCTCCAAAGCTACACAGAGAAACCCTGTCTTGATAAATAAATAAATAAATAAATAAATAAATAAATAAATAAATCCTAAACTTTTCCAGGTACATTTTACCTCAGCCTGATATAGGACTCTACATAAATGCTGCTTTATTATATTTGATTTGAAAACAGGGGCTCACTCTGTAACCCAACTCTCAAATTTATAATCCTTCTCTTTCATCCCACATGTTAGACTTATAGGTAAGTGCCACTGTTATGTGAGGTTTTGGGCCCGGCTAGTCCCACTTCCCTTCTTTGCCGCCCTTCTTTGCAGATGCTATACTAATTATGAAATTGTTGACCAGTGACTATGGCTTCTTATTGGCTAGCCATTTCTAATAATCTAAGTATTTCCACACGGTCATGTCTTACCAGAGAAAGTGTCCGGATCTGTTACTCCTCCTGAGTCCTACATGGTGACTAACTGGGCCTATGTTTCTCAGAATCCTCCACCTCCCCTAGTCCCACCAATCTTGCTTCCCTATTGGCCAACAGTGCTTTGTTCATCAACCAATAAGACAAACATAAACACAGAAGAACATTCCCCATATGCCACAATACTTGCCTGGATGATTTAAAACTAAATTCAAATGTATCTTTACAAACAGTATCCAGCCGGAAGCAGAACACAATTATGCTGAGTTTACAGAGAATAGTAATCAGACATTAGAGGTGTCATAAAAGTCAGAAGTAAGAAATCAAAAAGATAAATATAAAGTAGTTAATGATTAACCCAAATATGTGACCTCCAGAAAAACAAACAAACAAACAAAAAACCCTCCCCAAACCAACTAAAGTAAGAAAGCCTAAAAATACACCTAGGCCTGCAGGAAGCAACTTAACTACTGAGATACTCATTGAAAGAATTTCCTTATATTCCATTTCACGTTTCACTTCTTCCAAAACTTACAACTTTAGAAACTTCAGTTAACAAGTTTAGAAAATACTGAGAATTAAGGAAAAGACCACTGACCTTTTTTCATAGGCAAAGCCATTGTCTGTACTGGCTCTCACTGGGGCAGGAGCTCAGAGGCTTCCTCTCCATAAAGACAGAATGAACTCTAGGGAATGAGCCAATGCATAAACTTTGCAAATCTAATTTCTAGATCATGGTTGCATTTCCCGTCTTAAATTTATGTCAAGATTTTATGTCATCTAACAATAATAGTAAAAATGCTATGGCTGCTAACAACCCAGAAGCCTAGCAATATTGTTTCCCCCAACTGAATGCATTATTTTACAGACAGGAAACACTAAAATAATGTCAACAGTTGACTTCAGACTGTCTTCTACTTGTCCTGGGCCATCCATATTCTCATCAGAGTCTGAGTGGTCCTTTGACTCAGGACATTATTAGGATGGCCAGTGGTATTAATTCACTGTTTGTTACAAATTGTTTCCCAATCTGGAAAAATAAAATGAGAATTAGATTCACTTTGCTCTATAGACCAATATACAAATGAGCCTAAAGTATTTTCAATGGGTTTTGACATTATCCTAGGAAAGACCAAGCTTGCTGTGTTAGGAGCCTTCATCTGTGTCACATGCTGACACTATGCTGAATCATCAACTATGAAAGCTCTGACCTTTGGTTTTAGTCCCTTTAAAATACCTTTCTTGCTGGGAGGTGGTAGCACATGCCTTTAATTCCAGCACTAGGGAGGCAGAGGCAGGTAGATCTCTGAATTCCAGTTTAGCCTGATCTAATGAGAAAATTCCAGGGCAGCCAGGGGTACACAGAGAAATTCTATCTCAAAATATTTTTAAATAATTAATTTTGAAAAAGAAACTTTCCTTTCCCAGAGACAGGCCCCTTATTGATTGTCTACTGAGAGTGGTCAGCCTTGAAGCCATTTACACACCAGCAACAAAACCAGACTCAGTTGGTTATACACTTATATTAATATGTGTGTGGTTAAGTGTGTGCATACACACACATATAATATTTTAATGAGGCTGCCAATTTGAGAGAGGGATAGTTATGGTAAGGATTTGAGGAAGGGTAGCAGGGAAAGGAGAGTGGGGGGAAGGACAGGAGGGAGAAAGTGATGCAATTCTTTTTCAATTAAAAACATATTTTAAAGATAAAAATGCCTTCCCTTACATACTTGCTCAAGCAAATCTTCAAACACTCATTGTCAGTAATTTTGGAAAAGATGCATTTTCCCCTCTAATATTCTGCATAAAGCAAATTAGGACTGCTGTGGTTGAAGCCCTGAGCAGTTTGTGCTGAGTCGAATGAGGATTCTACTGTTGTCACATTATCAGTGTAATTCCCAGGGGTGTGAGGATGTCAGTATCTTTCCACACACTGTAAAAAAGATAACATAAGCTTAAAATTCGTTTTTGCACAAATAATCACTTATTTTGAATTAAATATTAAAATGCATCTTCCATTATGCTAAAATATGGATGTTATGGTAATCTCTACCCAATAAATATGCCCCTGGCAGAAACTAAACCCATAAAAAGCTCAAGAAAATGATCACACAATAACTTTCTCCCCAATGTTGTTGTTATATTATTTAGGTAACTATGAAAATTCAAGTAGCAAAAAGCTACATGAATATTTGTGGATGTAAACAAAACAGAATGTGTTGACCTCACAGAATACTTAGGACCCCAGAAATGATCAGAAGTTCAAAACTTCAGAATGCAAACATTTAAATTAGAAAGCGGTAGGAAGCTTTATTATTGAAGTATATTAAGAACTTCCCCCAGAATATTATAACATGAACCCCTAGTAATACTACATTTTATAATTTTCTTGGGGAGTTATATGTTAAGCACTGCTGCCCAGAAAGAAGAAACTATCTCCCCAAATTATTTTCTGTTCCATAAAATGTGAAGGACAATTTGGCTATTCATCCATAATTAATTCTACACATGCTACTGTGAAAGTGGATCCTTGACTATCGGAATCCTGGGGATATTCTTATGCACTACCCTGATCAGACTTAATGTCCATACAATTTTTTAACATGCTGATAGTGCACACTCCTCTTGCTCGGGCACATGCTAAGGACCTAAACTGCCCTGATTCCTTTAATTGCTCCGTCAGCTCAAGAAGTGAAGATCTCAAATTTATACAACCAGAGAGAAGCAGAATCAAAAAAGGATGTATTCTTTCCCTCCTACGTCCTAGTCAAGGGCAGCCTACTTCATTGCTCAATTTACTAAACCATTACCTCTCAGAAAAAAAGAGGGAGGTATTAATTTATTTTTAAAGAAAGTGATTATTCCTCCAAAGGAAAATTAATTACCCTCCAAGTACCACCATCTGTTTTAATGTTTTCCAGCCTAAACTTTGAAGAAAGGTGAAGTAACTTTAATTTAATGTCCCCAATGATAGAGCTCAAATGACTGTCATTAAGATAAAGCAGAATCATCTTGCATCAAGAACTGGAGAGAAATGGCACATGTGAAGTCAGAGTGTTTCCTATAGAGCTAGTGGGAGGTTCTCTTTAGTACATAACACACTGCCTTTATGTCTGGAGGAGCTCAAAAGATTACAGAAGCCACTGGCCCACAGTTGCCGTGACACTAAGAAAGGTTCTTCACCGATGGTGGGTTCCTGAAAAATAATTTGTGTTATGTTTTCATTTTATAGAGGGTAAGTTTATACACTTACACATTTTTGACATAGTTTTTTTTTTTCTCTCTCTCTCTTTGGAGTCGTGCTAGTTCACAAGACCTATGGTGCTGAATGAGAAAGGAGCCTGGCTCAAGCTGCTCCTATGCTGTTCTCCATGGATTTTTTTCTCTGTTTAGTCTTCAGATCAATCCTGTGAAATAGGAATTATTGCAATTCACAGATGTGAAAACAAGTGTTCAGAAAGGTTAATCTGCCCCATATAGTTCCAGCTTGTAAATGTTCTTTGATGCCTGATTTGAAACTACTATTGCTACTGAAAAGAGTGCAGAGAAGTATGTGAAAGAAAATGATTATGGCTTCAGTAAAATGAGTCCTAATTATGTTTGCAAGTGTTAGCAAGAACTGATATTTGATTGCAAATGGATCTGATTCAGAATTCAGGTATTTCATATTTGAAGTGTGTTTGGAATCTCTTATACACCTAACATTTTGAGACTGTTTTATACTTCTTTTGTTTGGAATGATTCTACACTTACAGAAAAACTGCTGATGGAACAAACAATTCCTAAGTGTCCCTCACTTTATTTCAGTTTTCTTAGTGTCTTCATTTTATATTCACCAAATATAAGAAAACAACAATGGTAACTTGCCATTATTTCAACCCCAGAATTCATACAGAATTTACCTGCTTCTCCATCCATGCCCTGTCCCTATTCCAGAATCCTCTCAAGGATACAACATTACACTCAGTTGCCATGACTCCCCTGTGCCCTGTGGGCTATGACAATTTCTCAGACTTTGCTTTTTATTCATGAGCCCGACAGTTCTGAGGAATGCTGGCAAGGTGTTCTGTAAAACGTGTCTCAGTCTTGAATATTTTTTAAATCTAAAAATCCTTCCTTAGCTGAACATGAGCCAATCTGTGTACCTTTGTGGTTTAGCCAGACCCAGAGGAGCTAAGGAAGAACAGTGTGCTGAAATCTGCTAAGAAATGGTGTGCTAATAGTGATAAACCCTGTGGAACTTTGCAGAGTGATAGAGAAGCCCTCTCGGGCGACAGTAGGTTCAGACATTCCTGCATAAGCTTGCCTCTCCAGGGATAAAGGACATTAATTCCAGAAATATATTCAAAGTAAAACAAACACAAAAATGCTAAAGAAAACCAGAATTGGTTTCCTCATTTTTGGAGAAGAAAATACACAATAGAGAATGGGCTAGATAACTGTAGAGAGACGCTCAGTCAAAATACTTATGGTGGTAGCAGAGAACCCTCAGAGCCATGTGCAGGGAGCCAGGGATGGTAGTGCATGCAGGAGATGCAGAGATGGGTGAATCTGTAAGGCTCACTGTCCAGCCAGCCTAGCTAAGTGCAAGGCCAGTGAAAGACCCTGTTCCCCCCCAAAAAAAGATAAACAAGGTAGACAGTGCCTAAGGAATGAATTACACCAAGCTTCTCCTCAGGCCTCCATGCAGCTATACATAGACACACACACACACACACACACACACACACACACACACACACACACACACACACACACAAACACACACACACAGCACCTACGTAAGTTTTACAGCCAGAGCAGATAAAGTCAAATAATCTTTACCTTCACGTCAGATCCATCTTGACTGAATTATGCTTGAAGCTCATAGTATAGGCCTCACCCTATGGTTCACTGGTTACTTAGTTTTGGTTTATCTGTTTTTCTTACCTGGTGACAACTTTCCAACCTTTAGATGAGAAATAAGTTTACTTTCCAATATCGGAAGAAAGTTTATGGCAGCCCCAGCCCTGGCCACATTCATTGTTTGGCATTTGCTCAGCAAATCACCCTCACCTGGTAGATCTGGGGATCTTTGCCATCACCAACTACTTTTTTATTTAGATTATCTTCATGTCTGAAGGGATCATACTTTATATGGCTGTTAACTCAACAATGGCTTCTCTCTGGCCTTAACCTTACCTTTCTTAGAAGCTTAGTTAAGTGGACAATTGTGTCCACCCTGTGAAATCTGTAGGCTCATGAATAAATTAAAAAATTTTTTCTGTCTAATAGATGAGTCTTTGGAACCACTGACTAACTTCACTCAACTCTATGTATACTCTAGGCCCTACCAATACTCTTCTTAATGTCTTAACCCCTCCATAACCATGAAAATGAAACAAACATCTTTGCTTATGATTTCTTGGTAAAGATATATTTCCCCATGACCCTGGCTTCAGGTCCTACCTAACCATGTCCTTGGTAAATCATTTGGTTGTTAACCTCTAGAGAAATTCTTAAAATTTTCGAAGTAGTTAAACCACGGTTCAATGAGTGAACATCTCTTAAATTGAAGTAATGTTGCAAGAATAGTGATCACCCCAGGCAGGAAAGAGTGAAAATCAATATAACATATGTCTAGACTGGCAGACACAATCTCTATAGGATGGATTTCTGTGTTTGATGGCTGTATGTCTCCTTTCTCCTTGGCCCTTGCTTGAACTCTTTGTATCAGAAAAGGCCTTACAAGGAAACTGGCATAAAGACAAAGAAAACAGGCTTTTGTGTGTCATATGTCCTTGCTCAGCAAGGTGACTACAGTAGAAAAAAATCTCCTCACTCAAGTAATTCTAAACATGCATAGTGAAAAGGATCTTCAGTGAAGCCGAGGGACTTTCTTCACTCTGTAAGGATCAGTGGGGATGGATTCTGCAACAGCTCACTCTTAAAATATCAGGCCACTTGTTTATTGATGAGTTCCAATTTTTATTTCCCTGCAGACTAGCCAAAACTCTGCTTCTCTACATCTAGTTCAGAATAAATGTATTATACTAGGCAGAAAAAAAGAACAGTTTTAAACCATAAGCCCTCTAAAGAAGATGAATCTGAGTGAGGGAAAAACAGAGTCAGGTTAACAAATGAGCCCACATTTCTGTTGTTTGAGTGACTGGGTGGGTTTCAGGTTTGCAAAGAAGGCAGACCTGGGGAAAACTGCAAGAGAGAGCTGAATTGTTCTGTAGAACTCAAGGGGATTATAAATTCCCAGAAGCTGTCCAAGAAGGGAAGGTAGAAGAACCACAGAATGTTAGAAATGGGACCCACAGCAGGCAGTGTGGCCAACAAGAACCACCCACAGAAAATGTTGAACAAAATAACACTTAAAAGCTTATGGTTCCATAATTACACTTTCAATAACATGGTTCTACAGTGTACAACTATATAATACTCGTAATTGTCTTGGTACGAATTAAGAAAGAGTTGCATGCCCAAAGAGGCTAGTAGCAACAATGGAAGCTCCAAGATCAGAAACTATAAAAGACATTAATGTCAAATCATGGAATAGAATACTGGGCCTTATATTCAGGTAATCATGAAAGCTTAAGCCTTTCCTGAATCTTAAAAAAAAAAAAAAGGCAGTGGACATCCACAAGTCAAAGAAAGAGAGTATGATCCTGCCTTCCCTAAGTCTTAAGGGTCAACATGACCCGAGCTCAATGCATTTTTGTTACAAATATAATTCTAATTCTCTGTAGCTAAACTTTAACAAGAGGTGTAGGATTCTAACCATTTGCTGCCCACTTTCAATATACAGCTTCCTAGCTTTAAGCCTGAGTAATTTGAAATCAAGCACACTAGTAAATATTTGATGATATTTCATAGTCACTTTGCTCTCTAGCCTTCCCAATCACCCCCAAAATCAACCCAGCACTGATCCCCACAGGCTCAGATTCATACAATTAAATAGTTAATTGTTCTCAGAGAAGCACAATTGTTAATGTTCAAAAGCTTTCACATTGCAGTGTTCACATATTATTTTTAAAATTCAGGGAGCTAAAAACAGAAAGCACATACACACATACACACACACACACACACACACACACACACACACACACACACACACATACACACAAATGCTACCATTTGTAAACAATAAAATCTATTCTACCTGTCAAAGAATCAATGCCTGCTTCAAAAGATGAATGTGAACTAGTGTGGAAAGGGCTGACTGTTCAAAATTATAAAGATTGCTAAGCAATATTTCACACACACACACACACACACACACACACACACACACACACACACTGAACCCACAGTTAGTCTTGCTGCCATTCCCAAGTACAGTTCATTGAAAGGGACTTTGTCCTTGCCTGGAAAGTTCAATGCAGTAGTTTTGCATCTATATTTCTATCAGTATAGGAGTATACTCATAACAAATGCTTTCATTCATAAAATATTTACTAGATGAATATCACATGACAAACTCCGTCTTAAAATACAAAGCACAGAACATTACCCCACACACACCTGTAAGGAGCTTATAGACTGTTAATAAACAAGCAGTTCCAGTCCAGAAATGGAAGAAGGAAGATATATCATATAGTGTAGCTGTCTGTATTTTTAGATGCTCTATGTACATTATACAAAGATAGTGGCATGGAGATGTTAAAGAGGCAACAGTGAGGTTCATCAAGAACTCTGAATACAGGGTCTTCATTGTGATGGCTATTTAAAACATCACAATGGAAGATAAACACACTGAATGATAGCAGGACTAGAAAGCAGAAAGACCAGTTACAAAACAACCAAATAAGGAAATCGTCACTGGACATAAGTGGTAGGAAGCTATTATAGTAAGTAGGCAGATTAATACCAGGATTTCACTGATAAGGTGAGAAGGTGTGAGGATGTGAGAGGAGCCAATTATTATAAACTTCACGAGCTGGATGATAAATAAAAACCCTATTTAATAAGCTGGGAGAGAGTGTGTATAGCAGAGATGGGGTATCAGGTTGGGAGATAAAGGTGCTAGTAAAGGAAGAATTGAATTAGAACCATGGGTTTTAGAAGTAGATCTGCCCAGAAGACAGTTTTCTTGTTTTTTTGTTTTGGTTTGCTTTGCTTTGCTTTTTTTTTTTTAATCAACTAGGGTTGGGTGCTTGTTTACTTGCTTAATTTGAAACTTACAGCTCTTGTGCTGGCTCCTTTTGTGTCAAGTTGACATAAGCTAGAGTTATCTGAAAGGAGGGAACCTCAATTGAGAAAATGGCTCCATAAGATCTTATAGTAAAGCATTTTCTTAATTGGCAGAGTAGAGCCCAGCTCACTGTGGGTGGTGCAACCCCTAGGTTTGTGGTCCTGGGTTCTATAAGAAAGCCAGGTGAGCAAGCCATAAGGAGCAAGGCAGTAAGCAGCCCTTTCCATGGCATTGGCATCAGCTTCTGCCTCCAAGTTGCCACCCTCACTGCTTTTGATGATGAACTGTTATATGGAACTGGGAGTGAAATAAACTCTTTCCTCCCCAAATTGCTGTTGCTGTTGTTGTTGCCATGGTGTTTCATCACAGCAATAGTAACCCTAAGACAGCTTTGAATCAAGTTTTCCCCAACAAACAGCACAACTTATCATGAACATCCTGAACCAGGGCAGCATCTGGGCTGTAGTCAGAGAATTCAGGGACAGAAGCCCTCAGGGTCCCTCTGATCTGTTCTTCTATTGTTTTATTTTTTAAATATATTTCAATATTTGATTACTTACATAAAATCCTTATTATTCTTGTTCATAAACTGGCATTCTCTGCTTCTAGGGTGTACCTGGAGGCAAAAACACCTCAAGCTTTGCATGCACAATTACAAACAATGTTTAAGATATTTAATGATTGCTCTGACAAGCTAGATCCCATATGTCACCCTAATGTACACAGCCCGAAAAACCACCACAATTCCAAACCAAGACCTCAAGATAAAAAGTGGTGCATGCCTTTAATCCCAGCACTCAGGAGGCAGAGGCAGGTGGATCCCTGTGAGTTCAAGGCTAGCCTGGAGCCTGGTGAATAGAGCAAGTTCCAAGACAGGCTCCAAAGCTACAGAAAAACCCTGTCTCGTGGGTGGTGGGGGTGGAGGGGAGGTTTATATGACTCCCAGTCTTAACACTCAAAATTTCAAGACACAAATTTATTGGTCAACCTTGAATCAAGCTTGAATCCTGGGGCAAACTAGCTGTAGTACAGGAAAGGCTCGTACCATAGCATAGCACTCTGTTAATTGTTCACAGCAGACATCTGAATTGAGTTCAGAGACAGACCAGCATTTGACCCCTGTGTCAACCAGCTTTCTCTCACTGCCATAAATGCCGAATGAAATTATTGGAAGAAGGAAATATGTATTTGGGATCATGGCTCCAATGATTTCAGTCCGTAGTCATAGGGTTCCATTATTTCTGCGTTTTTCAGGGAAAGAGGACACATTGATGGGAAAAGTGTTATGGCAGTGATATCCACCTCATATCTGTAGAGAAACAGAGATAATGGAAGAGAAATTAGGTAAGCCTGAGCCTGCTTTTATTCTATTTGGTCCCTCATCATATTGGATGGTTCCATTATCCTTCAAGTGAGTCTTCCCCCAACGGATGCTATCCAGCATGCCAACCATCTCTGAAAAAGTCCTCTCAGGTACACAAAGAGGCATGTGTGTATCTAAACTTCTAGGAATATCCCAGTCAGTCATGTTGAAAATCATCTGTCAACACAGCATATGAAAGAAAATAGTACCATGGTACTGCATGAAGGTATGTTATGCTGTGAATGTGTCTACCAAAGTTGATTCTTCTCATTAAAGGTATACTATAAGACACTAGTCATGTGAAGAAGTGGAAACATTAAGTAGTGGTTAACATGAAGATTCTGATTCATGAATAAATCAATCTTCACATTTGTGGATGTATTGATTAATGAGCCATGATAGGAATGGTTATGACATAAAATCAAATTATTGGGCTTATTTTTACTGTCTCATTAGATATATGTTCTCTCCCGTGTCATGACTCAACATGAAAATTCTCACCAAATATTAAACCAATTCTAATGCATGCTTTTGTATTTTCTGGAATGTCAACTAAAATATTTTCTTTATCATTTATCCAGCCTCCAGGTTTTTGTTATAAAACCACCAAACACATATGAAGAACATTTAGGGATGATGTACATAGATAGAAAAGGTCAAAGAAAGAAATTGAAGATACAACATTAACAGCACTGAGTAGAGAAATAATCATCTGAGGAGAACCAAGAATGATGAAAGTGTCGGGAGGCAGAACTTCGGATTATGCAGAGGGTACACTATTTTCAAGGCAGGGGAAGAAAGTCAATCAACGCAAAAGCTACATGGGAAACATATTGGCACAGAAGACAAATATTCCATGAAATGAACAAGAAGTGGTCATTGAGAGAAAAAAAATAAGCAGTTTTGACAGAATGTGGGGACATAGGCCAGACTGTGGTGGGAAAAGATGTGGGAGGGAAACTGAGAGAATGGTGACAAGCTGCTGTAGTCAGGCCTGGGAAAGAACTGGAACTCTGATATACATATACATGTCTTTGTGTGTGTAGTAGCATGACTAGTGAAATGTGCCACAGCTGTGTTTGTTTTTATTGGCAGTCTTCGACTGAATTCTCGTTCTGTACCCTGTTTTACGAAAATACGAATCTTAAGGCTTATGTTCATTATGAATATAGATTTTTTTTCCTGGCAAAGCAAGATCAACAGTAAAAATGTACTATTAGTAAAATTCACTTTTCATTAGAATAATAATTCATATTACCATGACATCTTATTTCTTAAATACTTTAAGATGGACAAGTGCTTTCTCTTTGAATATAGCATAAAGTACATGCCACAACATCTTCCTTTGGTCTGTGCAAGCCGCTGAAAAGACCTTCAGTACATGCCCATAACTGAGAGGAAAGTCAACTGTTATAAAAAGAAGGCCAACATTCTCACAGCCAACAAAGTGCCACTTGTGTGAAGGAAGTCAAAAAGTCTAAAATAAAGCTTTGGGTTTAATTAACTCAGAATGTCAGCCTTCAGAAAAAATGTTTCTGGTCTTGTAATTTTAATTCTTATGAGTCCTAGTTTACAAATTCTTTATTAGTTTCTGTGATAAAATACCCTAACAAAAGCAACTCATGGGACAAAGTTTATTTAACTTAAAACTCAAGATGGGTTTCCTCATGGAGGCAAAAGGATGTAGCAATGTGAACTTTCAGCATCTGGTCACATTTCACCCATGGTCAGAAAGTGAAAGCCAAGGAGTGCTTGCATTCTTATTGCTGTTCAGCAGCCTTTTTATTTTCACCTTAAATAATCCAGGATCTTAGTCATGGAATGGTAGGCCCATCATGGACAGGTCTTCTTACATCAGTGAGTGCAATCAAGGAAATCCCTCACAAGCTTGCCCAGAGAACCTTATCCCAGCTGCTTCTCCATTCTGTCAAACTGACAATTAACACCATCACAACTGCCCTAAGAACAAACAGAATTGGTTTTTCATTAAGTGTTTGGTAGTTCTTTTAGTGCCTCATGGCAATGGTGTTAGATTTCTTTTAAGATTTTAGCTTCCATGATATATGAATGAAAAAAGTAGAAACCAAATGGGAAAATTTTTTAAAGTATTCCCTAGTGTAGCATGCAAAGTCAAGTTTACCCAAACCCAAATGCACAAATCTCTTAATGCAAGCCTGGAATTTTCTGTGACTGGCAGAGTAGAAGTTATAAATAATTGGAAAATATCTCCCTCAAAAGTCACACAAAAATCCTATCAAGCCAGCATAATTCAGTTAGCCTTTTAGCACAAGCCAAATGAGCAAATGCCCAGAGGCTCAATTTTCTACTGCACGAAGGTGATGGCATCCACAGCCAGGGAATTTGTTTCTGAACTGTCGTTTCCACCATACTTAACCCTTCTTGGGTGCCAAGTTACCCTACATAATAGGCTAAGGACTTTTTAATTCAAACATCAGTTTTATGAAACACACAACAACTTGATATTTACATCCTGAGAAACGATGGTTTAAAAAAATATTGTCTTTGTTTCTCGTCATTAAACCATTATGTTTTCATACACACTGAAAACAACTTTGTATGAATGGAAAAAATGTCACTGCAATTCATAATACATTATAGCCTCAAATCTGAGCTTTCATTGAGGTTTCATGGCTTGGCAGTACGGTCAGTTCCAAGTGCTCCTGTTGTGTGTTCAGGACAAGGTTGTAGCAATTGCCAGAATACTACCCAGGTGAGCACTGACAGGAACACTAGATTTAGAACACACTTCATTTTCAATTGCTTTTTGTTGTTGTACATTCAGAAACTTTGTAGTGTCACCAAATTTACCTGACCTACACACTCAGTTTCACAGTCTCATATGTGGCCACAACTCAAAGTCTACCAAATTCCACCAAAACATAAAACAGGAGTGTACACTGGGTTAACGGCCAAGATTTGTACTAAAGACTGGTCCATAAGCCTATTGAACCAGGTCAGCAAAAGCCTAGATAGGACAATGTCAGAGAACAAATTCTCTAACAGGTTGGTAGGAACAGTTATGGATTACATTCTCGGTGTAAAATGAATGCATCCCCACCAGACTTCAAAGGTCCTAGAATCTCTTTGACTTGCAAACAGTGAGGAATCTAGTGCTTCTGAGCAGATGAGCAGAGGAGCAAAGTGATTAGAAGTCCGGTACACTAAGGGGATCATGGATGGCCGAAGATTGCAGGCAGCACAGATCAGGAAACTCAAAGGTAAAAAAAAGTTTACCCGAGTTATGCTAATTTAAAGATATTTTTAAATAGCCTAATTCTCCATCAGCTGATTAATGAACAATGAAAATGTGGTACATTCCCACAATGGAAGGTTACTTGGCTGTTGAGAAAAGTGAAATTATGGTATTTGAAGGTGAATACATGGAGCTAGAAAAAAAAATCCCAAGTAAGATAAACCAGACCCCCCAAAGGCAAATAGTATATGTTCTTTCTTATATATAGATGTTAGCTTTCAGCTATGTGTGCTATAACCAAAATTACCATAGACTTGGACATCTAGTAATAAACCAAGTAGGGAGGAGGAGATCTCCCAAGGAAAGGGAAATAGAATATATTCTTATGGAGAGATAAAGGGGAAATCAGAATAGGAGTATTATATAGGCGTAAAATGAAAGAAAACAGTAAAGGAGGAAATATATGGAGGGTTAACAAACATTCAAGGCCATTAAAAATATAAAACTACTACTGCATAAGCTTGTTAAATATATACATATACAAAAGAGAGCTTTGATGCCCACTAGAACAGGTAAAATCATTTTTCTCCAGGGTAGTGTCACTGTGTCTATCAACCACACTTCAGGGCAGACTCCATGCTCAGTAGTTGACCAACACAGAACAAACTCAGAAACATTTCTGTGAAGCTACTTGTTTCATTTGCCATACATGTCTTATTGGTCTCTGCTTATTTGTTTTGATTTTCATTGTTGTTGGAGTGGAGAGACAGAGAGAGAGAGAGAGAGAGAGAGAGAGAGAGAGAGAGAGAGAGAGAGAATGAAAGAAAATTGGGTGGTAGACAAATGGGGAAGTTTTAGGGAGTCATGTATTTAATATAAAGTAAGACAAATATATAAAAACCAAAGTTTTTACATCTTTAAAATTATACAATTTTGGAAAATCTTTGGTCATGAGTTTGTATGACTTTTGGCAATTTGCTTCTTCTACCTAGGGAAATATGAACTCTGGTTCTGGACTCCTAAAGGTCTGGCTCTACCTTCTGAAACATGAAAAAACCAAAGAAAATAAATGGGGAAAACCTCAAAAAAAAATGGGAAAAGAGATAAAAAGATAAATTGACTATTTGGCTAAACTGACCAATCAATTAATTCAAAAGTCAACCTAGCAGTGCCATTCAATCTAGAGACATATCTTTTCAGGCCTATTAAAAAGAGACAGGTCAGGACCTCTTCCTCCAAGGTTACTATTCTAAAGGATGAAATAATGCTTTTATCAAACAATTAAATCGCTCAGCAAAATCAATTACTGATTGTATCCCAGATTCCTGGGAGAATTGCATCATAAAAAGTGTTCCTTTGTAAATTGTCAAGGGCAAGGACACAGCAGCCTCAAAACCTTTTTTTATAACCATGGTGATCATTAGTGTCTGCTTTGAGAAGGTAAATGCTTGCATCTACCCTATTTCCTAAGCAAATGAAAACATATTACAAATAGACCATTACCTGATTTCCCATGTTTTAGTATAAATGGATTCATTTTTAACATAAAGATTCAAGAAGAGATTTTATTTTTCCAGAGAGTTGCTAGCATAAGGGGTTCTTCTGTACTTACTTTCTATTCCCATCAACAACAGGATTGCAAAGAGCACATCTGAAAATAGGAAATAATCTTACCACCACACTATGAAGGCATGGTTTCCTATGGTTGAAGAGCTATGGGCACCTGCAGTAGGGTGCATGAAATTCCTGTTCCCATCACAGTAAGAAAATATTTCTTCCTTATAAATGCAAAAGACAATCTTTTATATAACTTATGTGATCATTTTGTATCAAATTTAATTTTTCATACATGATATATGATCTTCTGGTTTTTTTGTTTTTTAATTTTTATTTACTTATTTTTATTACATATAGTGTTCTGTCTGCATATTTTCCTGCACACCAAAAGAGGGCACCAGATCTCATGATAGATGGTTGTGAGTTGCTGGGAATTGAACTCAGGACCTCTAGAAGAGCAGTCCAGTGCTCTTAACCTCTGGGTCATCTCACAGCCCCAATCTTCTGTTTAATTGAATCAAGCAACTCCTAATGGGCACAAAACCTTCGCCTGGTCCTATGTTGCTGTCTTAGGGTGAAACTGCTGCTTTAATTAGTGGTTTCTTTCTCAAAACTGGAAGATATTGGTACTTTATTTTACATTCATGTTTCCAGATTGGTGCTTTGGAAAAGTGAGTGAGAAATCAGATATCAGGAAAAAGTCGGCATTTCTACTTAGTTTTAGCCAGAAAGAAAAAATGAAAACATGAATATTTACTCCTTTAACCAATTTTTACACCCCAGAATTCATACGCATCTGTAGGGGAAATGTTAGCCACGCCCTCTGGGGGCTGGCACAGATGAGGAAGCCCAGGCACACTAGGGCGTGGTCAGAGTGACATAGCAAGACTTTAAATATGAGGGTCGCTCACAGGCAGCGCTCTCTGTTCCATTGTTCGCCTGGTTGTAGGACTGACTCCATCTCGTGAGTACTTATATAATAAAACCTCTGCTCATCAAACTTCCTCATTAATTGTGCCCCACTATAAGCATACAAATACGAATACTTCTGGTTGTGTTGTACCTACCCATTCCTTTCCGTTTGAATTTTTACTCTGTGCATCTTGCTAAAAGCATTTTGGCTTTCTGCTTCTGGAGGAATTTAATCCATGTCATGTGCTCTCAAACTCTACCTCCGAAGTGTGTTGATCTGGATGCTAAAAGAGAAGCACAATGTAAAAGATTGTTCTTTCAGACACAAGAGATGATTTTATTAATAAAGTCCTTACTCCCCAAGCAAAAGATCAAGTCCAATCCTCAACACTTAAGTAAAGAGGCAGACAGAGTATTCCTGTATTCCCAGCACTGGGGAGATGATACAAGGTGGTTTTGTGGAGCACTTTGGCTACCCAACCACACCAAATATGTGGACTCCAAATTCAGTGACAGACCTTGTCTCAAATCATAGTGCGATTGGGAAAGATCAAGCAATGTCAGCCTTTGACCTCCACATGCACAAATACCCATGCACACCCTCATACAACAACCAGTGTCAGTCTTTGACCTCCATATGCACAAATACCCATGCACACCCTCATACAACACATCCTTGCACACCCGCATGCACATGTATACAATAGACAAATGCATACATTTTTTAAATGACATTTTTTTCTGAAGTTTAGAAACACGTTGGTGTGCATTTGAGAGATGAGTTCACATTTGGGAGCAGAGCTGAAAAGGATTTCTCTGTGTAACATCCCTGGCTGTCCTGGAACTTGCTGTGGAGACGGGGCTAGCTTCAAACTTACTGAGATCTGCCTGCCTCCGCCTCCTAAGTGCTGGGATTAAAGGTGTGTGTCACCACCGCCCAGCTAATAAGAGTGCACATTTTGAGCCTCGACTTCAGTGAGTTCCACGTCTGTAGATTCACCCAATCACAGATCAAAATTTTGCAGAAGAAACAACTGGATATGTGCTATCGAGTGACAGATACTTTTCCTTACTCTATGTACAATAAAGTACAGATACTTATATTCTATTGAATATTATAATGGATGTTGAAACAGCATAAAGTGTCTGATATGATATAAAGGGGTTACAGGCAGGCCTAGAGCACACAAACGGATTGGGAACACTGGAGGTCCAGGAACCAACCAATTATGGTTGTATTTAACGTCATCTTGCCAAATATTAGGATCACCTGATTAGGGAGACTCAACTGAAAAATTGTCCTGATGTATGCAACAAGGCCCACCCCAAGACTCACCCCAATGGTAGGCTGTACCTTCTCCCCTGACAGAAATGGTTATTTCATTCCTTAGTTGACTATAATTCTTTACGCAGGGTTGATGTCACATGGACTTCCCCATTCACATCAGCTACTGTCGTCCTTCTTCAGCCATGTTTGCTCAGCAGTGTTGCTGAGACTTTATGGGCATGGCTTCCTAGAAGACACAGTCTCACAGAAAATTCACACAGTCTCCGGCTTGTAAAATCTATCTGCCCCCCTCTCTGCTCTGCTCCCTGAGCTTTAGGCACCCAAGTTGTATTATGAAAGTGTCAGTTGGACCTGCACTCCACAGTTCTGCTTTTCTGTTGGTTGGTTGTGTTTTTCTGTAATTGGCTCCATCTGTTGAAAACAAAATTTCCCTTGATGAGAAGTGAAGGCTACAACTACCTGTGTGTAAAAGGACAAATATTTAGAAGTCTGTTCCCTCACCTTTTGCTCATTTGGTCTTCCCTATTCCCATGGAATTGCTTTCTGCATGGCTGTTGCTGCTGTTTCCTTCACTGACAGTGAGACTTGTATTTTCAAGCTTTCATCATGTAATAGGGACCAGTATCTGTCTAAGGACCCCCTGAGCTCTTTGTGCCTTGAGGACTAAATAGCAATCATTCTTCATTCCCCAGTAACAAACACCTATTCTAGGACTACTCGACTACTTGGGATCTTGAGGCAACTCACTTCAAGGACCAAGTACCAGGTTCTGAGCATCTCAGTTGTGGTTTGGCTTTTTTACTATTTTAAAGCTCATTTATTAAATTCTGGTACACATATATGTATATAGACATACATATATGTGTATGTATGTGTCTATGTATCCCCTTGGTTCAGTTAGTATGGAGAGCCCTAACTAAGACACAAACCTTCACATACACCAAGGAACAGCTACATGTATTTATTTTCTCTTGCTCTACTTTGGGAAAAGACTCTCTGTCAACCTAAATTTCTGGACATAGCCATTATTCTTTATAAATTTGACATACAAATATTTGGGTTCTTTAAGTAGATAAAATTACTAGGCTGTGTGGTTTTAAAATCCTTGAAACATGAATAAAGGCATACACTTTTTTTAAAATTTATTTACCAAGTTATCAAAACCAGGGTTTGGGGAAGATTACTTTATTGGTAAAGTGCCTGCTTACACCAACATGGCAGTTGTAGTTTGCATCCTGAGCATCTGCATAAAAGCTGAGCACAATGGCAGGAGTGCATAACCTCAGCTCTGGAGATGGGCAGAGATAGGTAGGACCTAGGACTTGATGGCCAGGCAATTTTTCCAAAATGTCAAGCTCCAGATCCAGCAAGAGATGCAGTTATAGAAAACAATGGTGGAGAATGACTGAGGAAGACACCTGATATTACATATACATGTATACATTCTTCTACACACATACCTGCCCCATATATATATGTATATATATATATATATACATATATATATGATGTATATTTGCATATATGCATATAATATATATGGGGTAGGTACATGTCACACAAACATTCACAAAATATTTTCAGTAGAATTAATTGTACACCATCTGAGTTGAGATATAATGCTTATTTCAAAAGAGCAGCCACCTATATTAAGGCTGAATTATTTGCCTGACCTGAAGTCTTATTCACAGAGGGTATTCAATAAACAGATAATGAAAGAAAACCCAGATGATTCTTTGAACATGCAGAGCCTCCTCCACAGTGGTTAGTCACTGAACTTCTGTAGGATGAAAACCTGCCTCTTGTGTAAATATCCCATAATAGCATTTCCCTAAGTGAACAAGGTTTTTTTTTTTTTAAGTTTGAATGTCTTCAGAAGAGATAGTTGCTCTCCTGTTGTGTATATCTCGACTTCACTATTCCATCTTACAACTCATCCCAGTGGCTTCCCCCAGGTAGCATGCCTATTTAGTTCATGAATTCATTTTGTTGAGCTTGTAGCTCATGTTCAAAAGCTTTAAGAGTCCCAAATACTTTATTTTGAAACAGTATTCATATATTGCACACGTGTTCTTCAGACACCTGAGCTCAACCGGCCAGGTTGTCTTAGCCTTCCAAGCAGATTCAACCTTATGCCATCACCACAGTGGACTCTAATATTATTCTTTTTCAGATGAAAATTAAGTTGTACTGCATTCATATTGGGCAAGAAAGAAAGCTTAATATCTCTTGGCAGTGCATCAAAAATTAAAAACAGCTTAATGCTCCTATTTGAATTATGATATATTTGGCTGTAAATGCTAGATAGTACCATCTTTTTTGTAAAACAAAAATAGAACATCGGCCTTCTCTTTCTCCTAACTCCCTCTCCCCTCCTCCTCCCATGCTCTCAATTTGCTCAGGAGATCTTGTCCCTTTCCTCTTCTCAGGAGGACATGAGGGAACAGGAAGACTGAGTCAGGGGATAATAGAGAAGAGCAAGAAAATAGATACCTTAAGAGAGGGAGCCATTATAAGTTTAAAGAGAAATCTGGCACTAGGGAATTGTAGTGAGATCCACAAGGATGATCTCAACTAAGAATCAAATAGATAGTGGAGAGGACTACCTTAAATGCCCTTCCCCTATAATGAAATTGATGACTACCTTATATGCCATCCTAGAGCCTTCATCCAGTAGCTGATGGAAGCAGAAACAGACACCCACAACTAAGCACTGAGATGAACTCCTGGAATCCAGTTGCAGAGAGGGAAGAGTGATGAGCAAAGGGGTCAAGACCAGACTGGGAAAACCCACATAAACAGCTGACTTGAACAAGGGGGAGCTCACGGACCCCAGACTGATAGTTGGGAAACCAGCATAGGACCAAACCAGGCCTCCTGAACATAGGTGTCAGTTAGGAGGCCTGTACAGTCTATGGGGACTCTGGTAGTGGATCAGTATTTGTCCCTAGTGTACTTGGGAGCCCATTCCCCATAGAGCTATACTCTCTCAGCCTAGAAACATGGGGAAGGGCCTAGGCTCTGTCCTAAATGATGTGACAGACTTTGATGATTCCCCCATGGAATGCCTCACCCTCCCTGGGGGAATAAAAAGGGGCTGGGATGGGGGACCCTGGGGGGACATCAGAGGAAGGGAGGGAGAAGGAACTGGATTGATATGTAAAATAAGATTGTTTCTAATCTAAATTTAAAACAGAAAAAATAGACCATCTGCAACATCTTTATTAGTTGATTGTAGTTTAGCTGTTATTTGTGAAATACTGCTTTATTAAACATATTCATGCATAGATCTTAACCACAGCTTACAGAAACATGAATCCCATAGTCTAGAAATTTATGCAAAAGTCTTTTCATATATACCCTACTTAGACTTCCCAAACAATTTCTCATGGTAGAAGCAAACAATAAAACTTTTCTGAGTGAAATAAACTGTCAGAAAATTAAATAATTGTAATTAGGTATGAATTTTTTAGCTGTAAAATGATGTAAGTTATGTCTCCTTACTAGACAAAATATCCAAATAATTACAAAAGCAGTATTTTTCACACTCAACATAAAGTACTATGAAAACTTCATCTTGTACATTAAATGAATAATAAACATGCCATTGTTACTCATGTATGTCCATGTCCATTGTAGTATATAGTATAACATCCTTTATTGCCTTACTCCTCAAATATCAGACTTATATGGAGTAGGTAAAAGTTTTTCTATGAGAACTAAAAGTGTCTTTGCTCAAGCACATGAATAGAATTTAAAAGAATACATATACAATTCTGAGATTTAAAATCTATTTTTAGATTTTTAAGAAAAGCTTCATTTTTTTGCTAAGACCATTTACTGGTTTCATATATTTAGCCTGCATGTGTTATAGCAAAAGCATCTAATATTCAGATACCCGAAAATCAACCATCTACATATTGACTAGAAAATAATCACACTTGCAATGAAAGCATGAATGGACTCACCCAATCTATTGGTAAACATGCTCAGTTCTACAGTATGGTTTTCCAAGGAAATGCCTTAATACCATTGAAATAAATTCTAAATCTGCTGGTCAAATTGTAGCTAAACCACCTAGTGCAAAAAGCAACTAATTGCTTATTTTCTTTGTTACAACATCCAGAACAATACTGGAATGCACAAAGCAATTGTGCTGAAAATGTACCCATTGTCTTTGTCATGAAAGCCTCGGGGAGCACTGTCAAGAGTGTATTTATGATGATGCAACTGGCCCACAGGTGGAATACAATGAACCAAACTGCATACCCTCTTGTTCTCTTTTGGCATTAACTTTGCTCTTGCTCTTGGTATGATAAAGGGGGTGGTTGGTCTCCTGCCTGAGCATAGTCAATGCTGCTAGAGCCAATTTATCACTGAGGGGAAGCATCTTGCACTAATGGAAATGGCAGGTGGCCAGGCCTAGTCTTCTAGTAACATGAGTAGCTAATTTTTGTCTGCTACAAGGTGTTGAGCATGATAGTATTGTGTAGACTTGTTTGTTTTAATAGTGGCTCCTTCTCTATTGTGCTGATTGATGTACTAGGCTACCTCCTCTAGAAAAAAAGATTATTGTGAAAAGTTTCTGGTAAAAAGACAGCGAAAGGTTGAATGTGAGGTTTGAATACAGTATCAAGGGAAGTTGTATCAATAGAATACAAATAGAACAACCTAGTAGCTATTTAAAAATAAATATTAAAATATCTTCAATGCATTAGGTTGAAAATTTTCAATAGACTTTGCAGTCTTTTGATGAAGGTTTGAAACTATTACTATTCATCAGCTGTATAAATTTTGTCAAGTTATTGAAGTTCTGAATCTCACATTTATGTTGTCCCTTTATTTGGTTGTTTTATTTGGGCATGATTATGTAACTTATAAAATAAAGCAGGTATTTATGAGAACTATACCACATAGCACTTATTGCATTTCTTATACAATAAAGCCTCAAGTTAATAGATTACTTAGCAAAATATTCAAAGATGGTATTTTCTTATGTTTCATAGAGTGGGGGTAAACACTGATCATGTTATCTATCTGAAAATGGTGTTCACTGGTATAAAAATACCACAAAATTAATTCTCTGCCACAAAATTAATCTGAATTAAGCCATTTGTGTGTCCACTGCTGAATTTGTTTACATATATCAAGGGGATCAGAAGAGTGATCCCTCAGAAGACTGCTCATAAAGGAGCTTGCATCCTTTTTACATAAACTAGAGATGAAAATACATTGTAGGTCTGTCGAGTAAATGGCACTGGGTGCAGAACAAATATGTGAAGTGATGTTGTTCAAGGAGACAGAAAAATACAACAAACTAGGCTTAATACAAAGCTGGGGATATTGGACCACCAAGTTGAATTTGGGTCTAATCTGTAAATGGATAATGCCAGAACAAAGCCTCACATGTATTAACAATTCTACAAAGTTGACTGACTGATTGGATTGACTTCTGTGATTCTGAAGAGTTTGCAATGTTGCAATTCCAGAGCCTAGTCATTCTGAGCTACTTATCCCTTAAATCACCATTCATTGGCCACTGTTGGCTGTCTCTGTACTTAACCTAACATTTACACTTGTACTATTAGATAAATTCTTTCAGAATGTGCTAATAGACCAATAGCTTCTACCAACCCAAAGGTCTGTAACAAGTTTTCCCACTCTGTTGCATTCCACCTGTTTGATATTTCCATCTATCTATTTTAAAGTGCCTTCATTTATGATCTTCTTTTGTTCTATAAAACCTTCATAAAACCATTATCACCCAAGAGACGAATTGACTGGAACTAGGGAGATTTCCAGAGACCTACAAGGGTGACACAAACAGACAATCCAGGCAATGATGAAGAGGATAACCTAAACACCCTTCCCTTAAAATGAGATTGATGACTACTTTTTTACACCATCCTACAGCCCTCATCCAGAGGCTGATGGAAGCAGAGGCATACACCCACAGATATAGACTGAACTGAACTCTGGAACTTAGTTGCAGAGAGGGAGGAATGAAGAGGAAGGGGTCGGTACCAGGCTGGTGAAACAGCTGGCCTGAACAAGGGGAAACACATCGACCCCAGATGCTATCTGGGAGGCCAGTACAGGACTGATCCAGACCCCTGAACATGGATGTCAATGAGGAGGCCTCTGCACTCTAGGGGGCACCTGGTGGTGGATTAGTATTTTTCCCTGGTGTAAGAAGGGACTTTGAGAGCTCACCCCAAGTGAAAGCATGCACTCTTGCCCTGGACACATGGGGAAGTGCCTAGGCCCAGCCCAGGATGATGTGGTGGACTTTTCAGAGCCCCTTAGGAGAGCCCTACCCTGTCTGGGGAGTGAAGGGTGGATGGGATTGGGGGTAGGACAGGGTGGGGTAGGAGGGGTGTGGGTGAGGAGAGGGAGAAGGGAATGACATGTGAAACAAGCTTGTTCCTAATTTGAACTAATGAAAAAATTTATCACATTGGATGACAGTGACCACTAGTTCAAAAATAGAATAAAAGTATCTCTTATTCCCACTGAGGAGAGAACTGTTTCTACCTGGACAAATTATTTCTTTGGTAAGCCATAAATGTCTTTTCTGAAGTAAACAGTCTTTTGTTCATGTTTCCCTAGCAAGAGTCATGCACCAATGTGTCATTAGATCAACTGGATGGACCTGTCTGTGGACTGTACCCATGGACATATCTAAGCTCTAATA